>NC_056679.1:71537512-71843137 GCF_018350215.1 Panthera leo | reverse complement strand
TCATATGACTTCACTCATATGAGGACTTTAAGAGACAAAACAGATGAACATAAGGGAAGGGAAACAAAAATAATATAAAAACAGGGAGGGGAACAAAACAGAAGAGACTCATAAATATGGAGAACAAACTGAGGGTTACTGGAGGGGTTGTGGGAGGGGGGATGGGCTAAATGGGTAAGGGGCACTAAGGAATCTACTCCTGAAATCATTGTTGTACTATATGCTAATTTGGATGTAAATTTAAAAAAATAAAATTAAAACAAACAAACAAAAAAACCCACAGCAGTCTTTTTTGATGACTGTGTCCAGTTTTGGTTACCTCTCCAGCATTTATTTCCAAGATAATATTATTATGAGTTCAAACTATATATACCCTTTCAGACTTTAAACTCATCTGTATATGCATAAGTATGTTTGCATATGATATACATAGTGTTGTTTCAGTATTATTCTCATGAATAAATATGTATTTTCTTCATTCAGTTTAGCACCTATGTAATCTTTTATTCTTTCAAACATTTTGTTTGGTCATTCTATAACTGAGAGATGACTTTTTCTTTTGTGTGTGATTAATACATTGGCGAATTAAATATTTGTGCATGAGTTTCCTTGTGCATAGTGTGAATGGTTCTCTATAAAAGATATGTGGAAATAGAAGTGCTGAGTATGCACATTTTTATTTTTAATAGATATTCCTAAATTGTTCCTCTCTATCCCCATTAGTGTTATGAGTATGCTTTCCATGTCAATTTTTGATATTAATGATATCAAACTTTAAAATTTTAGCTATCAAATGGGCATGAAAAGGTATTTCTGTACCTTTCTAGTAACTGGTGAGGTTTTTATCAGTAAGCATCTTCTCATATCTTTATGGGCCATTCAGATTTTTTTTCTTCTATAAATTGCCAGTTTATATTCTTTGCCCATTTTTCTCTTGGGTTGTTTGCTCTATTCTTATATATGTTCTGGACACTTGACTTTCATATATTATTTGTTTTCAGGCTACAGTATTTTACAGTTATGAAAGTACAAAACGCCAGAAGCCTGGAACACAGAAATGTATAAGGGATTCTAAGCAGAAGTCTTGTTCTAAATAAGGGTTTGGCTTGTGGGAAGAAAGGAGAGAAGAGAGTGTGGGGTATCGTAGATAAAGGACTTAGCACAAATGGGCAACACAGAATCAGGAATAACTTTGTCACAACATGGGCACCATAGAATGATATTATCACCTGTATTGTGATAGAGAAATTAACAGGGCTGCTCGGTAGGCTGGCAGATCTCATTACTCTTCATTACTTTTCTACCCCGGGAAAGTATTACCAGAGTGGAAAAAGTTATGTGACAAAGGATTGTGTTAGGAGGATGTTAGAATTAAAAAAAAAAAAAAAAAAAAAAAAAAAAAAGGAGAAATGGATGTAGTAAGAGAGGCAGATTTGATAGAATAGAAAACAAAAATAATAATGGATAAGCTCATCTTGGGAGTCTGTCAGGAACAAGGATGAAGCTCTGAAAGCTGACTGCCATCAGTAACAAAAAGTCTTTGAGACAGATTCAAGAACCTGAAAGACTGGTAATGGGCCATTCCTTACCATCAATGTCTTAAAAGGCAATAAACTATCTAATGGGATATAAAAAAGCCTTTTTTTTCTTCCCCCACCTTAATATTCTCCTATGAAAAGCCAACTTTATATGGCAGGAAATAATAGCACACAGCAAGAAGTATGCTATGTGGCATTATTGAACATCTCAAGTGTCTAAAAGGTACAAAGCTAAAAACCAAATGACTTCAGCACAGAAAATGTCCCAGATTTTGTGATTTTACTTTTAAAAGAGAAATACAGCGGGGGGAAAGAACCAACCTTAATCTGAAACCAAACCTAAAATGACAGCCAGACATTTTCTGACATATATTTTATTTAAGAATGTTGAGGACTCATAATTTCCTCACTTCCTTTTAATTTCAGTGAATTTTAATTTGATGAAACTGGGCGAGTCTTGTAAAGGTCTTCATAGTTTAGAATTTGCCACACACATGCAAGACTTGCTTTGTTGATGTTATAAACTAAATACTGGAGTGCACTGAATAACCTAGTGTGTACGCAGTACAAACAAGCTGAAAACGATGGAAAATAGGGCTTACAGGATGCCAATAAAAGTTCTCATCACCCAGGAGTGAGAAATGAGATAGGCGGGAATAATAGGAACCAGTGATTATTATGGAAAATATAAAAAAAATATTTGATTTTAGAGATTATGTATTTGAGATTGCTTGCAAAAGAAAAATGCTTGTTTACAAATCCACAAATGCTTAGGGAATATATCCCTGTTTTTAAGAAATTGTATATTATGGGAGTGCCTGAGTGGCTCAGTTGGTTAAGCATCTGACTCTTGGTTTCAGCTCAGGTCCCGATCTTGCAGTTTTATGAGGTGGAGCCCCACGTGGGTTTTCTGCTGACAGTGTAGAACCTGCTTGGGATTCTCTGTCTCCATCTCTCTGCCCCTCCCCCACTCACACTGTCTTTGTCTCTCTCAAAATAAATAAATAAACTTAAAAAATTGTATATTTTGTACTGAGAGAGAGAGAGAGAGAGAGAGAGAGAGAGAGAGAGAGAGAATCCCAAGCAAGCTCCAAGCTGTCAGCACAAACCCCAGCACAGGGCTCAAACTCACCAACTGGGAGATCATCACCTGAGTTGAAACCAAGAGACAGGGGCTTAATCAACTGAGCCACCCAAGCACCCCCCTATATTAATAAATTTTCATAGCAGTGGACTATCAACTTCATATAAAAGTAAAATTGTAACCAGATACATTTCCTGATATTAATTGAGTCCACATTTTAAAAGGCATCTGGGGGTACCTGGGTGGCTCGGTTGGTTAAGTGTCTGACTTCAGCTCAGGTCATGATCTCATGGTTCACAAGTTAGAGCCTCTCATCAGGCTCTGTGCTGACAGCTCAGAGCCTGGAGCCTGCTTTGGATTGTGTGTCTCCCTCTGTCTCTCCCCCTCCCTTGCTCGTGCTCTGTCTCTCTCTCTCAAAAAATAAATAAACATTACAAAAATTTAAAAAAATAATAAAAAATAAAAGGCATATAAATTCAGCCTTGTTTGCTTCCTACATATACAAGAAAATCCTTCTTCTACACAATACATGGGTATTTTCTAATTAAATGAGTCCTAGTGTATACAGAAAATATACATGACTTCTTGAATTAAAATATTTGTCTCATTACAAGACTGTAACAAATGCATTCTAGGAATATTTGAAAATGTAAAAGTGTATTAACAGAAAGAGGCACTTTGAAAGCACGGTTCATATATTTTCCAAAAATGAAATAAAATATATTTTAGTCCAACATTCTGAACATGATTAAATCTCCTTGATTCAGAGGGTAATATACTTTCTGAGCATTTCGTCATTTAAAGCAGAATGTTTCATCTTTCGAACGTGTATCTCTCATCTGGCAGGACTGTATGATTGAGTCAAATGAGTCCTAATATCACTGGTCTGGCACAGGGTGAAGCCAGCGTCCAACCACAGGGGCCAAGAAAAACACGCAGGAGAGGTTAGAGGAACTGGAAGATCCTTATGATGAGGTTTGCTGACTATTGCAGGTTAGGAGTGAAAAAGCCCAATTGTCAAGCGAGAAAAGAGTTTCTGAATACTTGATGTATCTGGCTGCACCCTGGGGGCTGCCTCCACCTGCCTGCTAAGAGACCCCCCCCCCGCCCCCGACAGCTTTGTGATTTCCCATTCATGTCCAGCTTTAGGTGCACTCAGTCTGCAGGGACTTCCCTCTACCTGTGCCCAGGTTATGATTCCCAGTCTATCACTCAGGCTCACATTTGGTCGCACTTTACCCACAGTGAGGCGTTCATTGGGTTCTTAACTTCAGTTAAGGTTTATTGAGTTGGAAGGGTAGTTGGGGATTTCTGGTTTTGTAGGTCCTTTGTCAGCTTTGAGAATGTGACAACAATTTTGTCCCGTGTCCTACTTATTCTACAAATGGGTTATGTTTAGTTGTACCCACAAAACTTTTTTTGTTTTAATTTTAAACACTAGTTTTGAATTTTAGGGATCTCTTATTGGTAAGTTACTGAAAATTGTAGTGTTTTCTTGAAGAGTTCTCTGGTCTGGATTTCCTTAGTTCCATGTAATTCTTGTTTCTATCCCGTTATGGGTAATAGGGACATCAAATACACAGATCCTGGATTTAATTATATTTTTCTGCTTAGGAGTCAAGTCATTTTTAAAAAATTGATGTGGGGGGGGCGCCTGGGTGGCTCAGTCGGTTGAGCTTCCAACTTCATCTCAGGTCATGATCTCGCCGTCTGTGAGTTCAAGCTCCATGTCAGGCTTTGTGCTGACAGCACAGAGCCTGGAGCCTGCTTCGGATTCTGTGTCCCTCTCTCTCTGTCCCTCCCCTGCTTGCACTCTGTCTCTCAAAAATAAATTAAAAAGTTAAAAAAAAAATTGATGTCAGATAGATCTCCCTGAGAATGCTAGATGCTTCATCACATAATTAGATTTCCCTAACCAGAAACCTTATTCTCTGGGGATAGTGGAAAATGCCAGATGAACCAGCTTCGCTGTGTTCTAACACAGTGCTAACGGGTTCTTAACTTCTTCAGAAAGACTAAATGGAGCAAGAGGATGATTTCTATTGATACCAACGTAATCTCATCTTGCGCTTGAGGTATAGTCTGTCTGGAGATGCGATCCTTCCATCACTTCCATTTATTAGACACAGACTGAGCACTGCATGCATGGCTAGGGATGGGGAAAGGGTGGAGGACGGGATAGATCAGATGAAAGAATCTGCAAGCTACTTGGGCTGATAGCTTTGTAAATAATGTACTTCTTTCTGCTACAAAAACACAGAGAAAGTAGCATTTTTCCCCTTCACTATCACAGCATCATCCCAGAAGAATTGACTTTTTAGTATCTAAAAAGGGAATAGAGATTTTTTTTAGCTTTTTAAAAAAAATAATGGGATAATTCATTTTCATTATATATATATATATATATGTGTGTGTGTATATATACACATGCATATGTATATATGTATGTATATACATGGAATGTATAATGGAATGGAATATAAATATAATATAAAATGGAATATATACATATATGTATATACATATGTATGTATGAAAAGAGTCAACATAAGTAACATATATGTGAGTTACGTAAGCATAACTAAAAATAAACACTCACTGGTTAGCCCATCAACCAACTTAAAATACAACCTTCCTAAAACCCTGAAGTTCCTAGGGTGGCCCCTGGCCCCTGTAGAGGTTACTGTTCCTGGAAAAAGAGTGAACGATCAAAAGGGAATTAAGCACCTTCCATGTGTTGGGGATCACACCACGACAGAAATGACAGTGTGGGACACTCTAAGTGATTGGTTTGGTCAGTGTTATCATAGGAAATCTTGAGTGATACAGGAGGATGTGACAGGCCAGCCAGGCAGACATGGAGGCCCATGCTGAGTAGTGAAATACTAAATTAATCAGGAAGCAGCCACTGGTTACCAAAGCTAACTGGACCATTTCCTCTGAGTTTAAATCAAGGACATTCCCATGGGAGAGGTCACGGCTTCTGGAAAATGGCCCTGGTCTTCATTTTTCACATGTAGATTAGTAAGGCAGTTCCTAACCAGGCTGAATCAGGTCAAAATTCTTAACTTCACTGATTCTGTAGCATTTCCAGAGGTTATTTAATTCATGCTTAACATTTCTTGCCTTCATCTCATAAAATTGTCCTTAGTGCATCCTTACTTAGAAATACCAAACAGTATTATTTATATCAATAATTACATTTTCTTAAAAAGACTTTTGTAAATTAAAATAAGTGGACACAAATTGAACAGTTCCAGAAGAACCTTTCTAAATACTGGACTAAACAATTTCAGGAGGTAATAGAAAGCCGCTTAAGTTCACCCAAACTGCATTTCACTTTGGGAATTAATACAAAGCCTTCAAATGAGCATACCGGGAGGAAGTGTATTGAATATTGTGCACTTTAATTAAGATTTTAAGAATAACTAGAAACATTTAGGCTAATTATGCTAGGTAGTTGTAATAATTCATTTTAAAAATGAAAAGGCATAACAGAGTGTAAAATTACATCAAATATTTCATATTTAGCAGCAAGCATAAGATTACTTAATTATCTGCTTCTGTCAGTGATGCAATTTTTATCATAAATGTATTCTGTGGTAATCTACAGAATGACATATTTTAAAAAAATTATTAGAGACTATCGTGGTCATTTTGTCCCAACCCTTAAGAATTTTAGAAAGGGAACATATAAACTGAATGTTATTTGTTTTTTCTCTTGTGATACCTGCAAAAAACTAAAACAAGAATTTTCCAGGGTACAGGTATAAAAGGGTATATTCTTTACAAGAAACCATAGTGCTGACAGATGGCTTAAACTTCCATCCAAGAAAAATTCAGTGCTTGAACTTCAGAAAATGGAAAATTTCTTTGCTGGACTTCACATAATATTTTCAGTGTCTACTGAAAGTCAGGAAAAATGAATGTGGAAATAAGATGTTCTTGACAACATGGCATAAACAGGTAATCTTGAGAAATCACAAAGATGTATCTGTTCAATTAGATGTGTAGATGGGGAGTAAATCTGGAGTCCTTGGAAGACTCTCTAATCAAAGTGTTTCTCTCACATGTTTAAATGAAATGATGGGGTATTTCCCTAGGAGCTCCTGGAGGGACTTTATGTAGTTCAATTAGATTAGGGGTCATTCGAACTTAGAGGGATAGTATACAATTTGATCTACTTGCTAATTGGTATGATGAATTTGACCATTGCCATCTACTGCTGTGTATGAGAGGAACAGAATGGGATATGTACATTCTGATGAGAGGAAAATGATTGGGTAGCAATTGCATTTTACAGAGTGCCTTCCCACACATAGTCTAAATATCCTCACTGTATTGACTCAACAAGTTTAATTCATTTCTTTAGTGTCAGAGCTATGGCTGAGTATGAGTATTGGGTGGCTTAGGTTATGTCCCTAGGAAGGAAGGAAGAAGGTTATAAACCCTCTGTGTCCATTAGTTATTTCAGGGTAGGTGCTAGGACTTAGGTTATATCAGGAGCATAGGAGATAAGAAGGAAAGCAGCTTTAAAAAGAGGAGTCAAGTCTTGCCAACTCTTAGCACACACCTCAGCAAGGATTCTTAATTTTTCCCCTCTTAGAATCTGCTTTGCAATTTCTAACTATATTCTTTCTAATCCCTGTGTTTATTATATTTGAAAAACATTATCATTAGATTAATTGATATTAGTGATTACTTGGTATTAATTATTATTCCTGATGAATCATTATCACTAGAAATCAATTTAAAAGGGTAAATTAATTTTAATAGCTTTTTTGAAAAGTTGTATTTTTAGGGGGTGCTATGTAAATTCTTATTAGGGCAGTTTTCCTCTGATGAGGAAACATTGTTTATGTTATATAAACAATTATATCCTATATATCCTGTTATGTCCTAACATAAAAGTTCTCATTTAATTTCTACATAGAAATTTAGTATAGAAAATATTGTTTGGTCAGCTGTGAATTCACCTACCCCTATTATCATTCAAGATGATTTCTTGGTATTTTCTGAAGGATAAACTGTGAAATGACATTTTGAAATTAGGTGCCACCAGATCTATTCTTCTAATAATCCTATCAATAATCAATTAATCTTTCAAATACAGCTTTAAATACAACTAAAAAATACAGCTAAATATAGCCTTAAAAAGGAAAGTAAACCAGATTGGAATCAATGGCCTCTTAGTGAGTTTGTTGGCCCTTGGCAGGTTCCCCTTTCTCTTTAGAAAGGTCTGCAGTGTCTAGACTTCCTAGGAGTAATGGTTATTTTATACTATTGACCATTTTTCTTTCTCAAAGTCAAGGCCTCATTGGCTTTTTGCTAATTTCAGAATACTTCTCAGGTTTATCAATTTGTTAAGGATTACAATTTATTTAATTACTGCTAATTTACTTGATAACCATTACATGGTGCTCTTGGATTCATGTAATTAGGATACCTTACCCACTTTTTCTTTCCATCATGTCCCTTCATCAGCTGTTCCTTTTTTTTTTTTTTTTTAAGCTGTTTCCTCTTGATTGTGTCCTGTCCAGGTTAATGGTTATCTTCCTCAACGCAATAGTTCAGTCACTCCCTTTTTTATCCTCATGCTCCACATTGCCAGCAATCATTATTTGTTAGAAATTTTATGAATTTCAACCTCATTTACCAACCTAATGCTTTTTTTTTGGTTACATATCCAGCCTTTTACCTTTTGTACCTCTTGTTCATGAAATATGAGCTCCTCAGAGAGTCTCACGGTAGTCAACTGGGTTTCTTTAGCAATTTCTTCAGCCTCTTTACTGGGATCATTTGTTTTTGTATTGACTAAGAGTCACTCCTTGAAGCCCCTCTCTGTCTTTCTCCCTGTGCCCTTTTCATTTGAAAAGCTTTTCTCTCCATTTGAAAATCTCTTCCTTAGGTTTTCAGTTGAGATGATTTCTAGGAAGCATAGGTTTTGGACCTTCATTGTGTTGTTCCCTGCCCACCAGTGAGAAGTGTGAGTGACTAACAGGTGTGCCTTGGGATAAGATCATAAGGACAGACAATCCACCAGATCTCACGAGCATCCAAGTGACACACTGAATGCAAAGTTCCGCTCACCTGCCTTTGTATGGGATCCTGTCGAGGTGTTCATGGAACTTAGTTGATGGGTCTCCACCACGTTAGTGTATCTGTGATGTATGAAATTCACTTTGATCAGTATAATTTGTGATTAGTATTCCGTTGAAAATTTTTTTCTGTGCATTTGTTCAAATGGAGACAATAGAGAACAGAATGATTCCTGGGCATATGTGGGTGATGGAGGAGAAAGATGTGCTGTAGTGTGGCTGTCCCCTGGGTGTGGTTGTATTTTACTAGTGACTGGAGAACTCACAGTGATAGAAATATGTGGGCTATAAACTATAGACACCATCTGCCATAGAGGGAACACATTAGGAAAATGCCACCTGTTCCTACATTAGTCTGGCCCCTGCCTCACAGTTTCACATGTACTCCCATGGTTTGTTGGGCTTTTTTTTCTTTTCTTTCTTTCTCCTTTTTTTTCTTTGTTTTTGTTTTTGTTTTTGCTATTTCTCTGATTCATGCCCCTAGCTAATAACTAACGAGATTTTTACACATTCCATATTCTATTACTTGATTCAGTCCTGATCTTATTTTCTTGCCAGTAGATGTGCATATGTTTTTTACTGTTTTTCTGAGTTCCCTTCCTGGCCAGTTATTTGAGAAAATATTTTTATTTATTCAGCATTCAACAATTTTTATTGGGGACCTGCTATGATATAGGGAACAAAAGACACAAGAAGTCCTTGCCTTTGTTGAGCCTACAAATTCTACATGAAGAAACAGGAAATAATCAGGACAAACAAGTAAAATAAGTGGTGCATTAAATGGTGACAGGAAGAAAAGGAAAAGCAGAGGTGGGGGGCGAGGGGATGAAGAGGGGGAGAGGGGAGACTGTGTTCCGGGGTTGCAGTTTTGGATAGGGTGACCACAAAGGCTGCCTTCGAATAAAAATGTGATAGATGGGAGGGGACGCGCCACGTGGCTCTCGCGGGGAGGATTGTACAAAGCAGATGGTGCATTCAGGGCAAAGACCCCCAAAAGGGAGTGTGCTCCTATTCTCTCTTGATATGAGGAGGCTCATGTCTTGAGAGTAAAGGGGGAACAGGGTCAGAAAATCAACAAGGGCAGATGGTATAGAGCCGCACAGGTCAATGCAGTGCGTTTGGTTTTTACTCTTACGTGAGATGGGGAGCCATGGGAGTGATTTTGAGCAGAGGAGAAACTGAAGCTGATCAGAAATGCCCTGCTTACTGAGTTGAAGGGACAGTGGGGGACTGATGTGATAATGCAAGGGAGAGGTGGTCATCTGGATTTGCATAGTAGCAGTGGGGATGGTGAGAGCACTCTGGGTATGCTGTGCGGGTTGAGTACAAGAGAAAGATCACTCCAAGGTTTTTGGCCTGAGTGATTAGATAGAGTTGCTGTTGACTTCTGGAAGAACGGTGTTTGTGGGGAAGGATGAGGACTTCAACTTTTTTACATGTTAAGTGTGAGGGATTTGTGCAGATAATGCTATAGCTGGTGGAATTTCTTCACTTACCTTTTTTTGTTTTGAAGCAGAAGCCTTGACTGAATAGTGAAAAGTATACCTGATTAGATTGTAAAAACTCAAGTCCTTGACTCTACAGTGGGTCAGTGAGACTTGTTCAATTTTGGTCAAATAAGCAAAGTCAACAGTGGCTGAGATGAGCATATTCCCTATAAAACAAAACGATCAGATTTGCAAAAGCTTGGCTGCATGATTCAAATTTCACCTACTCTATGCGACATTATTCTGAAGTCTTGCTGAAAGTCATCAAACACACTGCCTTAGGAATCTTTGCTAATGATAAAATGAATGTAGGTTGGTTGATGTGCGGAAGTAGCCAATGAGTATGTTTTGATTGACAGTTAAGGCAATGCATCCTTACACTTTGTCAAACTACGTACAGTCAGATTTATATCTCACTGAGATGGCCATCATTACTCTCATCACTTGTGAGTTCAAAGTACTGTTTTCAAAAAAATTTTTTAATGTTTTTATTTATTTTTGAGAGAGAGGAAGACAGAGTGCCAGCAGGGGAGGGACAGAGAGGGAGACACAGAATCGGAAGCAAGCTCCAGGCTCTGAGCTGTCAGCCCAGAGCCCGATGCAGGGCTCGAACTCAAAACCTGTGAGATCGTGACCTGAGCTGAAGTCGGACGCTTAACCGACTGAGCCACCCAGGCACCTCCTGAGCCACCCAGACTCCCCAATGAGTTCAAAGTACATTTGATGGTTTGCCAAAGTACATCCTACTCCAGTACTAAAGATTTGTCATATTTCTTTGCCTAGATTAACAAGGTTCAGACTGGTAGTAGTCCTTTCAAGTAAGTGAGTTTCTGTGGGTGTGACTGACTTTAGAAATGTTGCAGTATGTGTGTGTGTGTGTGTGTGTGTGTGTGTGTGTGTGTATTATTCTTTGGACTTTGCCGATATCTTAACATCTTTCAGCGAGAAATAACATTCCTTTGGCAAGTTTTTAGAGCATTGAAATGAGATAAATTAAAGTACAATTCTTATTCTTGAGAAATAATGGATCGCTTCATATTGTTGAATCATACCATTTAGCCATGAAACCAAAACCCTATATTTAAAAAAGTAACAATCTCATGTTTAAAGTACCTCCTTTGAACATTTCAAAGAATCTTAAGCAAGTCTTTATGTGACATTAAATTGTTAATTTTACCTTTTATTTAAGAGCTGTGGTTAGAATTCATTCTTGGGCTAGGAGTATGTGTAGAGTATGGATTCCTGTGGTTCAGCATGCCAGTAACTCAGGGCAAGGTTAATAGAGTGGTTTTTGTGGGGGAAAATAGAGCTGTTTTATGGAAAGCCTTTTTGAACTTTGCCTTGTTTTATTTTCCTGAACTATCAAATCTGCTTCACATATTTGTATGAGATCATAAAATGTCTGTAGGTAAAGTTTCAGATACCATATTTTTCTAGATGGACATTCTTCCGGACACCAGCCATTCTGAGAACAGTGGTCATGGAACAAGCTACTTTGAATTTTAGGCTGTGTAATAGTTGGGGTAAAGTAAACTTATGAGAGAAAGAACCCAAAATTGCAATAGTGCAAGTAAAATACAAGTTTATTTCTTTCTGAAGTCATAGTCTTGGGTGGCTGATGGGTGAGCCCTGGCCCACGAGGTCATCCCAAAAGACAGCATGTGGGGCAGCCTTGCCATCCTCAACACACACGTTCCACGTTTTCCCGTGGCTTCTCTATTTCTAGCTGGCGGGAGAGAAGGGAAAAATGAATCCAGTGAAAGCCTTTGTGGATGGCTTAGAAGTTGCCCACATCAGGGAGAACTTTGTCACAGGGCCACACCTCCTTGCAGGAAATTCCAGGAAATATATTCTCCAGCTGAGCAGTCTGGGGGGAAAATGAGTCTGGAGGAATGATGACAGGATCTGCCACAGGCTTAACTATGCAAGGGACAAAATGCCCAGTCGATTATAAATATCTTCTAAAATTACCCATTTAGTGGAAGTAAAAAACAGATCTATTTTTTATGTAAATCGTTTCTGTGTTTTCTGCTCTCCTTCTCAAAGGATTATATTTGCATCACAGAACAAAGTTACAGAATTTCAGGTCGTCCAGCTAAATGACCAGCAGGTACACCCCAAAACTACATGAGTTGCTTTTAAATTTTGTGTGTGTCCCGATTTATCGAATAGATTCTCCCCATAAGTGAAAGTAATTACAACTTTGTTGTATTTTCGGTGTTTAAGCTGGAGTTAGAAACTATCTCCATTTACTCTTGCCAGACAATAATGTGAAGAACTTAGTGGGGGTGGAGAAATGACAGATGAACGTTCTTTCCTCACCCCGAACAAACACAGAGAACCACTCCTAATCCAAAGACAC
This sequence comes from Panthera leo, assembly GCF_018350215.1. NCBI lineage: Eukaryota > Metazoa > Chordata > Mammalia > Carnivora > Felidae > Panthera > Panthera leo. The sequence continues at coordinate 71,830,568 of NC_056679.1, read as the reverse complement.
AGGGAGGAATTTTCACCTCCCTCCCTGCCCTTTCCTTGGGCTAGTCTGTTTAATTTTAAAAGCAGAATTTTGCTTTCGCAAAGTATACCAGACAGGAATTTGTTCAAATTCCTCAAAACCAAGCCAAGAGAACTTTCAGAAAGTTCAGACATGCGTGGCAGAGTGGAAAGAACACAGTTGGAGGAAAGCATGGGAATACAGCTTCAGGCAGTCACTTCTGGGGGACCTTGGGCAAGTTTCTTAGCCTCACTGAGTTGCAGTCTCCCCATTTATAAAATGCGAACAGTAAGAATGACCATGGTAGTGTATGAATAGAGCCTTGCATACAAAGAGCCTTGCATACAAAGAGCCTTGCATATAACAGGATGGTTCTTTCCATCCGTGTAAGTCTGTGAAATTCCCGGAGGCTCAGGGTTACTGTCCCTCTGGCTTTGTGGCCAGGCGTCATCCATGATTTGCCTGGGCAGGAGCTGTCCCACACAGTCCACCCTACCATCGTTCTGCTGGGAACCTAACCTTCCTGACCCAATGGGTTTTTCCCCATGAGACAAAGAGGAGCTGGGCAACCAGAGATCTCTGTGATGGCACAAGAAAATGGAGCTAAGACCCTGTTCTGACTGAGAAGTTCGTGGCAGTGATGGCCCAGAAGAAGCTACTCACTTCTTCTTATTGACACTGATATTTATGCAACAGTTTTGTTCATGGTCTGCATACTTAACTCTTCCAGCAACTGGAGATATTTCTTCAAAAGCCCACCTTTTACCTCAAAAATATCAGGGGCAGCCTAGGTTCTTTTTTTTTCTAACATTTATTTATTTATTTTGAGAGAGACAGAGACAGAATAAGTCGGGTAGGGGCAGAGAGAGGGGGAGAGAGAGAATCCCAAGCAGGCAGGTGCAGCCTGGGTTCTTAAAGGTCAAAAAAAATGGATGTGATGGCAGCATTTGTGTAGATCAAGTCAGGCGCCACGTGGTTAAAAGGACATTCAAAAGATCACATGTACAAATCCCACCTCTGTCACGTCCTTGCCACACAACTTTGGACAGAAAACTTAATTCTTCTCTGTCTCCAGTTTCTTCATCTATAAAACGGGATTAATAGTACTAGAAAAGGCTGTGAGGAATAAATGAGCTGAAGCTTGGTCTCTGCCAACTCATCACAGGGCTCAGCCACATCAGTGAATAGAGACATATTACAATGTTCAGAATCCAAGGTGGAGGATGCAGATCTGTGAACACCAGCACTACTGGACTCAAGGATTTACCAGTGTGTAGAGAAGGACAATGGATTCATGCACCTCAGGGAGGACTCTTATTGGGGAAGGTCAAATGAGACAATAGAATGAAGATCTTGCAGGGGAGAAGTAAAGCCACTAAGCTAGACTGATGCTTGAGGGATTGGGGGGGTGGGGAGTTGGGAATCGACACCCACTATGGTAAAATGAGGGCCATGGAGCATCCTTCAACAGGCAGAGCAAGTCTGCTATCCCAGCCTTGGGAGCCCTGGCGGCTGGTGTGGGTCACCAGTTGGCCCAAGGCAGCGTCTCCTCATAGAAATTAATGCAGATAGTCCACACCTGGATCCCCTTCAAGATGGCTGATGAGCAGCCTGGCCAGCTCTCAAAGTCTGCTTTGAGATTGCTGCTCTTCTCACCCTGCCTTCTTGTGCCCATTTTCTCTTTGTTTCCACCAGCCCCTCCTCCTGACATAACCCACTCTCTGCTCTGTTACCCTCATGTTTACCTTATGAGCCAGGCACGCACTCTAGTAACATGATGGTGAGCACGACAAAGCCATTACTCTTGTGGTTCTTGCAGTCCACAGGGGGAGGGAAAGTAAATATTAAACCTTAAAACTTGGAGAAACTTTTAAAAAGACTATACTCTACCCATAGAATAAGATAAATAGTGGTGTGTCCTACATCACAGAGGATTGATTAGTGCATACCTGAAAAGCAGAGCTTTGGGGAAGAAAAAAGCAAGAGATTGTTGGGTGTGAATTTTTTATGCAAATACGATTTAACCTTGAAGATCAATCTTTTGACTGCTGCCTCTTTTTAAAGTAAGAGATATTCAAGAATTCTAGGTCAAAATACAGGGGTTAAAAGGCTAGAAAAATTAAATGGGCCAAATGAAAGAGCCTTTTCACTAAAGTAGCTATGTCATTGATAGAAGTCCTTGTACTTCTTTAAGCTTTAGTAATTTGTGCTAGAAATGTGATATTAGTCCATGAAGACAATAGTAAATTTATTCAAGTTTAAGAGAAGTATAAAATACAGCTCACATAGGTAGATGCTTATTCCCAATTCATAAGTAAACACCACTGATGGAAAGAGTCACAATATGAGTCAGATAAAAGAGTTAGATAAAACATCCAGGGTTGTTGAATAAATCCTTGATGGATGTTCATTAAACCCCTCCATCAATTGTATAATGTGGGTTGCATCAACACATAATAATAATAATAATAATAATAATAATAATAAATGACTGATGGAAGAGTGTGATTATATACCTGCTACGTAATGAGTTGAAAGACTATTAAAGCTTTAAATAATCACTCCATATTCCAGACATATTTCTCTGGGTATTGGATACTAGGTGGTATTTCCAGGGATGATTTTTCTGCAGTTCCGCTTACCAGGTATGAAAAATTAGGATCACTTCATCAGCCACAGTGCAAATGTCTGATTGCTCTTTTAATGTCCTGAGCCCAGATACTTGCTAGAAAGGAATGACTGCTGGCCATAGGAACTCTGTCTTGCCAGTGTGCCTCATGAGAGCATAGAAAGACTTCATTCCAAGCATAAGCAGGCTGGATCACAGCTGCCCAAAGCTTTTTGGCTTTGGTTAAGTTTGTTGTACTATTATATAATGGATACTTGAACCATATCCCACAAATGAGTGTTTTTTCCTTCCTCCTTCTCCACAGTCTTATTATTACTATGTTGTCTGTGTTTAACATTGCCTTAGAGTTTGTTGTTCAAATCAAGCAGAAAAACAGGCAGATATTAAGGTGTAAGAGAAACAGTGGGGGAAATGACACGTGGCCCAGTAAGATTCGACACAGTGACTTGGGGCCAGCCAGGATAGGTTTCACTATCACAACCTAGTCTTACTTTGTACTAATGATGGCCTTTCATTCCTATGCTGTACTAGAACGTGGGCCAAATTGTGACCAAGCAGACTAACTTACATAGGAGCAGAGAATCATGCCTCTGCACACATTAATTTAAGAATTCTGATTTTAACCTTTATTTATTTTTCAGGGAGAGAGACAGAGTACAAGTTGGGGAGGAACAGAGAGAGAGAGAGAGAGAGAGAGAGAGAGAGAGAATCCAAAGTAGGCTCCAAGCTCTAAGCTGTCAGCATAAAGCCCGATACGGGGCTCAAACTCATGAACCGTGAGTTCATGACCTGAGTTGAAGTCAGACACTTAACTGACTGAGCCATCCAGGTGCCCCTAGAATTCTTATTTTTAATCAAACGTGCTCATTTACCCATGTTATTTCTGGCCCATATCTTAAATCAAAAAGAAGTTAGTTAACAGCTTCTAATTTCTGCTCCAACATGTAAAGAACTTGGAATTTGTCAATCTTGTTTTCTGAAGAAAACAAACTAAACAAACTAAAAATCAGCAATTCTGAAAAAAGTCAACAATGCTTCTCAGGTCCAACGGAGAATTGGGGTCACAGAGCAAAGCACTGCCTTGAAAATTGTTGGGATGACAAATACAGAAAATCATATCTCCCCAGGAGCAGAAGCCACTAGAGCCAGAGGCACTTACACTGTAATTGGGTAATTGCTGAAGGCTGGGCATGGACGAGCTTGAGTTAAAAATCCCTCCAGTCTTAGGGGTGGGGGCACACTTTCATGACTTTTACCATCAGAAGCCCTGCCAAGTTCTTATGGTGAAGATCAGAGAAAAATTCCCGCATGCTTCCCACAGGGGAGAGGCAGTGATCCTTCTGAAGTAAATCCAGAGCCTTCTGTTCTCTATAATAAAGCCATGCCCTTGAGGATATCGACTTTCCCAGAGCCTCGACTGAACTAAGGAGAGTGCAGGTAGATGAGTGGAGCCCCCTCTGGCCTTCCTGTATCACATAAGCTGAGAAAAATAGGTGAAGAAACTTTCTGAAGGCCACAGCCTATGACTTGGTCTAAGAAAACAGATTTGGGGCTCTAGATGGCACAGTCGGTTAAGCATCCGACTCTTGGTTTCAGCTTAGGTCATGATCTCATGGGTTGTGAGTTCTAGCCCCGTATCAGGCTCTGCACTGGCAGTGTGGAGCCTGCTTGGGATTCTGTCTCCCTCTCTTTATCTCTCTATCGCTTGTTCTCTCTCTCAAAATAAATAAAAATAAACTTAAAAAAAAGAAAACTGAGATTTAATTATACAGTTATAGAATATTTTTCTTCCCCAATACCTTATCATCACATTAATGGCAGCAAAATAATAACTGGCTTCCAACTCAGCTGCAAGACACATATTCTATTTAGGAGGAATTTCTAGGGAAACCTAAAAACAGCAAGAAACCAGGACACTAGAGGAAACCAGGACACTAGAGGAAATTGAAGCCTCTAACACCTACAGATGCAGCATACATTAAACATGGCCTAGCCCTCAGCCAGATTAACATAAAATTTCACACAAAAGGCCTATCTCTCTAAGTTACTGTTACCTAATACATCATGTCCAGCTTTCAAAAAAAATTACAAGGCATGATAAAAGTGCAATAAAAATGCAATCTGAAGAGACAAGAGCAAGCAAGACAAATTAGAACCAGACTCAGGTATGACAGGGACTTAGTAGCTTCTAAATAATTTGGAACTTAAAATACTTTAATTAATTTGCTGAGTGCTGTGATAGAAAAAGTGGACAGCATGCAAGAACAAATGGGCAATATAAGCAGAGAGATGGAGATCCTAAGAAAGATTCAAAAGGAAATGCTAAAGATAAAAAAACACTGTAGCAGAAATGAAGAATGCCTTTCATAGGCTCATTGGTAGACTAGACACAACTGAGTCAAGAAACAATGAGATAAACGATGTCAACAGTAACCTCACAAAGTGAAATGGGAAGAGAAAAAAGAATGAAAATCATGAAACAGAATGACAGAGAACTGTGGGACAATTACAAAAGGTCTCACATACATGTAATGGGAATACCAGAAGGAGAAGAAAGAAAAAGGGCCTGAAGAAATATTTGAAGTAATAATGGCTGAGAATTTTCTAAAATTAATGTTGGACACAAAATCACAGATCAAGGAAGCTCAGATAACACAAGCAGAGTAAGCACAAAAATATCTACACCTGGGTATATCATATTCAAACTGTGAATAACCAATAGAAAAGATAAAATATTGAAAGAAGCCAAAGGGAAAATAAACACCTCACCTGTAGAAGAATAAGAATAAGAATTATTTTGGACCTCTTTTCAGAAGCTATGCAAGTGAGAGGGGAGTAAAGTGAAATATTTAAAGTGTTGAAAGAAAAAAAAACAACCTAGAATTTTATATCCAGAGGTATTATCCAGATAAAAAACTTCCTCAGTGAAACAAATCAGAGAATTTTCTGTCAGTAGAACTGCTTTGCAAGAAATGATAAAAGTTCTTTAGAGAAGGAAAATGGTACAGATCAAATACTCAGATCTACATAAAGAAGAATATTGGAAAAGGAGTAAATGGAAGTAAATAAAATATTTCATTTTTTTATTCTTAACTGACCCAATAGATACTTATTTGTTGAAAATAATAATAGTGACAATTTATTAGATGGATATGGATTATAGGTAAGTGAGGTAAATAACCACAATGGAGAGGAGAAAGGAAGAGGGAACCTACACTATCTGTGAAGTAGGACAGTGTTATTTGAAAGTGGACTTAGATTGGTTGTAAATGTATATTGTAAACTATAAGGCAACCACTAATATTTTTAAAGAAATGTAATTAATCTACTAAGAGAGGAGTAAAAATGGACTCACATAGAATGCCTAATTAAAACCAGAGAAGGCAAAAAGAGAGAAGACAAGAAATAAAAAGGTACCATTGAAAGAAAACAGTTATAAATATGTTATATATTAATCGATGTATATCAATAATTACTTTAAATGTTAATGGTATAAATATACCAATTAACAGACAGAAACTAAGATAGTCAAGAAAAAATACTCAACCATATGCTATCTACAAGAAACCCACATTGACTGTAAAGACCCAGATGAATTAAAAGTAAAGAGGTGGGGAAAGATATACCATGATAACACTAGGAAAAAAAAAGAGAGAAGTAGTCATATCAATTTAAGACAAAGCTGACTATCAGGGAGAAAGAGGGGCATTACATAATTATATAGGGGTCGATTTCCAAGGAAACGATCCTTAACGTGTGTGTACCTATCAACAGAGCATTAAAGATATTAGTTCTTCCCAACTTGAGGGATAGATTAAACACAATCCCAGTCAAACTTCTATCATGTTGTAGTGTGGATATCAATAAACAGTTTCTGAAGTTTATATAGAAAGGCAAAAGACCCAGAATAGAATAGTCAACACAGCACTGAAGAAGGACACAGAGGACTGACACTACTCAAATTCAAGATTTATACATAATTGATAAAAATTGGAAGCAACCAAGATGCCCCTCCATGGGGCACAGCTTGAGATAAACTGTGGTCCATCCATACAATGGAATATTATTCAGCAATAAAAATAAGTGAGTTATCACACCACCAAGAGACACAGAGAAGTAGTAAATGCATATTTTTAAATGAAAGAAGCCACTCTGAAAGGCTGTATGAGTCCAACTATATTGCATTTTTGAAAAGACAAAACTGTAGAGATAGTAAAGAGATCAGTGGTTGCCAGGAGCTCAGAGGAGAGGAGTGAGGGTCAAATAGGTAGAGCTTAATGGATTTTTAGATTGGTGAGGCTAACCTGTATGATTCTGTAATGGTGGATACATAATATTGTGTAGTTTTCAAGATCCATCTAACTTTAAAACACAAAGAATGGACTTGAGTTAATAATAATATACTAACATTAATTCGTCAGTTGTAACAAATGTACCCCACTAATGCAAGATGTTAATAATAGGGGATAGTGTGCAGAGAGAGAGAGGGGGCAAATGGGAATTCTCTATGTTATCTGCTCAATTTTTAAGTAAATCTAAAACTGCTATAAGTAACTGAAGTTTATTATATTTTTAAGTTAATTTATTGCTATTTCTTCACATCCTTATCTCACCTAGTAGAGTTGTGGTTTACATTGGAAATGCTGGCCACGTAGGAATAACAGTATCTTGCTTCCTTAGTAACACAGCATTTAACGCATGAACATTTTTCTCATCTTTGTATAATCTTAATAAATCTATCATTGAATCTATGACACATCTGAATAATAAACCTAACCCAGTTGGAAAACTTCATTTTTAACCATAAATATGTTTTTGGCCTTAAAAGTTTATGGAAGAAAGTAGACAGCAAATATAGGAAAAATTTTGTGAACATTTTTGTACACATTTATCAATGTGAAGATATATGGCAAAAAATTCTCCATGTATAGTTTTAAACTTTTCATAATTCGTTAATATTTCCTATTAAAGTTGTAACTATTCAGCTGTAGTATTAGTATGGATGATGTTAAAACATCTTGGTTTTTTTTTCATTTTATTTTAATTCCAGTAGAGTTAGCATATAGTGTTATATTAGTTTCAGGTGTATGATTCAACACTTTTGTACATCCCCCGTGGTCATCATGAAAATGCACTCCTTAATCTCCATCACTTATTTTATCTATCCCCCACCCACCTTCCCTTCTTGTAACCATCAGTTTGTTCTCTATAATTAACATCTATTTCTTCGCCTCTCTTCCTCTCTGTCTCACTCTCTCTCTCTTTCTCTTAACATTGTACTCTCTAGCTCCATCCATGTTATTGCAAATGGCAGGATTTTATTCTTTTTTATTGCTGAATATTCCAGTGTGTGTGTGTTTTATATATATATATATATATATATATATATATATATATATATATATATATATGCCACTTCTTTATCCATTTATGAATTGATGGAGACTTGGGCTGTTTACATGTCTTGGCTATTGGCTATTGTAAATAATGCTGTTATAAGCACAGGAGTGCATGTATTCCTTTGAATTAGTGTTTTTATATTCTTTGGATAAATATCGAGTAGTGCAATTTCTGGATCATAAGGTAGTTCTATTTTTAACTTTTTGAGGAACCTCCCTATTGTTTTCCAGAGTGGTTGTACCAGTTTGCATTTCCACTAAGGGTACACTCTCCAGATCCTCACCAACATCTGTTGTTTCTTGTTGTTGATTTTAGCCATTCTGACAAGTGTGCGGAGATATCTCATTGTGGTTTTGATTGCATTTCCCTGATGATAAGTGATGATGAGCATCTTTTTATATGTGTGTAGGCCATCTGTATGTCTTCTTTGGAGAAATGTCTGTTTATGTCTTCTATCCATTTCTAATTAAACTGTTTTTTGGGTGTTGAGTTTTATAAGTTCTTTATGTACTTTGGATACTAACCCTTTATTGACTATGTCATTTGAAGATGTCTTTTCCCATTCCATCGGTTGCCTTTTAGTTTGGTGGGTTGTTTCCTTTGCTGTGCAGAACCTTTTTATTTTGATGTAGTCCCTATAGTTTACTGTTGCTTTTGTTTCACTTGCCTCAGGGGAACTATCTAGAAAAAAAGTTGCTACAGCCAATGTCAGAGAAGTTACTGCCTGTGCTCTGTTCTAGGATTTTTATGGGTTTCAGGTCTCACATTTAGGTCTCTAATCAATTTTATTTTTGTGTACAGTGTAAGAAAGTGGTCTAGTTTCATTCTTTTGCATGTTTCTGTCCAGTTTTCCCAGCACCATTCATTAAAGAGACTGCCTTTACCATACCGGGTATTCTTTCCTGCTTTGTTGAAGATTAATTGACTTATAATTTTGGGTTTATTTACAGGTTTTCTATTCTGCTCTATTGATCTGTGTGTCTGTTTTTGTGCCAGTATCATACTGTTTTGATTATTACATCTTTGTAATCTAACTTGAAGTCTGGAATTGTGATGCCTCCAGCTTTGCTTTTCTTTTTCAATATTGGTTTGGCTCTTCAGGATCTTTTGTGGTTCCAAATTTTAGGATTATTTGTTCTAGTTCTGTGAAAAATGCTCTTGGTATTTTGATAGGGGTGGCATTGAATGTGCAGATTGCTTTGGGTAGTATAGATATTTTTAACAATATTTTTCTGTCAATCTATGAGCATGGGATGTCTTTCCATTTCTTTCTGTTGTCTTCAGTGTTTTCATCAGTGTTTTATAGTTTTCAGAGCACAGGTCTTTCACCTCTTTTGTTAGGCTTACTCCTAGGGATCTTATTATTTGTGGTGAAGTTGTAAATGAGATTGTTTCCTTAATTTCTCTTTCTGCTGCTTTCTTATTAGTGTTCATAAATGCAACAGATTTCTGTACATCGATTTTATATCCTATGACTTGACTGAATTTGGTTATTAGTTCTAGCAGTTTTTTTGATGGAGTCTTTTGAGTTTTCTATATATAGTATCATGTCATCTGCAGATAGTGAAGTTTTACTTCTTCCTTATCAACTTGGATGCCTTTTATTTCTTTTTGTTGTCTGATTGCTGTGGCTAGGATTTCCAGTACTATATTGAATAAAAGTTGTGAGAGTGAATATCCTTGTCTTGTTCCTGACCTTATGGGAAAAGCTCTCAGTTTTTCCCCATTAAGGATGATGTTAGTTGTGGGTTTTTTACATATGGCCTTTATTATGTTGAGGTATGTTTCCTCTAGACCTACTTTGTGGAGGGTTTTTATCATGAATGGATGTTGTACTTTGTCAAAAGCTTTTTCTGCTTCTATTGAAATGATCAAATGGTACTTATCCTTTTTTTTTATTGCTGTTATGTATCACGTTATCGATTTGTGAATATTGAATCACCCTTGCATCCCAGGAATAAATCCCACTTGATTTGGTGAATGATTTTTTTAAAGTATTGCTGCATTCAGTTTGCTAGTATTTTGTTGAGGATTTTTGCATCTATGTTCATCAGAGATAGTGACTTGTAGTTCTCTCTTTTGGTGGTATCTTTATATCATTTTGGTGTGAGGGTAATGTCGGCCTCATAGAATAAATTTGGAAGTTTTCCTTTCTTTTCTATTTTTTTAAACATTTTTTAATCTTTATTTTTGAGAGAGAGAGAGAGAGAGAGAGAGCAGGGGAGGGGCAGAGACAGAGGGAGACACAGAATCTGAAGCAGGTTCCAGGTTCTGAGCTGTCAGCACAGAGCCTGACACGGAGCTCGACCTCACGAGCTGGGAGATCATGACCTAAGCCTAATTCAGATGCTTAACCGACTGAGACACCCAGATGCCTCCTTTCTTTTCTATTTTTTAGAATGGTTTCAGAAGAAAAAAAACAGGATAGTTTCAGAAGAATAGGTATTCTTTAAATGTTTGTTAGAATTTGCCAGCATCTTCTTATATTTAGTTTTATATTACCATATAACTTTTTAAGTTTTTTATTGTAAATCAGGGAAATTTTATATTTATCATAGCACAGATAAGAACTTTATTCTTAGTTAAAGCCATATGTTATTTGTATTTCTTATATCATATTTATTGTAAATTACATTTGTTTAATATCACTCAACAATCTTACTTCCTTTGCATGTAGACCTGATTCAATATTAACATGCCTTTATGAGCAAAAATGTCAAATTATTTATTTACAATTTTGGCTGATCTTTTGATCCTATGCTTACTTTACAATTCAGTCAGCCTTCCTATTAAAATTGAAACAAATTTTCGCTATTGTGGCTATTCTGAGGTAGATGGACCAGGTTTACCTTAGAGTTAATTCTTATTTTTCATTGCTTATGCATGGTGATACAGAGATGTGAACTATGTGTGTCCCAGAATATGAAGACAAGAAAGTCTTGGTCCTTTTTCCAAATACTGTACTTGATTCTAATTTTGGATTATTATGAAATTCTAATGTCAAAACTATTAACTCACCAAAACTTACATGAAATTCTGGCCTTTTTGCCTTCATTTCTTTTGACTGTCATTTCCAATAAATTTTCAAAGATTGGTGATGAAGCTACAACACTCTAAAAGAAACCATATTTTTGGCATGTATGTATTGCTTCCTTTTTGAGAAAATTAAAAGGTTACTAAATGACATTTATTTAGTGCGTTAGTGGTGACCAACACGTATCATCATTATTATATTCTATTTATGGGGAGCTGAGGCCCAGAATGGTTAACTGGCTGATACTGTGTCAGTAGATAAGAAGTAGTGGACAATTTGAATGTTACGGAAGATAACTAAAAGCTAATTGTGGCTAAGTGTAGTTTTTTTAAGTTAACTAACAGGAAGTAACTTCAAAGAAGTTCTTTCGATCTGAAGTCAAATCTCCTCAAAGGCAGAAGGTAACCAGTACCTGTCATGACCTCTCCTCTGCTGCTTTCATTCCCAGCCTACATGGAAATGGCCCAGCCCCAGAGGCAGGGAGTGTTTTCATTGGCACATGGACTAAGCGCTCTTGGAACTGTTTTACTCTAATACCCGAACTTTCCTGCCAATGTCAGCATCCGGCCTTGTCAACACTTCTTTTTCCATTTGTGAATACCATAGTATTAAAGCTTTCACCTCTCCTTTTCTAGAAGTGTTTTACATTTAGAACTTGGAAGTGTAGAAATTTTCTACATCTGAAGAAATACATTTCAAGTAAGAATCTTTATTACTTACTTAAAAGGTTTAAGTTAGAAATTGTATAGAAACATATACATGTTTTTTTCTATATGGCCTTTGATCTGATTGCAATTTAGTGCTCTGAGTGAGGTTTTAAGGTAATAGATAAAGTGATTTCAGCAGTGAGGCAATGTGGTTCCCAAGAAGTGCTTTACTATAAAAACAAAACAAAACTAAGCTAACATTTACCCCCAAATAAGGTTTATAAATACATTTTAAAACATTTAGAATAAAGAAGTCTTTTTTGTGTTTGCTCCCCGTTCTGGAATAGCAAATAAGAAGTGTTGTTTTGTTTTGCTGTTTTGATGGCCACATGGCAATTCCCAGCCTGAATGTGTGTGTGGATCCTTAGATGAGCATTGGATGAGTTCTGTGCAGATTGTTATAATCATAAGGTCACATCACTCTCTATCAGGTGAAACACTTGAATTAACTATTTTGCATATATATCTTAGTAAAATTAAACATGATCCCAAGGAATATAAAACATTGTTCATAAAGATTTTATTCTTCAGAAAAGTGACATCATTCCAGGTAATTTAATTCTAGCTGGTTTATTGTGCAATAAACATCTGTAATTCAGGATGGACCTTTCTTGCTAATGCTGGTCTGCTGACTTGATTCACATGTCATGTATGTGGATACATTCAGCTTTAGTGACAAAGCTTTACTAGGTTGAATCCAGATGTCCACTATAAGAATACATATCTCTCATTGGTGTTTGCTTTTATGATAACCACTGTTGGGTAAAATGTATTACCACCACAGGTCCCACTACCAGGATTCGAGTGTGCAATTCTTGTGAAGAGGTAAATGGTATGCGGCTGTTTGGTGGGAGAAAGACATATAGAACGTTGCAGTGAAGCTCACAGCTGAGCCTTGGCTAAAATGTTTAAATGTGTCCTTAAAATGTGCAGGAGAAAGTTTATCCCTGGGAGTGGGGAAATTGCCAGAGGTGAAACAAACAGAGAGCTAGCCAAAACATAAAGGATTTCAGAGTAGATTCTGTGGTCAAAGGTGACCCCAAGCTACAAGTTGTAGTTGAATTAGAGAAGCCACCGTGCGGTTTGAAATTCGGTCATGGCTGCTTAGATCCCACTGTTGAGACCTACCCACACATGTCACGTGCTGTTTAGCAGCCTTCTGTTTGACACCCTGCTTCATGGTCCCCACAGCCCAGAGTTGTGAACATAGACTACAGATGTGTCCGTTTTCTTCTGTGTCTGTGAATATAACGAATGCCTTCTTCAGACGTAAAATCTGAAAAACGTGTAAAACGTGTGTTTGTGATTTGTTTTGGAATAATTCAGGAAGGGCCACTACAATCTTTGGTGAGGAAGATTTTGTGCCATTTATTTCATTCAAAATATGTGATTTTTCTTTATAAAACTTAATTAATATATACTTGTAATATCTCATTCTGCAAACTAAAATATTCCCCCCCAGGCTACATGTGTGTACAGTCATCTTATAAAATTGCAGGAAATTAAAAAAAAAAAAAAATAAGATTTTCTTCCAACAGAAAACTCATTAATATTAATGTACTGGTACTATTGAGCTATCCACCGTGTGGCAAATACTTTATATAAACAAATGATGTCTTAGGATCTAGGCTTTTAGCCTTCAGAAATCTGTAGAGATGAATAAAATGTCAAATTCAAATGTAGACTATTGTAAATATAGTCCAGAAATGCATTTTTAGGTCTCTCCTTTGGCCTCAAATTGTTTAACCTCCAAACCGTTCATAATAAGCCAAGGAGAAATTTGAGAAACCTCACAAGTGTTCCATTTTTCCCTGTGTCAAGAGAAGAACTTCAATTTGATTCAAAATACTTAATAAATACAAATCATATGCAAGGCCCAGAGCTAGGCACTGTAGGGCAAAGCTACAGAATCAAAAAGACTGTCAAGTTAGAAGAGTTGTTCTCAACCAGGGGCGATTCAGCCCACCAAGGGCTACTGGGCAATGTCTGAAAGCATTTCCGGTTTCACAACTTGGGGGTTGAGAGTGCTTTTGGAATCTAGTGGGTAGAGGTCAGGATGCTATAGTGCACAGAACAGGCCCCCAAATTATTTAGCCCCAAATGTCACTGGTGCCAAAGTTGAGGAACCCTGGGTGAGAGTGTCAACTAAGCCAGTGAGTGACACTTGAGGAATTAAAACAAACAAAAAAACAAAACAAACAAACAAACAAACAAAAACCCAGTGAATTCTACCTCAGTTCAAACTGACAGGACAACTTACCTTTGAGTGACTTCAGTCAATTCCCCCCTTAAGCTATGCAAAGCCCTTCTTTTCTATTACTTTTGTGGTTTATTAAGAATATCATTCTATGGAGCAATTCTAGAGTTTAAAAAAACAATTTAATTGGAGAGCAAGTTATATGAATGCAAACACGACAAAACAAATGAGCACCAATGAGCACAATCCATCTTGAACAAGTTGTATTTTTAGTAATGGAAACATGCAAAGATCAAGCTCTTTATGTGTGTTTACTTATTGGACCACCTTCCAGGACTGTATATTTAGTCATTGCAACTGTAGTTGATCAAATAAGCATCCTTTGGGGGTCTAGGATGGTGATTCTATCCCTCCACAGTTAAATATACTGGTTAAGAGCAGATTATTGAGGCACTTTTTGATCACAAACATTCAAATGTAGTGGTAGAGAAGCATGTAACTTTCTTTTCCCTCCCAACTGAAGGGGATGCTCAAACTGGATTATAGTAGAGGAAAACTCAATCAGCTGATGTCCAAAGAGTGAGATCCTACCAAAGGCAGCCAGAGGAACAGAAAGAGCAACTTAAAATAAGTTTGAAGGAAACTGATGTTCTTGAATAACAAAAATACCATCACTGTGCCCTCCAAAAGTGAGAGTCTGAGCCTGGTGGGAAATGAAGCCAGACAATCAGGTCAGTTTCATCAAAAGTACAGCAGGTTGAGAATGTTAAAGGACCAGATAAGAAAATAAGTATCTGTAGCAGGATTGTAGAAGGAGGGATGATTCACTCTGGAAGAGAAGGGACCACTTCCAGACTCCTGTAGCTTGCTATGGTTTGCAAAACCGAGAGCACATTCCAGAGGGACCGAGCCAGAGCCAACATCCAATGGGATGGGTTGTCAGACCTGGAATGGGGCTGCCTCAAGAGGTTCTGTGTTCTCTATCACTGGAGGGATTAAAATTCAGGAACATTTCCCCAAGGATCCTAACAGTGAGAGAGAGGATGGAATGGATGGTCCTAAAAGGAACTTTCTGGGTTCTTTTGGGAATTTTGAATATGAAGGTAAAGGTTATTGTCCAGACTAAAGCCTGATGTATTTACTTATTCAACTGTCTCAAGCTTACATCACCAACTCTAACTCCCCCCCCCCTTTTATTTTCACAATGGATTGGGTATCACCATCATTAGAATAGCATCACATATATTTTGGGTTTGAAGAGGAGTCTAATGGTGGGACCCCAGGTTAGTAGCTTATTATTAGTTGTCACCACAGTTTTGTGGCCCTGTTCTTTGAAAGTTGAATGACTCCATGGTATTTTGTAACCTATGACTAGAATAAACAATAGGCAATATTCCCAGGAGACAGTCAATTCATCACTTTTTTTTAATGGAAAAAGAGTCAGCAGAAGACAGCCAAGCAATAAATGTAATATCAAAGATAGTCAAAACAAAGGAAATACAATTTTGTTCAGAACTAGAAAAAAAATCCACTGCTATGTCTCAATATATATAGCCTATAGCAAGTTCCCAGGAACTTATTTTCCAAATATAGACTAATAGGTCTTCTTATCCACTAAATTCAAACCATCAGTGAAAGAGGTCAGGAAAGGTGCATGAAATTAGGAGGATTGATGAGCTGAGTGTCGTTGTGATTTTGTTTCTTATACAACTTGAATTTATGCTTTGAGAATTTGGAGGCTAAGAAAGTGGTACAATTCCAATAACTTCACAGAGATATTTTTGGAGCAGGCCACAATGTTCTCCAGTAAGAGAATGCATTCTATCCCCACATGCTATTGTAGAATCATTATTCATTTAACAAAATGTGGTCTTTTCAGGTAGCAAGTTTAGTTCTATAGTTAAAATGGACTTAAAATATTCTGGAATATATCTAGAAAATATTTTGTATATATAAAATACAATATTTTCTAGAAATTTTCCATGGTGGCACAAACAATACAGGAAGACTTTCTTGTTTATATGTAGTGTGGACTTTGAAATTTGCATACGTGTATGTGTTTTAAGTGAATTTTGAAAGTCAGCAAAACATAAAGTCAATCATAAAATTATCCCCTTTGCTTCCAAATTGTGCAATAATCACAGTGAGGAAGAATTAATTTTTTTAAAAAAGCAAATATTTGAGAAAAGCCTTCGTGTCTTAATACCATGATAATGGCTTCATTTATCAACAATTGAGTGCTCATCAATGCCAGGTACAGAAGTGAAAGAGTTTTAACTTACAGTGCTCGCCAAGTTAGTCAGCTAGTCAGTGCTAGTGAGGGAGATAAACTAGGCAGCAGGAGTAAGTGTGATAGGAGACACAGGTGCACGCAGGACTCCTTGGGAGATCTGAGAACCCAGTGTGGCCTGAAGGCAATGGAGGTGAGCTGGGCTGGATAAGAGCTGCACTGGACTCCGCTAAGCACACCAGAGACAAGCACCAGGAGGCACCAGAGAGCAGCATGTGTGAGCTAGGTACCTTTGGCTTCTTCCCCAGCGTTGTTCACTTCCCAGAGAAAATAAGATGTTCATAAACTCCATTTTTGTCAGTTTAAATGTTGAACAATTGGAAAATCTTTCCAATGGATTTTCTTTTCGTACACTTTGCAAAGTCAGCAGCAGAAAAGTGATGAGGAAGGTCCTATCCAAATGCCTTCGCTTCTACAACTGATAGGTGCATCCTCCCAGCCTTTGACCCAGGGGAGTTCACTTCCTCAACAGTCAGCATTGTTCTGGGAAGTGTTTTAGCTACATTTTCACAAATGTCTGATCTCTTTGTATCAACAAATGCTGCTCTTTGAGCCGCATGGTGGGTTTCTACTTCTTTCCCTTCGTGTGTGTGTCAAATTAGAAAAAATGAAGGAAACTCTTTGAGATAAGAACATACTGTTATTTTTACTTACTTTCAAATAGCATCTTCCCTGTAGATTTAATATTGAAGGACCTGGACAAATAGAAGGATAATTCAGTGTTCCTCTCAAATGTAGTCTTACATTGACAGTCCTCATATTTTACCTGTAAATCTCAATTGGTAAAACTATTAGGCTTTGCTAGTTACTCATAATGAATTTCTTGTAGTCACATTTCTGTTGTAGTTCAAATAACTAGAAGAAAATAAGGAACATAAATTACTTGTTTTATGTGAAAATTGTCTTTCGTATGCAGTCCACAAAAGCAAATATTTTGGACATTTTTAGTATTTATGAGTCATTAATGAAAAGAATCATTTCTGTTTTTCTATTGGCATTTTATTTTTTGTGCATGCTTTTCTTCCCTGAATCTTACCCTTAAAAATCATCTGCCTGTATGATTTTCTCAGTATGCTACAACCTTAGCCACCATAGTCCCTCAGGAAAAAAAATGGACTTCATTCAAATTAAGGTTGGTAGGAGAAAATACGCTCTTTGGAAAGTCCCAGTCTTGAGCAAGAGAAAATATAAGTAAGATAGTAAAGATGAAAAGAGTTTAAAAGACTTGGTAACTGATGGTGTGGCCTCAGTTTCTGGTTCTGTCATTTTCTACCCCAGGCAAATTCATTATCCAGTGACCTTCAGTTTCCTTTTCTGTAAAAGGATGTGATGGATAATACCAGCTCTTATACACACCTACCCATCTACCTGCCTAATTAGACACAGGTTTTCCTGAGCATTTAAATAGGTAAAAGAACCTTAAAACGAAGTAGGATTTACAAATACTAGTTGTTATGGCAACAACTTTCCAATGCACAAAATATGATTCTATGACGTTATATTTTATATACAGTACTTAGCATAATAGGCATTCTCTCAATGAGTATTTGCTTTCCTTCTTTCTCTCAGCTTTTCTTTCAAGGCTGCATATGTCCCATTTGTCTCCATTTACCACAAGGCTTTCTGTTGTCCTGCATGCTTTGGTCCATTGATGCTCTAATTATTCTTCCCTCATTCACAGGCTCAGAGAGGCAGCTGGCCATCAGCCAACTTCAGTAACCCTCTTCTTAGTTTGGATATCTGATTGTATAAAGAGTCTAGTTTTAAATTTCTGTGCAATTAGAACATAGATGGGTGGATATTGGTTTTATATCCCATGATACTTAATCCATTTATACCAATGGCGTTTATTGGGGTGCGAATGTTCACCAGTTTTGTGAATAACAATATGCATCATGTGTGTTTTACAAACAACTTTAACTCAGTACCGTACTTTTTACTTATGTGTTTTCTCACAAAATACTATTAAGCAACTATTTTCAATGTTTACAATAATAGTACCTAAAATTTATTACATACCCACTGTGTGTCAGTGTTTTACAGAAAGGAAATTATCTTCACCACACTAGGAGCTATTATTTATGCATTTTACAGATGGGGAAAACAAACCACAGAAAAGATGTTGGGAGGCAAGGTACCATCACAGTTGGTATCATCACAGAGCCTCTTTCCAGAATGACTGGATTAATTCAAGTTCCCCTATTATTATTTGTGCACCCTTAGGTAAATTACTTACTCTTTCTGTGCCTTAGTTTTCCCATCTATAAAGTGGGGAAATAATAACACATCCCTCATAATGTCATGAAAGGCAAACACTGTCTTTCCCCTGAATGGCATTTTAGGTTCTCTTCACTACAGCAAAAATCTGCCTGCATATTGTTCGCTCCTCTTTCTTTCCATCATCAATAGTATTTTCAATGAGACAATTCTCCCAGAAGTGGAGATACAGAGTGCTATTTGATGATTTATTGCCTTACATTTCGGTGTTCAGTAAACACAATGGAATCCAAAGACAGGCTCCGTCACATTAATTTTTGGAGCCTAAGGTACTTTAGTGTCCCTATAGGAAAGTGACTTCAGATGAAACCCAGTTCTCAAATTTATTTCATTTTGGCTAAAACCATAACAAGTGCTTTCAGCACACTGAAAGTGTTAAGCCCCAAATGGCAAGCTGGTACTGCACACATTATTTTTTATTATAGCTTACTTGGTTTGAGGGTTCCTTTCCTTTTCCACGCTCTTAGATGCATTTAACAGGGACAGATATAACATAAAGTTATTTTATTGCTAATGAAAGGGCCCTGGCCTGAAGTCAGAAACAACTTTGTCAAAATCCTAAGAATAAGAACAATAAAATAAATTGCATGCTATTTGAGTCCCTTTAGAAGAGCTTTTGTCATTGAGAAAATGAGTGTGGATAAATATCGATTGTTTTTTCTCAAAAGCGTTTCCCCATTTCCAAAGCCCGTTGTAAGTCCGTGCGCTCTCCTGTGTCCCCACAGGCACCAGCATATTCACCGTCTATGAGGCTGCATCCCAGGAGGGCTGGGTATTCCTCATGTACAGAGCCATTGACAGCTTCCCCCGCTGGCGGTCCTACTTCTACTTCATCACGCTCATATTCTTCCTGGCCTGGCTTGTGAAGGTACCATAGAAACTGGCCCCAGTGGAATCTGTCTGCCCCCCGCCCCCCACAGCCTCTGATGATGTTTTATTTGCTTTTCGTTGCCCTACACTTTCTCATCCGGGTCGGGATTTTCTTTCAGAACGTGTTCATTGCTGTCATCATTGAAACATTTGCAGAAATCAGGGTACAGTTTCAGCAGATGTGGGGATCGAGAAGCAGCACCACTTCAACGGCCACCACACAGGTACCCATGGGGGGTGATGTCCTTTCCCCGCTGGAACGCAGGCACACCCTCAGTGGGCCCTGAGGGAACGTGGGAAAGCCCTGGGATAAGTGCCTTCTGCAGTCAGACCCACCGAGGGAGCTATTCAGCAATGCCCGTGCACAGGCCCAAACCCAGAGCAACCACATCAGCTTTTCTGGGTGATAGGGTGAGGGTACCTATGGTTTCATCAGCTCCGTGGGTGGGTTTGGCACAAAACCCACATTTACTATATACCTTTGATTTCATTCGGTCATTACAAGTCTTCAGAGAGCTTGCAGATAAAAGTGGAAATGGTAGAATTTCCCATTTTTAAAAATATTTATTCATGTGATCGAAAACCAATATGATGGCCTTTATATATGGGATTAGAATTTTTTTTGGAATGGGAAATATGTTTCATTCAGACCGATCCAATCACAGTATAGTAAATTATGAAGAAGACCTCATAATGCATATCTGATTTTTGAGGAATCATTACATACTCAGAAGGGGAGCCCTATGCTCCCGAGAAATTGGGAGTGCCCTAGAATTTGGTTAAAAGCTTCAGGGCAGTTATTAACTAGGAGGGTAGTCCAGATCCTATGTCTTTGTTTTTAATTTTGGCTTTGTTTTGTGTGTGGATTTGGAGGGGGGGGGGGTAGTTTTTTTGTGTGTGTTTAGAAAGAGGAAGGGATGGGATGCCTGGGTGGCTCAGTCGGTTCAGCATCCAACTCTTGATTTCAGCTCAGGTCATGAGCTCACATTTGTGAGACCGAGCTCTGCATCAGGCTCTGTGCTGACAGTGCGGGGCCTGCTTGGGATTCTCTCTCTCCCTCTTTCTCTGCCTCTGACCCACTCACTCACACACTCTCTGTCACTCTTTCTCTCTCTTAAAATAAATAAATAAACTTAAAAAAAAGAAAAAGGAAGGGAAGGTTTATATGTCTTAGTCTAGTTTGAATCTTTATATAAGAGAAAGAAAATAAAAGTTCCTGAATCAAGCATGAAATTATTTTGATGTTCATGACTACTATTTTAATATTAAATTGTAAGATAAATTTAATGTAACATTGTAAATCATTATACAAGTCTGTGGACAAAGGTATTTGTGAAACCTCCAAGGTACAAATCTGGCTTTGAAAAGCTTCAAATTGAGCTTTTATGAATTACATGCTAAAATGCTATTAAACATGCTATTATTTGGAAAAGCCTCAAGCAGCATCTTTACGGTGTTGTGAAGGTTTGAACTGACTAGCCAATTCATTATAGATGAAATAGTATTAATACTATTCAATTTTGGCAGACAATTATTCAAACTTTTATGAAAGATTTTTTTAATGTTATATAGGTTATATCACAGATGTAAAAAAAAAGCACATCTAGTTTTTATTTCTTCTGTCATCTCTTCTAGGGAACTATGAAATATAATAAAGTTCAAGGTCCACTCTGGCTTGTCTTTTAAGTCAGGTGACAACGTCTGGAAGGTGTGTTTTCTGCTCTAAGACGTTGAGAACTAAATAGAGCATAAAGCTAAGAACTCAGCGCAGAATTTGCATTCAGTGTTCTTAAGAGATGACCTAAAATAAAATGACTTTAAAACCACATTATGCTTATTAAGTAACTCTTATTTATAAAGCCACAGCTGGAAAAGTCGTGTTTGGAAGCTCCACCAAATCAGCTAGCAGTTCTAATAGAAAGTGAAATGGGAAGGGACTTTGAACAAAGTTGTGCAAAATGGTTTTGATGCAAAATTATACCTAATCAGGAGGAATAAATTGGTAATTCAGAGGTAATGCGTCTAGGTATTCAGCAGAGGTAATCACACAGAGAATCCTGAAAAACCTTCATTAAGAGAAATGCTGTGGCTGAGGACCCGGTTGCTAGGCAACCAGAGCTCCTGCAGCAGCCTCGGGAAACATCAGTTGGGCTGCCTGGCAACAGGCTGCAGGCCCCGCCCAGCCCCTCGCCAGCCAGGAGGCAAGTGGCTCAGATGCTTTTGTGTCTGAGGAGAGGAGGGACATCATTTCCTGCGATTCTGTTACATTTGCAAAATCTGGCAGAACTCTGTGCACAAGGACTTTACGTGGAATAGTTGTAAAAACTAAATCATTGGGGCGCCTGGGTGGCTCGGTCGGTTGAGCGTCCACCTCCGCTTAGGTCATGATATCGTGGTCTGTGCGTTCGAGCCCCGCGTCGGGCTCTGTGCTGACAGCTCGGGGCCTGGAGCCTGCTTCAGACTGTGTGTTTCTCTCTCTCTGTCTCTCTGTCTGCCCCTCCTCCACTTATGCTCTGGCTCTCTCTCTGTCAAAAATAAAATAAAACATTAAAAAAAATTTTTTTAACTACATCATTAGTTTATAATTCTAATAAAACAGACAGGCATTAAGGGAATAAAACAAAGATGGCTATTGTATTGCAAAGCACACAGCTTTGCGGACCTGGAGCCACTTCCTGCCATTCTCTAGTATGTGGAACATATGCAGTGGTTCTGTGTAACTTATCCTCACAGAAGGGCTAAGAGGATCTCAGGCTTAGTGCACTTGTTGGTGTCTTTGGGTCCCTTGACTTTTCAAGAGCATTGGTGTTGAGAAAGAAAATTATACATATTAATGTAATGAGGAGGGGGCTTTCTGATATCTTAGTTCAAGAGGACTTGCCTCTGATGTGGACCGTACAGAGGCAAAATAGAACCAGGTGATGAGAACTGAATGGGTTTGTTTTGTTGTTGTTGTTGTTGTTGTTGTTTTTATTAACAAAGCAGTCTGCTTTCGACTCACAGCATAGAAACAAATTACGGAAAAAAATAGTGCCAAAGGACTTGTGGAGAGACTGTAATATAACATGTCACAGGAAAACAAAGAGAAAATGATGTGGAAAATTTCAGAGGAGTAATCATTAGTTTGTCTGAGCTCTGATGAAGATGATGGCTTTCATACTTGCACAATTATTAGCCGTGGGTCACGGTGGCCCCATGCTCAGCTGTGTGTTGGGTTAAAGGTCAGGAAACCCATAGGTCTGTGATATAACAGCACGTGCATAGGTCCACAGTAGTGTGGGTGTATCGTCCCAGAGCTGGATGCTGGGATGCACAGAGTGCTAGTAGGAAACATCCTGAGCTTAGCTGCTCTCCATCCCAGGCCTCTGTTCTCATGCCTTAGCTGCTTCACCTCAGCGCCTGTCACCAGTCACCAGTCATGTGGTCTTCCGATTACGCTGATTCATGGTGGATATAAGCTTGTTTCACTTTGCCTGGAGGAGAACGAAACTGTTAAGCTTGAAGGCCACACAAGGCTACATTTGTGTTATGCGTGCTCAAAAAACACTCGAGCTAGGCTCTGGCAATTAACGTGTACCTAACCTTTATGTACGAATTATAGTTCCCTAGGGTCATACTGAGGGATATGGAGGGACAACTGGCAGCTCAGGACTCGAGCCCTGAGGGTTCCTGGCTTGGGATGTCCTGTTGTCTAACTCACATAGCTGTCACATTAACCAATCTAAATGTTGTTTTATAATTCAGGGGACTAAAGACAAATGGAACCTTGGACATGTCTGAATTTCCTTCACTTCATTTTATACAAAGGGGTGACCTTGAGAGAACACTTTTACTAACAATTAAATTGATTAATTTGATTTTGGTCAGCTGGAAAAAAAATAATTTAACAGAGAAAACTAGTCTGCTACTGATCAAAGCAAATCTATGCCCCAGGGATCATTTGTGTCATGATAAGAGACCATAGGCTGCACATACAGAAGATTTTTAGCTAGTGACTGACAGGATTGTTTTTGTCTTTTCTCCTTAAAAGGAGACACCCAGAATTTTGACGGGAACTTTAAAAGACACCGTAAAAGGTTTGCATTTCAACCAATGTATGTAGTCTCAGAATGAGCCTATTCATGGGGATGTGCTTGCTTCTACCACTAAGAATACCTTTCAAAATTCATTCTAAAGGGAATCAGAATCCTGTACACGGACACCTGAGTGAAGCAATTTGTAACTTCCATCTTTGATCAAAGAATCTTTGGGTAAATGTGCACCCCCATCTTGTCACTTAAAAATACACCTGTGGTATATAGACAGATGGTAGCTATCCTTGGGGTGAACATAGCATAATGTAAAAATAAATCAGGGTACTGTTTCATGGGATAATTAAATTGAGCATATGTGGAACAGTATTTTGTAGGATGTCCTATGAAAGGTGCTCTCTGTATATGTTTTAAAGTTCAAAATAAGTAGCATACTTGGCAAAAAGCCCCCATGCAGTCTTTGAAAAGTATTGATTCTAGGACATAAACAACTGATGCACCATTTTCTGAGTTGCAGGATGGCATTGTAGAGAATTCTCAATTCAACGATTAAAAAAAGTTTTCTTTTTTTTAAAAATATTTTTAGTGTTTATCTATTTTTAAGAGAGAGGGAGAGAGACAGAGTGTGAGCGGGGAAGGGGCAGAGAAAGAAGGAGACGCAGAATTCAAAACAGGCTCCAGGCTCCAAGCTGTCAGCACAGACCCTGATGTGGGGCTTGAATCCATGTACGGTGAGATCAGGACCTGAGCCCAAGTTGGACGCTTAACCAACTGAACCACACAGGCACCCCTAGAAAAACTGTTGTTTGGTAAATACATATATGGTCTGTGAATGTTGGCACTTGTCCCTGACTATGTCACTTATTTTATAGAGGGAAAGTTGTCTTTCTGCAAATGATCTGCTCCCAGGAATCTTAGGTATGGGATCTTTGCATAGGCTAATATTTCCATCGATAATTACCCTTTTGAACACAGACTAACACAAGGACATGAATAAGTATGGCAAAGGAAATGTCTACTTACATGTGTGAAACTATGGCCTTGGGCAGGGAAAAAAAAAAAACTAGCTTATAGTTAGTGTCTTAGAAAAATAAAAATCGTTAATCCCAACTTACCTCACTGCCAACCACACCCCTCCCGCTACACACAAACCCATAAGGAATTGGAAAGAAAATTTACTAGTGGGGAAATAGTGGGCAGTGTCTTCCCACTGGCTGTAATAATGATGGATGACTAATCTTTGAGGTAGTAGAATGTGCAGTAAGATAATAAACTAGGCAGCCAACAATCCAGATACCCAATTCAATAAATATCAGATTTTAGTATCCTGTACCATTCTGGATTTCATCACTTATGTATTTTAAGGCAAAAGAAACTACTTTTCCCTTCATAAATATGTACATAAAATTCTTCTGAGCAGATTAATTTGGCCTAGTTAAAATAATTTCACAGAGTCTA
Organism: Panthera leo; assembly: GCF_018350215.1. Taxonomy (NCBI): domain Eukaryota; kingdom Metazoa; phylum Chordata; class Mammalia; order Carnivora; family Felidae; genus Panthera; species Panthera leo. The sequence continues at coordinate 71,805,678 of NC_056679.1, read as the reverse complement.
AGTGATATGTCAGTCTCCTACCATTAAAATAACACCAGCCTTATTCCCTGTGCCACATGCATACATCTTATATTATTTATCCAGAGAATATTTTTCTGTTGGCTCAGTGAGAAATGTCCACTAAATAAAGATAAAAACTTACAGCTCCTAGTAAAAATCACACCGGACATAATGCTTGGGAATTCTCATTTTCATTTTCTTCCAGGTCTAATAATCTAATAATGTAATAATCGATAACCAATCTAATGGGGATAAAATGCCTACTTTAAAGTCTATTCAAGAAGAATATTTGGGCAATTATATGCCAAGGATGTATAAAGCAGAAAGGACCTGATGCATAGCAAGGGCTCAATAAATTCAGGCTAGCGATTACCATCATTCTCATTATGATTATTATTCACTTAAGTTTTCAGTGTTCAAATGAACATAATTGGAATGACTCATGTTCTAAATATAAATCCATAAAAAGACACATCTTTGATAACATAAAAAATGTAAGCGCTGGAGACATAAAGTAGGAGTTCTCAATGTTCCATATTAAGTGTCTCTGACTCATCTCCTTCTTTGTCTTGAAGATGTTCCATGAAGACGCTGCTGGTGGATGGCAGCTGGTAGCCGTGGATGTCAACAAGCCCCAGGGACGCGCCCCAGCCTGCCTCCAGGTGCAGTAAATACCATTTTTAAACTCATGCAGCAGAGTTCTTTGACTTTTATCCAAGGAAATCCCTGGCTCTCCGAACTCTATGTCCAAATTTATGGTCCTGGAGTCAGGGACAGTATTTTGCTCCATCCCGGATGGTATTTTCCCAGGATCTACCTATTTTTTTCCTAAGATACACAGCAAGGATTTGGTAAATTTCAAGCAAATGAATGCACACAGGTAGTGCTAGCATTCCAACAGCATTAAATCAGTGAAATATTCTGTTGTCATATTAAATGATGTAAAAATATTCTTCTACAAAGGCCTGAATTGCTTACATGAGGGTGGTCACAATCACAATCCACTTAACTGAGTACCTTCCCAAGGAACTGGGAAGGAATATTTTTAATAGGTAGCTTATTCTGCATCTGCAAGCTGTCTGAGCAACGGGACATAATAAAGGCGCTTCCTTAACAAACTGCACCTGCTGCAGACGAGGCTCTGGGATGGCGGGTGGATCCTAGGGCCTTGGGAAGCCATCAGGGGACCTCCCATCGGGTTTCTGGTCTGTGGATGTTTTGGACTTATCCTCTACGATGATCTCTTCATAAAGCCCAATAAACTCCTTTTCCTTGGTGGACTGCCCTGGCATCTTCTCTTGCTTTGTTCTCCCTCTCTCCCTCCAAATGTCAGTAATTCGTGTTCAAAACATATCACCTTTCCAAAAGTGGGATCCTTACCACCCCACTGCATTTTCACTTAGTCCATTTCCTTACTCTTTAAGGGTGAAGAGTCAAACCACATCATCCCGGGGAGAGGGAATTGATTCTTCCTCCTGTGGAATTTGATTCTCTTCACTGTCTTTTGTTTTCAGTTACAAATCCTTTTCTTACAAGGGGCTGCTTTTGTAGTTCTTTACATCCCTCCCCGTAAATCAGGGAAGGGTTTTTCATCTGCTTCAGGATAAGAACACGCTTTTCTTTCTTTTTGGATCATACTCTAGGTGGGGATTAGAGATTGATACATTTCAAAGATTGATACATAACATAAGCAAAGTATTGTACTTTGGACCATTACTGTGGCGTTTAACCATATAGTTAAATTTTTTCTATCAGTTAAAAGAATGAAGAGGAAAAGAGGAAACATTTGTAAGGAGTATTGATAAGACCTAATATTATTTTGTGGCTTCTTTCTGTTGTATATTGGATGGTGCTAATAATTTAACTCCTACGACTGTGTCTGGTACTGCCATTGCTACTGACAGTAATGGCAATGACAGCATGGTAGTCGTAGCTTCTTGCCTAAAAAGTTACTCAGTAATCAGTCATCAGCTGATAATTAGTGGCACTAAGATAGTCCTGCTTTCCTGGAGATTACTTCCAGGTGGGTGGAGAAAAACCAGCGTCTAAAGAGCAATTACAAGAGCAATGAGGATTTTATTTATTTATTGTTTCAATATATGAAATTTATTGTCAAATTGGTTTCCATGCAACACCCAGTGCTCATTCCAAAAGGTGCCCTCCTCACTACCCATCACCCACCCTCCCCTCCCTCCCACCCCCCATCAACTCTCAGTTTGTTCTCAGTTTTTAAGAGTCTCTTATGCTTTGGCTCTCTTACACTCTAACCTCTTTTTTTTTTCCTTCCCCTCCCCTATGGGTTTCTGTTAAGTTTCTCAGGATCCACATAAGAATGAAACCATATGGTATCTGTCTTTCTCTGTATGGCTTATTTCACTTAGCATCACACTCTCCAGTTCCATCCACGTTGCTACAAAGGGCCATATTTCATTCTTTCTCATGAGCAATGAGGATTTTAAAGAAGTAAAGCAGGATGCTATGGCAATCTACATTTTGGAGTCCTCACTCCTCCTCTGAGAGGTCAAGGAAGGCCCTCACTCGGTATAGCCCAGTGATGGAGAAAGACTGCCATGCTCCCTCAGCCTTTGTAGATGAGGATGTGAGGACCCAGAGGGCCTGGGTGAGCTCCTAAACTTGCACCTCTACCAAACGGAGAGGCCCTGGGTACACCTGGGTCTTCCGGCTCCTAGCTCCTGGGTCTTCTGGCTCCTAGCTCCATGCTGTATCCAAGGGAGAAAAATATGCCAAGGAAACGTTAAGTTTGTAGTAGAAATAAACTATCAGGCCAGCCATGAGTACCAAATCAAAGTCTTACAGGGGCCCTGAATACGCTGCTTAAAATGTATTAAATACTTGTTGAGTAGATGCGTCAAGGTTGCAGTCTGGATTGAGAAAGCAAGTTATTAGCCTCCTTATCACAGAAATTTGAGATGGCAAGAGATAAATGGCCAGGAGAGTGTAATGAAAGAACAGCACTGTGCATGGATATAGGAAAATAAAGGTCAGTGAAGAGGTGGGTAAATGTTAGGCTAGAAGTATGTCGATGTTGGATCCAAGAGACCTGCATATTAGACATCTTTGTGAATATGGTGGCATGTTTGATAGGTTTTATGAATAATGACACATGTGGTTTGAAGTGAAGGTGAATAAATTCTGACATTTCAATATGGAGAAAGTTCCACTGAGCTCAGCTTTACATGTTTGGTCCAAAATCAAGCTTTCTAGAAGAGTGTACCTGAAAGAGTACAAATGAAAAGTGGGATGGCCAAGGGATCGATGGGTCTGAGTGGAAAATAGATTAACCATTCATCATTTAATTAAAAGAGAAAGAAAGAAAAGAATCAAGTCAAGAAAAAAATATTTAAAATAAAATGGCCATGAAATACTCATTGGCTTTTTATTAATGACTAATGCCATCTAAAAACTAGGTAACAAGAAAATTTTCATTGGAATCATCCACTCGCTCCTGCCTGGAATCATAATGATCTCTCACCCTCAAGGACAAACAGTAGAATATATCACTTCTTTTCATTTTTAAAATGGGCAAAATGTGACGTTACATTCTCCTAAAGCATATTTTAAACTATAGGAATGACATTGAAGAATAAGTATTTGCTTTAATTCCTTCCAGCTTATCCTCCATCATCCCTTTCCAGAGGTAGCCTAGAGGTTACCAAGAAAGCCAGTTTTTCTACTCCTGCCTTTACACTTTATATCTCTTATAAAATAGCATTTCTGCTTCCATGAGGCTCTGTCGTTTTCATTGTTTCCTCTTTCTAGAACACTCTTCTCTCCCACTTAGAATTCACCTCAAAAGTCACTTCCTTAAGGAAGCCTTCCTCATCCTCAAAGAATACATAGGTTCCCTCGTTGTATATTTCCACATGTTATGGGTTTGTCATGATTTTAGTAAAATAAATTAAAATGGTATCATTCATTACTTAAAGTCTGTTTCTCCAACCAGAGATAACTCCATAGCGGTGGGGACCATAACGATCATGGTCACTGCCAGAGCTATTCCTGATACAGAGAAAAGGCTCAATTGGTGTTTACCAAACAAGAGAACAATCAAGTGAAAGAAGGATCTAGAACCTTCTTGGCTTGTGCAAGTATTCATTTGACTTCTCACCTACAAGAAGCTCTATTTGTTCTCTTGGTCTTATTTCTAGGAACCAGAAATTGAGTGGATGATGCCAATAACATTATTTCTATACAATAATTTATTTTTAAATGTAAAACAAACAATACTTTGGGAGTTGGTTGAAGGCATCTTTCAAAGTTGGATAATGTTTGATGCTTTTGCCAGTGTGTCTCTTCTCAAACATGGTGGCAGTCAGCAGGACCTAGCCATGACTTTGATTATTTCCTACGGCTTTCAGGAGTTTTTATCTTCTTCAGCATGTGAAATAAATGGGTCTAAGATTAGAAATGTAGTCTCCTTGTTGGGATGAGCACTGGGTGTTATACGTAGGAGATGAATCACTGGAATCTACTCCTGAAATCATTATAGCATTACATGCTAACTAACTTGGATGTAAGTCAAAACAAACAAACAAAAAAACCAAAACCAAAACCAAAAACAAAAAGACAGAAAAGAAATGTACTCTTACTCAGGAATAACATAGTTGTAAAGAACCAAAACCATTCCTATCTTAACAAAAAAAGTAGAATTTATTGGAATAAAAAATATGAACAGCTGTAATTAATTTGAGTTAGTAATTTGGCCATCATTAAAATAAATCAGAAAAATTAGGTATGGATAAATATTTGAGAGATGGCACACTGGTCGCCCAGAGTTCCTATTTGAGTATTGAAGAAACCATGGATTTTGTCCTGCGGGTGGAACTTTGTTTGAAACTTTGACTCCAGGTTTTTTTTGTAATGTTTATTTGTTTATTTTGAGAGAGAGAGAGAGAGAGAGAGAGCAAGCAGGAAAGGGGCACAGAGAGATAGAGAAAGAGACTGAATCTCAGACAGGCTCTGCACTGTCAGCCCGAGCCTGATGTGGGGCTCAAACTCAGGAACCGCGAGATCATGACCTGAGACAAAATCAAGAGTCAGGTGCTTAACCGACTGAGTCACCCAGGTGCCCCTGATTCCAAGTTTAAAACACAAAATATTTTACCCAGAAACCCATATATCCTACTGCTTTGATAAAATAGATAACTAATGAAATAAGTTATAGTAATAGGATTTTAGTTCACATAAATGGCATAATAGTAAGTAATGCATAAATTTCAATTATTCCTATACAGCGTTTCCATAAATTCTGTTTTCAAATATTCAAAATTTTAAAACCACCTACCACGTAAATGGAGACTGGCTTGAATGCCTTTATAAGTGAAGGATATTTAAAAACCATATCCGTCCTTGTTTCCTGGGACATAGCTTTGGGTTTGCCTACTTTCTTCATTGGTATTATTCCCTATATTTTTATTTTCTATTCTGTTTTCCATATGCTAGTCTACTTTATTGGTATGAACATCTACTTGTATTTCCTGTTAACCATAAGTAATTAAATAATTTAATAAAATAAGATTGATTGATTTGGCTTAATCTTCCCTACTACTGTTCAACTAAATACATAGTAGACTGATCCTTCTGTGATTCTGGGTGTTTGATGTGTAATAGTTTGCCTCTTTGTATGTATGTATGTATGTATCTAAAAGATATATATGTGTATATATGTGCATATGTATTCCTGCAATGTAAAAAAATATGTGTGTATTTATGTATATGTATATACATACAACATAATATGTGTATATACCTGCATGCATGCATATATATGCATACAACATATGCATCTGTATATCTATACATACATTTGTTTTTACATTGCAGAAATAAATCTATTAAGATTTTATATATTCCATTGAGCAGTGATGGGATCTGAGCAATAGGAACAGGGTTTTTTTTTTTATTGTTTTCCTACATTACTATGTACACACATACATATTTGACCTCATATTCATTTCAATCATTGTGGTATCCCTGCTTCCTCTTTCCATATATTGATTATGGTGCTTTCAAATGAGTTAGGAAACTCAGAGTTCTTCTTACTCTTCTAAAGAATAATGGGCTTTAAAGAGCTAGTTGTAGAGGAAAAAAATAGGCACCTTTGATCTGCAATTAGAAACTTACAGATTCCACTCTGTGTTGTGAGACACAAATTTTAAGTGTAATCGTAGCTATTATTATAACCATAATGAGAGTCATATCCAGGCATACAGGAAAAGGATTCAATTTGGCACCCTTAGGGTGGTCTTTTCTGTTTTTATAATAAACGAAAATGCATATATGCTCTTAAATTTAATTGCAAAACCACAAGTTCAGAGCAAAACCTGCTAGGTTATATGTGTGGTGAGCTCTGTGATAACACTTGTTGAAATTTTCAATGGATTAACTTAGTGCTAACTTAATTAACTTAATTTTCCTAGGACATTTTTCATTTTTAGCCACTTATTAATGAAATTCATACCACGTTTAATAAGGAACTTAGCCATAGGAAATCTGAAATTCCTTATAAATTCGTTCCTAAGTGAAGGACAAATAAGCGAACCTCCTGTAGCCCCTGAAACACTCCCTCTCTGCACCCTGGTGCTGCCTGGAATGTCTTTCTGCTTCTTTCTCTACTTCCCTGGGCACTGCTGCCTTGCTCGTCACCTGAGGTCCCACACCTTCCTGCTATTGGTTCTTATGATGGGAACAAGATGGCTGGAAATGACAAGGAAAAGCCTGAGAATAAGGATGAGCCAAGACTTAGACCTGGTTTCCTTTTCTTTTTGTGCTACACGTGCCTCCAGCACATGGCTCCTGACTCCCTTCCCTCTCACACCTGCCTTCCCAGGTAATCCATGAAGCAATACCCAGTACAGCCTTGTTCCTAAAGGAGAACAAATCACCCTGTTATACCTCTTAGAGAGTAGGCTCTGGAGACAGACCTATTTCAGCTGTGCTCTTTATTAGCATGACCTGGGGCATATTTCTGTAAAATAGGGATAGTGTCTCCTTCCTCAGTCATGAGGATTAAGTGACTATTTATGTCCTACTCAAGAATTGTTTAGTTGCAAGGAACAGACGTGATGCTCACAGGGGGCATTTGCATATAATCAGGCCCACCAGGCAGCTGTGCTTTCTTTGTCTTTCTCTCACTCTCTGTTGGAGGCCACACAGTTTTGCATCTTTGCTTCTGTCTGTGCATCCTGCCTCTATTTTCTCCCCGAAGACTGGTTTTATTCTGTTTCTTGCACAGTGCCAAAATTTGGCTGCTTACAGCTGAGTTTGGTGACTTCTCATTCAAGAGCTCTGAAGAGACTCACTGGAAAACATCCAAAGATGAACATGAAGCAGGGAGACTATCATTTCCTAGTTGGCCACCCAAAATGGGCAATTGGCCAGAGGCAGTAGGTCATGGGAATGGAATGAAAGCAGCAAGTCCACTTGAGCAAACTTTTCCCACAGTAGGAACCCAAAGTAATTTTCCCTCCTTCATTCGCTCTGAAAGCCTTGTCTCACCTCCACCTACAAGAGCCACTGCTCATTACCGCCGTGAGCTTCATGGAGCTGGCGGAGAAGGGACCTATCTTTTTGGCCATGTGAGTAGTAGGACTTGACCTCAGAGGTAGTTTACCTACCTGGTAGTATTACCCAGAGGTAGTTTCACTAGTAAACTTTTAAGTCTCACAGGATTTGAGAAGCCATTTAAGGGCTAAATAGACTGTTAACGGTCTGACCTGATGTTCAAATCACTCTGTATAAGATAGTTTCTTTGAAGAAACACCACCTAGGTTCCATGTGTTTGCAAGTGAATAATTTGTGAATTGGAGCCATTTTGTAATACCATACTCAATCAGTTCCTTGCATAAAAATTATTATGAAGTCATATAAAAGCACAGATAGGAAGAATAGTTAAGTATCCACCATTAGAAATAATAACAACTCTCATTTATGGACCACTCCCTGTGTGTCAGCCATGCTCTGTGTTTGAGGCGTGAAATTATTTCATGCTCAAAACAATGCCACAGAGGTAGGTACTATCATGACATCTATTGAACAAATGACATCAAGGCACAGAAAGCTTAAGTCATTTGGTGCAAGCCACATAGCTGGTTGCTGACCAGGGACTTTGTCCTGTGCAATCTACCTCATATTTTTAACCACTTCATTTTCACATGGGGAATTTTCCTGCTATAAAAATACACTGCAATTTGTTCATTCATCCATTCATTCATTCTCCTATTGATGGACATTTTTCACTGTTTTGCTCTTGCACACATTCTAGTTCACTGCCTATCTATGACTTTTTGTGCACATATGTGAGAAGTATCTGAGTGTACATAGTTAGGAGAGCAGTTGCTGGAGTAAAGGAAGAACCTTAGGCTTTATGAGATATTGCCTCATGGCCCCCTGGATTCTAGTGCCACTTTTTACTCCTATCAGCAACTTGTCAGAAATCTCATTTCGCATCCTTGTCTACAATTGATGTTACTGGACTTTTACACCTGATGGTGTGAAGATAGAACATTAAATTTAGATCTCCCTGATTACAGCCTGTGAATGTTGAGCATTTTTTACAATTTTTAATGTGTATTAATTTTTGAGAAAGAGAGGGACAGAGCATGAGCAGGGGAGGGGCAGAGAGAGAGAAAGAGACACAGAATCCAAAGCAGACTCCAGGCTCTGAGCTGTCAGCACAGAGCCCAACATGGAGCTCGAGCCCAGGAACTGCGAGATCATGACCTGAACACAAGTTGGACGCCTAACCAGCTGAGCCACCCAGGTGCCCAGAGCGTTTTTTATATATAGTCATATGCTACTTATATTTTGTGTTGATTTCTTATTCATCTGGTAGATATGCCCATTTGTTTGTTGCTTTTTTTTTTTCAAATGATTCCCAGAAATTCTGTGCAATTCTGCATCACTTCTAACTGAGAAGACATTGAAATGTTAGAAAGATACAGCTAAAATATTAGGGCTTGCCTGTGAATGCACACCTCTCACCCTCTTCGGGCAATAGTGCAGTTTCATTACGTGGTTATTACCAAAACCATTTAGAAAGTTTCTTCAGTGTGTCCTTAATGGTGCATCTCAGAAAAGTGAAAACTTTTAATAGATCCTTTTAACATCAGCCAGTCGCTTAGCTGTTTAAATTCCATTCTAGCATAGGCAACAGCTGCATGAAGGGGTCACTCTAATGCATGATTAAAAGTTCTGTTAAATTGGAGCCTCAGTCCTCAACTGCTGCACTGACAAGCCATTTTTCCCCTGCCTCTCAGGTAGGGGTTTTCATCTCCTGACAATTTGACAGATGTGGCTGCACAGTTGAGCCATCTTCTAAAACACACCCAGTGATCTATTCCCATGAAGGAAGTCACTGACAAGAACATGAAAGTATGCATGAGACCTGGCATGCTCAAGCTCAATTTCTCTCTGGTAGCATCGTGTGCCTCCGTCCGTAAAGAACAGAGATAATAGGTCTTACCATAAGTAGGTCAAATGGTGGCAAAATTATTACTCTAGTGTTTTAAAGCTTTTTGAGAAAATTTCCATTGAAGGCAGAGAGTGGGGGGGGGGGGGAGGGTGGACCGTGTGATATGTGTATTTCAAGTGATGAAGTGACATCCTAGGCACTTCTCAGATGTCTGTCTTCTTAATGAACCTTCCCGGAAACTGGCAGACAATCTCAAGCATGATTGAACCCAGGAGAATGTAGCTTCCATCCACAAGCAAACCTCTGCTCTACTTATAGACCAAGGTGACAAGATAGTGTGGGTCCTGCTGAGACGGGCCCGGGGGGAACCTGGGGCAGTTTACTGCATCTCCCGGAGCCTTCACTTCCTGACCTGAAAAATGGGGATAATACCAGCTCTGAGGGTTTTATAAGAATTACAAATGTCGTACGTAAAGTGCCTAGCCAGTGTGTGGGATGTTGTGGTCACAAGGTCGTAGAAATGACTGTCATTGCTGTGAGCACGCTCTGTGCACTCCCGGGCAGCCTGTTCTCATGCACACCTGCAAGCCAGTGCCTTCACAGCCTTGCTCCAGCCCTGTGTCTGCATCTTAGGAGTGAACTCTGAGAGCCCAACGGACATGCCCCTGCTTATTCTCATGAGCACATTACCCCTCTCATTTTGAAAAACCAAACGCACTGCTCCCTGACCCATTCCCACCTATAAACGGGACTTTTCTTGCATCTCCAGAACCTGTGATGCACCCTCATCATCCTCCCCAAATCCAACTTATCTTCAATCTATCATTAATTCCGTCTTTTGAATTTCTTTGAATCATCCCCTCCACCCCAATCGAATGCCCCTACCTTCAAAATCAGGTCAAACAAGACTTCCTCAATGAAGTGATCTCTGGCTCCTCAATTAAAGTTTGGTCACTTTCTTCTCGACTTCCAGCTTCCTCCAGCACAGCTCTCACATGATAAGCGCTAGGCACATATTTGGGGGATTATATGTGAGTGTACAAATAGAGGTGCTTTCATGCACAGAGCTACACGGCCTTACATATTCTTACTCCCCCTTTACGCAGATGCCAGTGACACCTGTCCCAAATCTTGGCATGTGCACACACAGGATCACCTTCAGTTCTAACAGGAGAACATAAAACACTGAGCTTGGAAGGCAAGTTTTGGGAGAAAGAAAGGAATAAAAAATTATTCTTTGAGAACCTGGAATAAGAATTAAAATAGGGAGAATAAAATAGCTAAAGGCAAAACAGCACAAACAAAAGGTAAAAGAAGGTAGCTCAGAAGTTAATTGAGAGAGGGGTGCCTGAGTGGCCCATTGGGTTAAGACTCTTGATCTCGGCTCAGGTCATGATCTCATGGTTCGTGGGACCAAGCCCTGCATCAGGCTCTGCATTGACAGTGTGTGACCTGCCTATGATTCCCCCTCCCACTCTCTCTGCCCCTCTGCTGCTTGCTCCCTCTCCTTCTCTCTCTCAAAATAAATAAAACATTTAAAGAATTTAATTGAGAGTCTGATTATAGTCTTGAAATCAGTTATAGCCAAATTAACTAAAGAGGGGAGGCAATTGTGCAGATTTTCAATTCTAAATATTTTATATATATTTAAGTAGATATCCTAATATTTACATACATAAATAGACTATAGATGTACTTCAAATAATAATCATATCCAGAATAGAGACCAGACATAATAAAAAATAAGATAAAATCATTAATACTATTTTTATTTATTTACCTTCTGTTGATCAAATGGTTTTACCTCTTTGATTTTTGAGCCTCACTGGAAGAAAGAAATATTCAAAACATCTTTAAAATTATTTGTGTTTCAGATTATTCCAAACTAAATTCCTATATTGTTGTATATTTTCATCTTCCAGTTTGAATAAGTCCCATGATTCTTCGGTATTTACATTTATATTAATCGGGAGACCTTTACTAACTTATGCCAGGCATTCATAATACAGTCTTTAGAGACAATTTTCCATCAAATATATGTTACATTGTCACCTTTAGAAGAAATGAAGGATACGTTGTTCTTCTTCTGAGTCTTGATTTCTGGAGTTAAATATGCAACCGTCCAGTCCTGTCCATAAGGTCTTCAGTTGTGATTTTAAATTGCTATGCATTTTCTCAGTGTTCAGCACAATTAGTGCAGTTGAAGGGTTTGAAGGAGCCCTGTGATCCTTCTTTACCCTACAGCTGACGACAGGTTTGGACAGAGTAAAAAAAAACTTGTCATTTCACAGTTGGTATAATTCTTTAGTGTTCAATCCCTCAAATTTGTTTTTCTCTCTTCCCTAAATGACTTAAATATCTCAAAATGAATCTCCCACTTCAACATACTATATAGCTCAAAAATATTTGTTTAATTCTGCATTCATCACATGTACCAACCTAAGCCCTTCACTGTGTTAAATCTGCAGTTTATTTAACATGACCACTATTTAAATTCATTGTTGAATTTGTGGTTTCCATTTTTTAACGTTTATTTTTATTTTTGAGAGAGAGAGAGAGACAGAGCTTGAACGGGGGAGGGTCAGAGAGAGAGGGAGACACAGAATCTGAAACAGGCTCCAGGCTCTGAGCTGTCAGCACAGAGCCTGACGCAGGGTTCGAACTCACGGACCGAGAGATCATGACCTGAGCCAAAGTCAGACGCTTAACCAACTGAGCCACCCAGGAGCCCCTTGTGTTTTCCATTTTGAATTTAAAACAAAAGTTTTATGTTCATTTACTCACCATTTGTGAGTAAAGTAAATATATACAAGTAAATTTCAAGTGATTCTACATATAAACATTTTAATTAGCTATGGGAATGTCAATGAAAGTGCCCAAAGAACTTAAAATCGTCATAGTTTAAGTGTCTCCTATCTAGCGGCCCTGTTGTGGACCTTCCTAACTTCTCACTAGAGTACTCATGAAGACAAAGAGAAATTCACAACCCTACTGATGGCTAAGCACCTTTTGTCACATCTGGTGAGACTGTGTGGTAACTATATGGCCTGTGTAGCACTCGTGAGAAATTAGAAAATGTTAGTTTCTGCACTCTGGCATTGCACTTACAATTGGCTGTGAGTCAGAATCAGAGGACTGTGAGGAAGGAATGGCCCAGGTGACCATCACTGATGGAGGCTTATTGCTGGAATATGTGCAGTACCTCCCCAGCCGGTCATCACCCCGGGTCCTGTTGTGCCCAGGAGAGAATGGTGCAGCTCCTTGGAATATGCAAATAGACAATTGTATTACTTGAAACAAGATTATATTACTTGAACTTAAGTGTTCTAATTTGTTTTACTTACCTTGCATTGATACATCTTAATAGGATCAAGAGTGAGAGGGTATATGGAGTGCCCTTGGCATTATGGGTCATGCTGGGTCTCTAAGTATCAAAATGACACAATATATATCCCTTCCAGCCTAGAGCAATGAGGAGGTGCCAGAGGGCTCGGGCAGCTTGGCGAGGGGGCAGTGGTGTGCTTGCAAATGTTTAAAATGTTTAACAACCATCTTTAAGTGGGAGAGTCCAGATTGGTAGCATTCACTAGTTTCCATGGTGTTACCTGTTCCCACTATGTCCAATTTCAAATTAACAACATGACATTGATATATATATAATATATATATATATATTTTTATATATATATATTTTTATAATATATATATATTATATATTATAAATATATATATATTATAAATATATATAAATATATATATTATAAAAATATTTTCTATTTTATATATATATATAGTGTCATATATATAGAATATATGTCTATGTGGTATATAAATACATATATATATGGTAAAATTTTTGGTAATCCGATCTGAAGCACCTAGTTTCCAAGGTCACTATAGGGGGGAAGAGAGAGAGAATTTGAAGAAGCCACACGCTTTCTTGATTGCCCTTTTCAAAATGACACATTTCTATTCCAGCAATGAGAACCACTCGTATTGGCCCCACTTCGATGCTAATAGACTAAGTAATGTCACTAGCTCTGTGCCCGAGGCAACAGGCTTGATGGGTGTATTAGTTGGCTTTTGCTAAACAACAAGCCACCCCTAAAACTTAACGGCGTATAAAACAGACACTAATTTTTGCTCACAAATTTGTGGCTCAGCTGCTAGTCTGAGCTCTCGGCTGGTCAAAGCCGGGCTCATCTTGTGTCTGCAGTCAGCCAGCACCCCCAGCTAACTCATGAGCTAGCATCTCTGCTTCTGGGGCACAGCAGACTTTTGGGGCAAAGGGGAAGACAGGGCCCATGACCACCATGCAACAGGCCTGCCTGGAGAGCGTGAGGAGCTGTGAGAGTAAGTCTCAACCCACAGCTATTTTCTAAGTCTCTGTTCATGTCACCTTTGCTGTTGTCCTACTAACAAACCAAGTCACATGGCTAAGTCCAGAGTCAGAGTGGGAGGGCGCTACCAAGGTTGTGGATGCAGGAGGTAGGTTCAACTTCAGGCTCTGCCACACAGGCTAAAAGAAATTTCAGTCACTGGCTTAGCATTATAGTTCCTCTTAGTGGCATTCCTTTTCTACTGGGCATGTATTTCTTCTCGTCAAAATCTGGTTTGGGTTATACAGCCTGGAGTTGGCATTTGAAAAATGGTAGTAACAGTAATAGATATTTGTGTGGCAACTTGTGATTTAACATCTAACCTTACTCTTACAGAGTAGAGGGAAAGCTATACTCATGCTGGCCAAGAGACAAAAACTAAACTCTTCCTTCTTTCTACAATTTGGCTTCCGTGTTTGAGCTTCTCTTACCCAGCTTACTGTCCAGGAAAGAAAGCAGCCCAGTCAGGACTTGACCTGTATTCACAGGTATCACAGATGTTTAGTACCTTTGAGAGAAGTCACTGGTGGATTTCCTTCTATCATCTGGCTCTCCAGGGACATGCCAGGGGCAGGCAGATGGGAAAGGCAGAGTTTCTAAGGACATCTGCTGAGTCTGTTTTCAGTCTTGATATAAATATATTTGCTTTTTTAATACAAATTCTTTATATCAGACAGCATTATTTTGTATACTGATGATAGAAGTAACATATATCCAGATGTCTTCTAAATACAGGAAGCAAAAAACGTACCACACGCAAGGAGAGATTTATTATGCACTTGGTCTTTTACATTATGTTCTTGTTCGTATGCTCATGGCTGCATATGCAGGATGGTTTCTGAGAATTTCATCTGGTAATTGCATTGTTCTCCAAATATGTTTACTTTGAAATCTAATTAAAACACAGTTTTTAGTACATGGCTGATGCAATGTTCAGTGCCTGAAATGTGTTTACCAAGTAGTATATTTTATTCTCTCAAGCAGCAATTTAAAGAAAGATTTGATTTCTGAGCTGTACTATTCATTATCCTAATTTATCCTTATTGCGGCCTCAAAGGCCACAGTTTGATTTGTTGGATGTTTGCCTGCACAGTCTTCAGAATCTTTATGGCACTATTTTATAAACAAAATTCCTGAACAAATTAATAGAAATAGCTCCTATGAAGTAGTCACGCCAAAAACTGGGATAGCATAAGACCTTTTCGAAAGTCTATACACATCCATGTTTCCTCTCAAGATTAGTTCTCTCCCCCACTTGATTTCTCATGTTGTACCTTCTCACTTTCACCACAAGCGATTAATTGTATCTCTACCTTTAGATCCTTCCAGTGTTTTCAAATACAGTTACAAATAACAAGAATCCTGAGTGCAAGATGCCTGCTTCAGGCTAGACTCTATACTAAATAGTCTCTCTTATAGTCATGTTATAACCTGGAGATGTAGGTGCTCTGACATCTATTTCTCATGTAAGAAAACTGAGTCACAGAGAGGTTTACTCATGCACAGAGCTGAGATGCAAACTCAGCTCAGCCTGTCTGCAAAACCGACATTTTTTCCCACACTGGCGATCTTACACCCTTCTGTAAGGAACAGATCATCTTCAGCTTTCAAATATAAGGTTCGCAAACTTGTTCCCTCTATTTAATCACAAACACTTAGCAGGGGAGCTGCTGTTCTTTCTTCTGGAGTATGTAGAGCCGCGTCAGAGGCATTGTGACTGCCTGTTAGAAGGCAAGAGAACACCTACTTTGGGCTCAAAACATCTGAGACTACCTTCTACCTCTAGGAATGTGGAAGCCTACTTATCTTTCCCTTATCTTTTCTCCGTATGTGAAAGGGGATAATGAAACACCTACTGCACAGGGTTGTGGATTAAATGAAATTTTTACATGCAGTGCATTGAGGTGTGCAATATGCTTGCACCAAAACTTGCCACTAACCAAGCACCCAAATGGTAGCCCTTGTTGATACATCTTGTTGGTTGAGTGCGGATCCCTATTCATATTCGAGGTAGACTTCAGTCTCTTGAGAACATTCCTTTCACGGTAGGACTCAGAACTAATAATATAAAGTGACCTTTCTTGTCCTCCCACTTGAGGCGTGACTCAGTATCATTGCTGCAGACCCATTGTCTCATTCCGTGTTTCTGAAACGCGTTACAAACAAAACGTAAACTTTGATTGCCATGATGAGTTTAAATCTGTAGTAATGAATTTTACAGAGACCCCTACTGGCATATCTCCTTGGGTACAACTCCTTGGTGCAGTAGAGTTTTGTAGCACTGGTGTTCTTTACAATCAGATTCCATAGGAGACAATTTGAACTGGTGTATGTCAAAGTCATGAACAATATTTGCATTAGATTCCTATTCTGCTGTAACAAATAACCACAAATTTATTGACTTAAACCAACACATTATTTACAGTTCTCTAGGTCAGAACTCCAAAGTACATTTCAGCTGGCTAGAATGAAGGTGTCAGGAAGGCTGCATTACTTCTGGAGATACAAAGAAGAAAGCACTTTCTTGTCTTTTCCAGACTCTAGACACCACTTGCATTCCTAGACTTTATGAGTCTGTGATGGTGTCTTCATAATACTCCCCACAAATGGTTGAAAAGTCAACACATACTTTTGTCTTCATGAACCTGGTTTAGTTGGTTTTTGATCTTGGGGTTGGAGAGAGGGGATGTGATGTTGTATCCTAACATATTACCATAATGTTCCAGCCAGTATGTGTTCTATTCTAATCAGTGATTATAGACTTTTTAGAGTCATGAAATTGTAAATTTGTAAAAAAAAAAAAAAAAAAAAAAAAATTATAGGTCACCCAGTTTAAACTGCTGCTCAAGGAGATCCTCTACAACAGAACCTCTCACACTTCGATACACACATTAATCATTGGTGACCTTGTTAAAAATGCAGATTCTGATTCAGCAGGTCTGCGATGGGGCCTGAGAACCTGCATTTCTAATATGCTCCCAGGAAGCCTCTGGTTCAGGGACCCAGTCTGGGTAGTAAGACTCCTGAGTGTTACTGCCAGATACTGCTGCCTTGGGGATGGTTTTGCTATAGTCTCTTACTTGTATTTTGGTAATTCCAATTGTTGCACACAGAAATTGTATTTCTTGGATCAAAGCCAAGCTAAGAATATATGGAAAACCTGTATGATTTTTTAAAATATAAACCAAGGTGACATTGCAATTGAAGAGAACCTTAAAAAATTGAATGTGTATGCAGGATCCAAAGAGTCTTTTATTATATATAAAAATATATACACACATGTATAGAAACATATACACACATGTATGTGTGTTTATATATGTATATATATCCACATCCATATTAAATAATTCTGAAAAATCTCAAGTTACATAATATGTTGTGATTCTGACTCAACTTTAACATTTCCCTTTATGTTGATTTTTATAAGAAAATAAAAAATTGGGGTGCCTGGGTGGCTCAGTAGTTAAGTGTCCGACTTTGACTCAGGTCATGATCTTGCAGTCTGTGGGTTCAAGCCCTGTGTCGGGCTCTCTGCTGTCGGTGCAGAGCCTGCTTCAGATCCTCTGTCCCCTCTCTCTCTGCCTCTTCCCCACTTGTGCTCTTCCTCTCCAAAATAAATATTTTTTAAAAAAAGAAAAAAAATGAAGAGTATAAATTTGGAGTGTCCTATAGATATAAGCATTGAGTCTAAATGTGATGTTTCCGGGCCTCTGCATTAAGGAAAGTGACAGCCAGTTTCAAACGCTGGTTGGATTGAATTGAGCTGAAGTGGACCGTGTCACCAGCCCTCACTTCAAAGCTAGAGCCGCTGGTTCTAATACTCAGATTTAGCTACCGCACATACAGATCACCTTAATTCTTATTTAATATTTGAAAGTCATTACTTTGGAGAAAGTCAGCTAAGCAATGGTGATTATAGTGTATCAAAATCCATTGTAAGTGATTATTTTAATGACTCTGTACCAACAGGGACACGTAGACACTCAGACAAAAAACAGCCTAATTATAATGACAGCACCAAAGTGAAGCTGTGACAGTTACAAAACCAATTTAAAAGTTTTTTGACAGCCATGGCTAAAAGCTTTGTTTGGATCTTTCAGTAATAACAGTTTACTTAAGTCACAAATCCATAGCTAAGGAAAATAGAAAGAGAGAGTTGTGGCTTTTCTGTCATGCAGATAAAGTAGAAATCCGTTGAAATGTTTTTAATAGAACATTATGTTGAAAAGAATATAGAAAAGGAATAATAGTTATGGAATTTAAGTCTCACAATTCAAGAAAAACAAAATAACAATAAAAATACTGGTGAGAATAGAAACTTGCCAAGTGATTTGCTTATCTGTGTTATGAAGGTCAGGAGTTCCTGCAAGCAAATTGATGTGCACTTACATATGTTGGTTGTCAGTTCTGGAATTTGATTTTGTATTACCTATAAGATAAAGTCAAAGTCACATGGATGTAAGAATGCCTCCAAAGTCATGGGGACACAAAACCTTACGAAATATCTGCATTTCCCTTGGCTCTGACATCTCTCAAATTAATAGATCTTATCACTCTTATTTATCTTTCTTGGTCCTGGACTCAGTCAAATACACAACATAGTTAATTCTTTGACTTTGGACAATTAATTTCCCATTCCTGGACAGAAAAATGCCTGATTCACAGAACTGCATTTATTTTTATTGCAAGTCTTTATGGAACACTCATAATATGCTAGCACTTGCTCTAAGCACTTTATCGACATTGACTCCTTTCAAACGGTAACAACCTTTGGACTGGCCACTGTTATCTCCACTTGACTAATAAGAAAACTGAGGCACAGAGAGGCTTAGCTAACTTGCCAATGGCAACAGAACTTGTAAGTGGTGGAAGTTCCACTGTGTGCAGTTTGGCTGGGAGCCCATGTCCTTATAGACAAGCATAGGGTGACAAAGGCCGTGTACGGTCACATATATGGATGCATAAGATAGCAGCTGGACTCACAGTACTCAGAGGAGGCAGTCCTGAGTCCTGTTTCTCCTTTCCCATCTCCAGGCTCTGCTCTGGTTAGGTTCTTTTAGTTGCAAAGATTGAAGACTTTTCAAGTTGGGTCGAATGTAAGGATCTGTGTCCCTAACATGCCAGGAAGCAACAAGGCCTTAACACATGGTGGTGCTCATCTCTGGCATTTGGCACCAAGGGATGGGATTTAGTGGTTGTTGTTTTGCACTCAGGTCCTTTCCACAGGCCAGCTTCTCTCTACTTTTTTGCTGCCCAAGGCCTTTGGCCTGTACTCTCTCCTTTCATATATCATCTACCCCACTGGGGGCAGTGGGTCCCAGAATGGACTTTACATAGACTTGGTTGGATAGGGAGCCCACTTCTACTGTGTACTTGCTGTGTGATCTTGGACAAATGACTTTTTCTGTCTGAAATCACTGGGAAAAGCGAGTAATATATCCTGCTGTGTAGGGCTATGGTGGAGATTAAAAGAGATAAAGTAAATAACACGCTTCTAGTATGGCCTGGAACATAGTAAGCGTTCAATTCATGGCAGTCATTATCATAACAGTCATTAGCTTTGAATGCCTAATTATTTCATCTCAGTGTAGGCAGTAGACTTGGGTCCACATCACGGCACCACCTGCAATGCTGTGTGACAGTGGGAAAGTTATTTAACTTCACTGAGCCTCGATTTTCTAATCTATAAAACTGCGGCGACTTCCTAGAGCGGTTGCTTTCCTTGTTAAGAGTTTATCTGTTTTGCCTCCTCAGCAAATGATGCGGTCATCAGTTTTCCACATGTTCATTCTGAGCATGGTGACGGTGGATGTGATAGTTGCTGCCAGCAACTACCACAAAGGGGAAAGCTTCAGGAGGCAGTACGACGAGTTCTATCTCGCAGAGGTAAGTGGCTCACTTGGACACAGATGACTTTTCAAGGTAAAGGTGAACCTCAGATAGCACTTTTTATAAATCCGAAAAGGAAAAGCCATTTGTGAATTACTTGACTTTGGCCAAAGCTGATTCACTGTGTTCTTCGTAAGTGTTTCTTTGGTCACCATGCTGCCTGGCTCATTTTGTGTTGCCCTCAGACCGAGTAATCTTGCCTACAGTTTCACATTGCCGAGGTAACCCCTTTGCCCTGCGTCTTACTCTCTGGAACTTGCTGTTTTCATATCCACCTCTCATTGTCACTCCCTTTCTCAAGTTGTGTTAGTCTGTTCCCTACTAAGCGTAAGCAAGCACAGATTCAGAAGACTGTAAATAAGCAAGTCAGCTCAACAATACCTAGGAGAGGGCAGGAGGGAAATTCTGGTAACACAGATAACTTTTGTAGAAACTGAGGAGTCCCCACCTGCACTAATGATGTCAAGCCAGGAGCAGGTAGGTTTAGTGATTAAATAAGCATTTTCTAGCACACTACATACTACACTAGAGTTTTGGAATAGTACTTCTTTTCTTTTTTTTAATATTTATTTATTTGTGAGAGAGAGACAGAGCGCAGGCAGGAGAGGGACAGAGAGAGAGGAAGACACAGAATTCAAAGCAGGCTCCAGGCTCTGAGCTGTTAGCGAAAAGCCCGATGCGGGGCTCGAACTCACCGAAGTGCAAGATCATGACCTGAGCTGAAGTCGGCCACTTAACCGACTGAGCCACTCAGCTGCCCCTGGAATAGTACTTCTTATTGACTGAGTAACTTTGTTAATATTTTAATACATTTTAATGATGTCCACAGACTACTTTTTTATTATGACAAATTATTTCTAAAATACATCTCAGAGTTGAATGATTACCTATTTATGGAAAAATTGATTGACGTATAACTCTTTAGAATCCATGTGTCTTTTTAAGTGAGGTATTTATATACACCTGAACTACACTTCAAGAAATCCAGTATATGAAAAAGTAAAGTTAAGAAGCAGAAAAATAGTAATTCGATTATTTTTATTATAAAAGAATTTTCCATGTAAAAAATCAATTTGCCGTATAGTTGAGTTCTCTAAGATATCCAGAATTCTCCCAGAACATTTAAAAATGGATTTTGTTAATACAAATTCAATCCCCCCCACACGTAAACTTTTCAGAAAAAGAATTGATGGCATATACTTATTGAATGGTAATATCTGTTTGGGTATTGAGAAACATTTAAGGAGTCACTTATGAATTTCCCTCTTCATGGAGGTTTGTTGCCTGTAACAAAATATCATTTGTATTAAACTTTCACTGTGGTTTGATGCTGCCTAATTGCTGTGTGGAATATGGAGCTTACAGTTTAGCAAGAAATATAGACAGTAAGCAGTAACTGTTTTATGCTGTGGAGTACCAATGACAGAGGCGCATGAAGAAATGATATCCAGCCTGACACCTGAAAAATTGGTACAATTTTGCTGCATATCCAGCACACAAAGATTGGATTGTCATTAAAAACACAGGGAAACATGGACCAACAATAATATTTGCAGGTGAATTTGTAACACAAGGATCAAACATTGAAGGAATCCCAACAAAGTGACTTCTGTCTGAAGTAGGAAGCAAGGTCTATGTCCAGCCTTATAACAAGACTATAAAATGGGAAGGTCATGGAGGAAAGAAAGAGGAAGTGGATACTGTGGAGATTGCAAAAAAAAAAAGAAAAGTAAATTAAAGATACAAAGATTAATGTCCTTAATATCAGCAACTCCAAAAACTGATAAGAAAGACAAAACACCACCATAGAAAATTGGCAAGGTTATGAACAGGAAAATTGTTTTAAAAAGAAAAATCCAAATGATAAATACATATATGAACAGATAAGCAAAGGTTTGATTAAGTTTGATTACATCTGGTGATTCTTCAGATTTAAGACAAGAAACCCTTTCCTACCTTGCTGGAAGGCAGAAGACTTACTATAGCATTTTAAAAGTAATCCCTTAATATTTTCTAAAATATCAAATATGCAAACCTGTCCTTTGCCCCAGCAATGCCAGCTTTGAGAATCTATTCATAGACATAAAAGCCCAATAAAATACTGGTATTGCATAAGGATAGTTAGTGCAGTCTTGTTTTAGAAGTAGCAAAGTGCTTAACCATTTTTCCTGATGATTCCTTATCAAGGAAGTACCACCCTTCAATAAATCAGTAAGGAAAATGTTGAATTAAGTAAACACTGAAGATTTCTGGGTAAGATGGCATAGTAGGAAGACCCTAGGCTCACCTGATCCCACAGATACAACTAGATAACACACACATTAGTGTAAATAATCCAGAAAACAACCTGAGGACTGGCAGAACAGAGTCCCCACAACTAAATGTAGAGAAGAGGCCATATTGAAGAGGGTAGGAAGGGTAGAGACATGGTCAAGAGCTAAATGACCTTGAGAACTGTCCATGGGAGGGAGGGATGCCTGGGCATGGAAAGCAAAGAGTAACAGACCCTCACACCAGGCATCCCAGGTACAGGGAGCCTGCATAGGAAGAGGAATCTTTGTAATTTGACTTTGGGAACCAGAAGGGCCTAATTTCAGTAATTCTTACAATCAGTAGGATGTAAGGATTGAAACTTTAAAAGTCAATAGGCTCCACTCTGGGAGGGCCTGGAAGGCAATAGGAAAATGACTCCCCACCCTTAAAAGGACAACACAACAAACAGCCCCAGGGAGATACAGCATAGAAGCAGCAGTTTGAAAAACATCTGGGATTTATGGAAGGGACATTTGTTTACTAATCTCAGACCATGTGCTAGAGGGGCAGGGGTCTTTAGGAGACTTCAAGAACAAAAGAGCTGGCAGACACCAATTCCTTCCCCCACCCCCTAGCTTAGGCATTTGTATACCTGTAAGACAACACTCTCTACCTAATTTGTTAACAGTGTGCCCCACCCATGCTTCTTTTGTAGACCTGCCCCCTTCAATACACTCTTGACTGGAGCCCAACCAAAGCAGTGCCACAGCCTGGCAGTATGTAAACAGCCCCAACAGGGGCCAGCACCACCCCAAGGTGACTCCTACCCTGGGGAGAGGGGAAGATAACTACACACACCAGTCTGACTGTGGCACCAGCACTGGGTTAGGGGCAGACATCTTCTCTGACTGCTGGTCCTACCCATCAATGAAAACTTTACGGGGGACAAGACAGGGGAAGCACCCTACAGTTTGGTGCTACTGCATCTCTGGCAAAACCTGGTCTGACTCAACTCAAGTCCAAGGTGGCCCCAGCCCAGCCCACTAACAACACAGGGACCCAACCCTGCCCAAAACAGGCAAAAAGAGCAATTGGAGATGACTAGACTGAAGGCAAAAAAGACTCAGCCATAACACTAGGGCACACACAACATAAGAGAAGATACCCTTGAAGCACCAAGTTCTGGTGAGCAGGGGACATTGTACGGCAGGGCACTACAGGAACTCTTCATGAGGCCACTACTTCCAAGAGAGATGTAGCTGACTTTCCTAACACATAGAAGCAGACCCAGAGAGTTAGGCAAAATGAGGATTCAGAGGAATATGTTCCAAATGAAAGAACAGGACAAAATTACAGCAAGAGAGTTAAATGAAATGGAGGTAAGTAATATGCCTAATAAAGAATTTATAGTCATAAAGATACTCACTAGAATTGAGAAAAGCATGGAAGACTTCAGTGAAGAGGTCCCTAACAAAGAGAAAGAAAACATAAAAAGAACCAATCAGAGATAACAAACGCAATAAATAAAGTTAAAAATACACTAAATGGAATAAGTAGACTAGAGGAAGCAGAAGAATGGATCAGCGACCTGAAAGACAGGAGTGTAAAGCAATCAAGCTGAACAGGAGAGAGAAAAAATAATAATAAATTAAAATAGACTTAGGGAACTCAATGACACCATCAAACATAATAACATTTACATTATAAGGATCCCAGAAGAAGAGAGAGAAAGGGGGGCAGAAAATTTACTTGAAAGAAAAAATAGCTGAAAATTTGGAGGAGGAAACAGAAATACAGATCCAGGAGGTAAAGAGCCCTAAACAAAATCAACCAAGGAGGTCCACATTAAGACACATAATAATTAAAATGGCAAAAAAGTAGTGACAAATAAAGAACTCTATAAAATCAGTATAAAATCAGTGAAAGAAAACCATTACATACAAGGGTAACCACATAAGGATATCAGATGATTTTTCAGCAGAAACTTTTCAGCCAGAAGGGAGTGTCCTAATAGATTTAAAGTGCTAAAAGAAAAAACCTGTAGCCAAGAATACTATATCCAATAAACCTATCATTCCGAGTAGAAGGAAAGATAGAGTTTCCTAAACAAACAAAAATTAAAGGAATTAATGATCACTAAACCAGCTCTACAAGATATGTTAAAAAGGATTCTTTGAGTGAAAAATAAGACCCTAAGTAGGAGTAATAAAAGTAGGGAGAACAGGGGCGCCTGGGTGGGTGGCTCAGTCATTGAGGTCCGACTTTAGCTCAGGTCATGCTCTTGCAGTTCGTGAGTTCAAGACCCACCTCAGGCTCTGTGTTAACAAAACAGCTCATAGCCTGGAGCCTGCTTCAGATTCTCTCTCTCTCTCCCTCTCTCTCTCTCTCTCTCTCTCTCTCTCTCCCCCTTCCCCTGCTCATGATCTGCCTCTCTCTGTCTCTCAAAAATAAATAAATGTTAAAAAATTTTTTAAAAAAATTAGGGAGAACAAAAGCAGTAAAATTAAGTATATCTATACAAATTGGTCAAGGGATTCATAAAATAAAAGGATGTAAAGTATAACACCATACACATAAAAATGTGTAAGGGAGCAGAGTAAAGAATGGGTTCAAACTTAAGCAACCATCAACTTAATATAGACTGCTATGTGCATAAGATTTTAGATACAAACATAATGATAACCAAAAACCAGTAATAACTATGTAAAAAATAAAGAGAAGGGAGTCCACATATGTCACTAAAGAAAGCCAGCAAACAGAGAAGATAGCAAGAGAAGAAAGGAACAGAGAATAACTACAAAAACAACCATAAGACAAGTCACAAAATGGCAGTAAGTACATACCTATCAATAATTACTTTGAATGTAAATAGCCTAAATGTTCCAATCAAAAGACACAGGGTGACAGAATGGATAAAAAAGCAAGACCCATCTGTATGTTGCCTATAAGAGACTCATTTCAGACTTAAAGACATATGGACATGGAAAGTAAAGGGATGGAAAAGCATTTATCATGAAAATAGAAGTGGAAAGAAAGCTAGGGTAGCAGTACTTATATCAGACAAAATAGACTTTAAAACAAAGACTATAACAAGAGACAAAGAAGGACACTATAGAATCATAAAGGGAATAATCCAACAAGAAGATATAACAATCGTAGATATTTATGTATCCAACATGGAAGCTATCCAACTTTCTGACACAATTGAAACTGTTGAAAAGAGACTGTATTTTTCCCACTGCATAGTCTTGTCCCTTTTGTCATAGATTAGTTGACCATGTAATCATGGGTTTATTTCTGGGCTCTCTATTCTGTTCTGTTGATCTATGTGTTTATTTTTGTGCCAGTATGATGCTGTCTTGATTACTACCTCTTTGTAGTCTATCTTATAATCTGGGACTGTGATGCCTCCTATTTTCTTCTTTTTCAAGATTGCTTTGGCTATTCAGGATTTTTTGGGTTCCATAAAAATTTTAAGGTTGTTTGTTCTAGTTCTTATACTTCTTCCTTACCAATTTGGATGCCTTTTATTTCTTTTTCTTGCCTTATTGCTGTGGCTTGGACTTCCAGTACTATGTTGAATAAAAGTGGTGAAAGCGGACATCCTTGTTTTGTTCCTGATCTTAGGGGGAGACTTCCCACTTCTCAACTTTGGGTATGATGTTAGCTGTAGGTTTTTCACATATGGCCTTTATTATGTAATATGAGTAAGAAAAAAATCCCTTCTGATGCTCTGTGTTGGCCAAGAATAAGAGAGGGGAGCTCTCCACTACTCCTATTTTCCAGTAAATCATCTGGTATCTTCTCAGAGGGATATGTTTGACTAATTCCAACACCCACTCTTGTGCTCTTTAATTATAAGTTAATTTTATATTACACACTTTCATTCCAGTTGCAAACTTTTTTATAAAATGAGTATTTTTACCCATTGGACAAGTAAATGAAAAATAACATGCTGTGTTTATGAGTACTTTTTATAATATTGGTATTAGTAATAGCAAATTCATAGAATTAATGTGATAGATTAAATGGTTATACTAATTTATTAATATAGTAATATGCATTGTTAATTTTCTTAATATTCTAGGCATAAATCATATTAATATATTAATTTATGTGTGCATATACATACACATAATGCTTGATATAGAATCCATATTTCTTTGCTTGTTTATGTGGCCCAAAACATAAATTAGATCTACACTTTTTTATTTTAGTTTGATGATGCTTAGTAAGATGCAAGTCATTTTACAATATGCCATATGCATTATAGAAACTATCTTTAGAAAATATAAAGTTTGGAAAAATGCACACTTTCTGTGTATACAGAATTTAATAAATGACGATGACTTTTAAATAATATCAGATAGTGAATAATAAAGAAATAATACCACTTAGAAACATTTAACATTTTAACACGTTTTACTGATTGCTTTAGATGTTTTTGGTCTTCTGTGTTCTAGCTGGTGTTTTTCTAAACCATTTTCTTTATAACATGTCATTCTAGATTGTTGTGGGCTTTTCATTTTATATAGCAGCAGCTGAGATTTACACACTAACAAATGTATGAGGCATTTTGAAATAAATTACAGTTTTACGTTCCAATTTCCCTGTCTCTCTGTTCCTCCAGGTGGCTTTTACAGTACTTTTTGATTTGGAAGCACTTCTGAAAATATGGTGTCTGGGATTTACTGGATATATTAGCTCATCTCTCCACAAATTTGAGCTACTGCTAGTAATTGGAACTACTCTTCATGTATATCCAGATCTTTATCATTCTCAGTTCACATACTTTCAGGTAATATGAATAACGTCTATTTGTCAGTAGAATTTGTTTCTTTCCAGAGGAAATACCAGTTATGTAATAATAACTATACATAATTATATTAAATAGTTATATACAATTATTATATAATAAACACAAACTTCAGATAGGCCCAGCGACATCTTCAGTGCCAAAAATAGTGCATTCATAAATTATAGCATTGTTTTTAAAACTTCTGAAAATTCACAGTGGAGATGTTTTAGATGAAATTTTCTCCTAAGCTGAAAAAAGATGCATTCCAACTTCACTGACTTTATTTGTTAGAGATTCCAAAGCTGTTATTTTCAGAGCAGTTTTAACTTCAGCTGCCAGACTGCAACCTGAAAGTCTATACTTCTGATACCTGGGGAAAGGACATGAAAATATAATTCACAGAAATGATAACAAATATCCTGCAAACACATGGGTTAAAAGGTAGGCCTCTAGTAATCATTGCCAAACATACTGAAATCACAAAGGATATATGGTTCAAGCTTTCAGTACATCAACATCTTTGGACATAAGCCCTTTGTCATTTGTTGGGTTATATCCTTAGGCTTGGTTATAATAAGTGAGATGAGTAGGGCAAGAGATATATACATGTTTAAAACTCTTGGTACAAAATATACTTCCCAATTATGCCATTGTATGCTCTTGGGCACTGCTGTCTAGATTCACAAAATCAACATGAGTATTTAATATATATGTTTGATAATTATAGGAAATATGCTTGATAATCAAAACAACAAAATATCTTTTATAGACCTATTAAGTTAACCAAGTTAAGAAAAATATTGGTCCCGGGGCACCTGGGTGGCTCAGTCAGTTGAGCTTCTGACTTTGGCTCAGGTCATGATCTCTCACTCTGTGAGTTCAAGCCCTGTGTTGGGCTCTGTGCTGACAGCTCAGAGCCTGAAGCCTGTTTCAGATTCTGTGTCTCCCTCTCTCTCTGACCCTCCCCCATTCATGTTCTGTCTCTCTCTGTCTCAAAAATAAATAAAAACATTTTAAAAATTAAAAAAAATATATTGGTCCTTATTTCAGCAAGGATACATATACAAAATATATTTATGGCTTTAAAATTTCTATACTTTCTCACAGATAATTTTTTAGTGAGAAGTTAGAAATAGAGTAATCTTTGAATCTAAAGATATTTATTTGAGAATTGTTTACAAGATTAAAAAAATGAGAACTTTTAAAATGGTAAACATTTGAGGAATAGCTTAGCAAGTCATATGCGAATTTGACCACAAAAATAATGACAATGATGAATTTGTAATTACTCAGAGACATGATTAAAATAATATGATTATATTTTATTTAAACACAAAACAGTATAAAATTACATAACATATATATGTTATATGTATGTATATCTATAGCTATATATTTATATGTAAAATACCTATAAATGGAAAAATGACAGGAAAGAAATAAACCAAATTATTACAGATTATTGACAGTCATTATGTCTAGTTTTTTATATTAGTCAATTTTTCCCAAAATACCTAAAATTAGCATGCAAGGTTCTAATAGTTTTATATATATATAGACATAGTCACATAGTATGAAACTCAGTGAGTTTGCAACTTTTTTTTAGTTTATTTTTTGAGAGAGAGAGAGAGAGAGAGTAGGGGAGGGACAGAGAGAGGGAGAAAGAGAGAATCTTAAGCAGGCTCCACACTGTCAGCACAGAGCCCGATGTGGGCCTTGAACTCACAAACTGTGATTTCATGATCTGAGCTGAAATCAAGAGACAGAACGCTTAACCAACTGAGCCACCCAGGTGCCCCGAGTCTGCAACTTTAATGTTATCTTTGATTCTGGATTATAATCGATAACAGTTTAATTTATGTTAATGGTTAAGTGATTTTCATTTGTATCTCTCTCTGTTTGACCATGTTTATATTTCCCTAATGAAATAATTAAACACTGCCTGGATTGTTTTGTGGAGAAGCTTAAGTGTCACAAAGATTTTTGCACATTCACATATAAGAACTGACTTGAGCAGATTGGCTCTTCGTGGGTCCACTTTGATCTCCCTTGTGGGTCCTCACATTTCTCATCTGACATGGCCTTTCCTCATCGTGTTGGCGGTGAATTTCACATTTTCGTATTTAAGTGAAGTCAACGGTTTAGTACAAAATGACTCCCTTTATAACATCAGTTATCTCTGAGAGCAATCATTGGTTTTCTTCATCTATTTATTCAAATGATATTTACTGAGCACCTACTATGTGCCAGGCACTGTTCCAGAAACAGAGGACAGAGGTAAATATGCAGGGAAGAGCCCTAGCTCAGTAAGCTTACATTCTAGAGGGCAAATAGTTCACAAACAAGGATACAAAAGAATGTGGAATAAAGTTCTAGAAATGCAGTAAAGGAGAAACAAGGGTGAAAAGGATGGAGATTGAGGGTGGGGTGCTATTTTAGATAGGTTGCTCATGGCAGCCCTCTCTGAAGAAGTTGCTTTTGAGCAGAGACTGAGTGAAATGAAAGGGCAAGCCAAGAGAACCACAGGGCAACTGTCCTGAGGTGGAAACATGCTTGCTGTGTTTGAAGAATAGCACAAAGGCCAGCATGGTTGGACTGGAATGAGCATAGAGGACCATTGTCCTGTAGGAAGAAATAAAGTGTTGCAAAATGCTACAGCTCTGATGTACCGGATAATTATGATGACGTCAGTTGGGATTTATTGTGCATTTACTATGTGCTGGGCACTGGGCCGAGAGCATCATGCTATTGGTTAGGCACCACAATCCTGGGAGACAGAGAGCATGCATGCAAGCTGAAGTGCTAAGACACTTGATAACTTGCTCAAGACCACATAACTAACAAGTGATGGAAACGCATTACTAAGAAATTTAATTTCATAGTCCATATTCTTGGCCATACAATTTCTGAAGTATCTCACTTGTAATTAGCAGAGTGATCTTGAAGAGATAGACTTAGAAATGTGACCAGGAAAATATGCTTTGGAAATAACCACAAAATGTTCTGCAGTGCTTATCTTTGAGAGTATGGTTTACTTTATTTCCTGTCTGTGGAAGCACCAAATCAAAACGGTTTATTGGGTAAACAGAGTGAAAAGCATATTTATCCCCAAATAGATGAAAAGGCGTAACTAGAGTCACTGATAAGGACTTTGCCTTTCCAAGGATGCAGGCTTTCCCCTTTGAAAATGCTGATCAAATCGGCCATGTAGGAATCATGTTAAGTTCTGCTTCTTCCAACTAATGAAATTTTAATTTATCAAAATTGCACAGATGTGCATAGGATGTTTTATTAGAATTTGGGATAAGGCTCAAAATTACTTAGGCAATCTTCTTTTTTTTTTTAAGTTTATTCATTTTAGAGAGAGAGCATGAGCAGGGGAGGGGCAGAGAGAGAAGGGAGACACAGAATCCAAAGCAGGCTCCAGGCTCCAAGCTGTCAGCACAGAGCCGGACGTGGGGCTCGAACTCACGAGCTGCGGTATCATGACCTGAGCTGAAATCAGACACTTAACCAACTGAGCCACCCAGGCGCCCCTAGACAATCTTTTAAATATGATTTTAATACAAGTGGAGAGAACACACTGTATTGAAAGTTGAGCTATAAGCCAGTTAAATTGTTCCTGTAAACTTGCTCATTTTAGCTATTAACAATTAGATACTGAATCATTTATATCTGAGAATAACAAATCTGATAAGAATGTGAAATCCTTCCATATAATTATTCAGGATATTAATATGAATGTGAATATTTTAATAGTTCTTATGATAAAGCTATTTGCTTATTACTTGGAAAGATGACCTGAGTGTAATATGTTCGGATTTGGGAATATATATAAATTCAAGCAGAAAACTGGTAGCTTAACCATGTATATAGCATAATGTTTACTCGGAACAACATGATTTTTCACATGAATTTTCTTTTTTCAGTATTGCAAGGAGGAATTAAAATTAGGAAGAAGAAAATATACATTTTCTCAACTTCTTTACATGTGTGTCCATTTAGTTTACTAGTCATGTGGCTACATTTGGATTCTGTAGACACTCCTATTATTTCACCACAATATATTCTGTTAATTCAAAGTCTAAGGAAGTAAGAGTGTCTTCAAGTATAGCATGATGCAGAAGCTAAAATGGTATCACAGGGGCTCAGTCTATTTCCTCACTCACTTTTCTTCTGTGTCAGTTATTCCTAAGCTAGCTTTGCTCCATGTAGTGGCAAAGATGGCTCCCAGAGCTCAAGATTTCTGTGGTGCTCACAGTAATGTGAATTGGGAATGAAAAATGGCACACCTCTTACAGGTCCAACAAAAGTTTTGAGGATGACTCAGGTCATCGTGAATACTCCCTCCCGGCCTGGATCATGGGCATCACAGAGTCCCTTCTGGTCCTCATGGACCAGGAGTGGAGCAGGAATGATTTGTCAAAAGAAAATCAGGAACAGTAGGAAGCTAGGGATGCTGGAAAAATCCAAACATATGTTATTTTATATGTGTAAAAATTAAATCTAGGTTAAAATTTTTTTAATGTTTATTTTTGAGAGAGAGAGAGAAAGAGAAGGAGAGAATGAGCGGGGGAGGTGAAGAGAGAGTGAGATACAGAATCCGAAGTGGGTTCCGGGCTCTGAGCTGTCAGCACAGAGCCTGACACTGGGCTTGAACCCACTAACTGTGAGATCATGACCCAAGCCGAAGTCAGACACTCAACCAACTGAGCCACCCAGGCACCCCTAAAAACTAGGTTTTAAAAGCATTTCCTGCTCTTACTCTATTGAAGAGTATTTATTTTCTGCTACTAAAAAGCATTCACAGTCACCTTAAGCTCTCATCGAACCATCTTGGACAACCTTTCCACTTACCATAGTTTATTTGTGCCAAGACCATAGTTTTCCTGTTTTCCTATTTCCTATCTCTAAATCTGGAATCTGTCTTATAATCAGTGGTATGCCATTCTTTAATTGGAAGCACTTTTTATTTTTCAGAGGCACATATAAAAATGTTGACATCTCAGACTTAATGAAAAATTGCTACTTTTCCGTGTTTTATATTTCAACCTTGAATTACATACTAAATTATACTTTTAATCTTATAAATATGCCCTTAGGAGCTTTGCCTTTATATTATACTCCCTCTGTAATTTATAAACATTGAATCTTATTTGTCCAACACAATGTTTGGCACATAATAATTAATCAGTATTTGTTAAAGTGAAGAGCAAGTGAATTTATTAATCAGTAAGCTATGGAGAGTTGCCTTTATATATATGCAAAACATCTAAATATGTGTGTGTATTTAGATATAACAAAGATCTAAAAATGCAAGTCTTACATAAGACAGAAGTTTGTTTCTCTCCAGTAGTTGGTGGGTGTCCAGGGAAAGTAGGTGGCTCTGCTCCACACAGTCATGCAGGAAGCCTGCCTATTGAGGTGGATTGAATCTGTTAGCTTCCATACAAGGCTTCCATTTCTGGTCCAAAGGGACTACTCCATTCATTTCAATTTCCCTGCCAGAGGGAAGCATAAAGAGTATCCAGGGCAAGTTTATTTAATTAAATGTGCCAAAAGTTGCAAAAATTGCTTCTTTTCATGTTCCTTACATCTGAACTTAGTCGACTGGCCACATCTAGCTATAAGTGGGGCTGGAAAATGTAGTCTATAGTCCTTGCTAGCCACTTGTTAGGCTAAAATTCTGATAGTTCTATTATTTAAAGAGAGGATAGAATGGATATTATGGTATCACTCTCAGGCATAAGTAAGGACTCTTTGATAGTAGATTCTTAAAAGAAAAAGTCTATATGTACAATAATATATAGGAAGCTCTGTTTTATGAGACATATAGCTAATGTTGGATTAAGCCTTTCATCTACATTTGAACAGGAGAAAAATATCAATTGTATTTCAACAATATGTATTAGTTAATAGCACTTTGAGGGGTGCCTGGGTGGCTCAGTCGATTAAGCATGTGACTCTTAATCTCATCTCAGGTTATGATTTCACAGTTTGTGAGATCAAGCCCCATGTTGGGCTCTGTGCTGACAGCACAGAGCCTGCTTGGGATTCTCTCTCTCTGCCCCTCCCCAGCTTGCATGCCCTCTCTCTTTCTCTAAAAAAGAAAGAAAAAGAAAGAAAGAAAGAAAGAAAGAAAGAAAGAAAGAAAGAAAGAGTAATAGCACTTTGAATTATCACATTATATGTAAAAAAAGCTTTTGTTACCACCATTTTCCTTCATTCATTCAGGATTTATTGAGCTCTGGCTAAAAGGCAGAAAGGCAGGCACTGAGATACACCAAGATCTTAGTTATTGTAGTGTTACTTTTTGTCTGTAGCTACTCACATGGAAAAGTGTGATTTTATGAAGTACTGTGAAAAATGAGGTTTTAGTGTGAACTTGTTTAAGATTCAGTGTGAGTAAATGATCAAGTACATATGTTTTCCTCTCCCACAACAGGTTCTTCGGGTAGTTCGACTTATTAAGATTTCACCTGCATTAGAAGACTTTGTGTACAAGATATTTGGTCCTGGAAAAAAGCTTGGGAGTTTGGTCGTATTTACTGCCAGCCTCTTGATTGTTATGTCAGCAATTAGTCTTCAGATGTTCTGCTTTGTTGAAGAACTGGACAGGTTTACAACGTTTCCAAGGGTAAGGATAAAAACTGCAGTCAATTTAATCCATCATTCCCATTTTAGCAATAATGGTTAACATCAAAATAATATCCCTTTAACAGTGGATCAAAAATACTGGCATATTTTGATAACTTGGAATAATTCAGTTTTAATATTTAAAATGGTCTCTTTTGCAGGGTGCAGGCACTTGAGCCCGTTTTCAACACTGTTAGATTATACCTCAATTGTAAAATTCTGGAAATAGTCTAATAAAATGAGAGGCTAAAACCAGTCCAGTTGAAAGCTAGAGTTCTTAGTACCTATAGATGAAAGTATAGCAGAGTATTTTTTTTTAAGTTTATTAATTTATTTTGGGAGAGACAGAGAGCACAAGTGGGGAGGGGCAGAGAGAAGGAGAAAGAGAGAATCCCAAGCAGGCTCCACACTAGCAGTGTAGAGCCTGACATGGGGCTCAAACTCACGAAATTGTGAGATCATGACCTGAGCTGAAACCAAGAGTCAAGACACTTAACTGACTGAGCCACCCAGGTGCCCTTAGCAGAATCTTAAAATAAAATTTGTTTTTTGTGTCTGTGAAAGTTGACATTTCAAAATCTGTTTCACAGTTCATATATTATTTTTTAATTTTTTTAATATTTATTATTTATTTTTGAGAGAGAGAGAGACACACACGCACAGACACACACACACACACACACACACACACACACACACACACACAGAGTGAGAGCGGGGAGGGGCATACAGAGAGGGAGACACAGAATCTGAAGCAGGCTCCAGCCTCTGAGCTGTCTGTCAGCACAGAGCCCTATGCGGGGCTCAAACCCAGGAACTGTGAGATCATGACCTGAGCCAAAGTCAGACGCTTAACCAACTGAGCCACCCAGGTGCCCCTACAGTTCATAGATTTTAATGTCAAGCACAATCTAGAAGGAAGTTTTTGATTTTCAATGTAAGAAAATTCATAAACTCTTCAGATTTGAAATGTCTTTGGAAAATTCTCTAGTTTATGCCTCTGCATTATCATCAGGAATTCACTTAGGCTAAAAGAGGAAGTCAAAAATCAATCATAAACAGAATTCATGTAGAAAATACAACCCCTAACCAAGGATTCTGAAATTAACTCCATGTGGAATTAAAAACATGAAAAAATGTAATGACCAAGACAAAAAAATACGTATTTTTTCACCATAAGCTGAAATACCCACTTATATGGGAAGAATAATCTTGGGGTAACAACAGTATATAATTCATTTTTTTAAATTTTTTAATGTTTTATTTATTTTTGAGACAGAGAGAGACAGAGCATGAGTGGGGGAGGGGCAGAGAGAGAGGGAGACACAGAATCTGAAGCAGGCTCCAGGCTCTGAGCTGTCAGCACAGAGCCCGACGCAGGGCTCGAACTCACGAATGGTGAGATCGTGACCTGAGCCGAAGTCGGACATTTAACCAACTGAGCCACCCAGGTGCCCCTAATTCATTTTTTTAAGATAAGCTTTGTGGGACACCTGTATGGCTCAGTCGGTTGAGTGTCAGACTTCAGCTCAGGTCACCATCTCATGGTTTGCAAGTTCGAGCCTGCATTGGGCTCGCTGCTGTCAGCACAGAACCCACTTCAGATCCTCTGTCCCCCTGTCTCTCTGCCCATCCTCTGCTCATGCTCATTCCCTCAAAAATGAAATAAACATTAAAAAACTAAGCTTTGAAGGCAAAGGTGTCTGTACTCAAAATGGTAGACTTATATAGGCTGGTTATTATTTTTTTTAATATCGTGCTAAATTTGTTATGCATCACCAAGCATTTGTTGAGTGCGTATAAAGAGCCAGACAATTTTGGTGATCTTAGGACAGAAACACGACTATATCCCCAGTCTTCAGGAAATTCTCAGTTGAAGGGCGTGCCAAGTAAGTAAATGCAAAGCATGATAGAGGCAGGCACGAGGTGCTCTGAGAACCCAGAACTAAGATCTGTAACCAGGAATGGAAACGTCTAAGTAGGCTTCTTGGAACAGTCACTAAAGAACAGCTGTACATAGACAATCAAAGTGGAGGAGCACAGTGTCCTGGGTTTGGGGACAGAATATGCTAAAGGTCTGCGGTGAGCCTTTCTTGTTCCAGAAAGTAAAGGAGAAAGCAAGGCCAATGGTAAGAGGAGGACATAAGACCAAGGAAGGGTTAAGTTGGATGAAAGTGTGGTTGTATTTAAATGTTCGTTGAGAACAAGCAAGTAGAAGGTGAGGCTGAAGATGTAGGAGACACAGAGGACAATAGCAAAGGGTTCTTGAAGAGGGTATCCAGAGCATAGGCACAAGGATTGCTCTTAGACAAGTGTTGACACGTCCTGCGTGGAGGTGGTGAGGTAGGACAGCAAGCCAAACTGAGAGTCACAGCCAGTCTTTATTTTCCTACTACCACAGTACAAGCCACTGGCTCCCAGCATTCCGTTTTCCACACTGAACAGCACCGGGTGAGTGTCAGATGGGTGAGTGTATTGTGGCAGGAAGAATAGGGAAAAGTGCCTCAGCCGAGGCCTCTTGATGTGACCCTCAGAACAGAAGCACCCAGGCTAGGAATGTGGCTGTTCCTAAGAGCATGGCCACCTGGAGTGGGGGGTGCCGAGTTTCTGCCTGAATCTCCCTCCAGAGACAGACTGTGCACCAAATGTGGTGTGGGGATGGCAGCCCACCCTGCGAGCTTGTGGGGCAGAGCCTCTCCAGTGCCTGGGGTCGGGCCACATAGGATGCTATTGTCCTGGAGCCAGACTCTTCAACAAGAGGCTCAGCTCTTCTTCAGGGTTGGGGGCATGCAAGCAAAGATGACAGTGATGTCACTAAGCCCACCTTCTCTTTGTGTGCCCCGTCACTGGGGAAATGAAAATTGCAGAGCGCCATCATTCAGAATGACACTGAGACTGTCATTGTCACAGTCCATCTCTGAGCCCAGGTTAATTCAGCACACAGTATTGAAGGCCCACTTAGAGCCAGCCATTGTTCTAGGAACAGGGGATCCTAAAAAGAAAACCACCCCCAGTCCCCTTCTTTATGTACACAATCTTCTCTTAACTTCAAATCTTATCTTCATCTTTTACTGTCTCCTCTAATCTCACATCACCGATTTTATATTTCTTAGCCAAAGCCTCTTGGAGTCAGATGGCTTTTGGAGTTCAGAATATTCTAGATATTTGTACAAGGGTGATATCACTCCCTTCCTGGTTTAATTTGTTTGAGTCAGCACTCTGTAATCAATACACAAATGTTTCTTTAGCAAAACATCAGCCTTTGGGCAAAGAAGAATAAATAAGGACAATAAATAAGTCTTAGGTCAGATTGACTTTCTGCCACTAAATGAGCTACCAAAAAAAAAAAAAAAGAAGAAGAAGAAGAAAAAAAGAAAGAGAAATTTTAGGTATTTTCAAGAATTTTTTAATATAATAAGGAGGCATCGCAGATAAGAGTTTGCACTTCTTGTCATACAGATCTGATTTCTTATCACTGCTCCCTCACTTCTTAGCTATATGATACTAGACAAATTAGTCATTAAGCTTTTATTTTTTCACATCTAAAATGTAGGTAACAATAGCATTTTCCTCATACCATTATGTGGATTTAATAATATACCATACATACAAAATATACAAAATCCAACTCTTAGAAACATTTTTAAATGTTATATTCTATATAATACAATATATTTGAAGTCGGTATATTAGATTCTGTATAAAAGATCAGGCTGCTTCAGAGCCACCCGACTTAGCCCCTTGGGATTTGCTCTATTTTCCAGCCATAATAGTAATCAAGTAGCATTACGTTTTCAGGTCTCCAATTACTCAATTGTGCCTTTCTGCCTGATTACTTTGACCATCTTAATGAAAGCAGCCAGGCAGCTATGGGGCCCCCTAATCAGTGATTCCGCAGCTGACGGGGTTGACAGCCTAAATGTGTGAAATGACTAGGAGTAGAATTTTCCTCGCACATGAACGCATTATGCATTAAATCCCTGAAAAATAATCAAATTTTGCAAGAAATGTTGAAAACATTGCAGCTACAAAAAGTAGTCATTATCATTCCCAGTCACATAAAGCATCGTCCGTTGGTGCTACTTGCCTGACAGGAAATCATCAGAAAAGATGGTTAAAAACACATGATAGTCGATGGTAGATTTCTGTTCAGACACTCCTCCATGGGTCTTACTCCCTTCCCTTCTTATAGAGCATCTCCCTCATTATCCACGGGTTGGGTGTTGTGGTAGGTTGGTTAATTATGGTGTTAGCCAAAGTGCACAAGATATGGTTAGCAGGCACCAGCCTCCGAGATGGTGGGAGTCAAGTAAAAATAAAAACAAGTGCTGAGTCTTCAAGTTCCTGTTTTACTTTGGGATGCATCATGTGATTTTTCTTATACGTACTTAGAGCTATGGAATGCAGAATAAACTATGTGCGCCCATGAGAGATGCTGGGAGAACACCCATCTTGAAGGAATCCAACAGAGGCAGAGGCAGAGCCAGCCTGACTTGGCAAAGCAGCCTCAGTCTTTGTGCCTGGAAAAGAGCTTTTCTGTGGCTCTTTCGTGAACCAGATTTTGACCCAGACATCTGGGTGGCATATTCTCTCTAAGGAAATAGGACTGGATATGAAATTAAACACTGTTTGATTGGATTTGTATCTTGGGCCCAGCAGCCCACTGTGAAACCCTCTAAGAGGACCTGACAGGAACATGTGAATTCCTAAAACAGCAGCCTGGGCATACAAAGTGATTGCCCACTGCATTGACCCTCTGACAGAGCTCCAGCCACACTGAAGGACCCCAGCTACTTCCTGAAACACTTGAAGGCAGAGAGGTCCTAAAGGATTTTCACTTGTGTTATTCCACAAGTTCCCTAATGGGTCTCTGCCTCAGTTGGCCACTTCTCGACCCCTCTCCATTTGTAGCAAAACTTAAACTGTCTCCTGGAACTCTCCTGTTTAAAATGTTTCAAGGTCTTCCTTTCCCTCACGATACCACACATTTTGCTAGAGTTTTCAGTATCTTCTCTTCTCTATCCCCAGTTACCTATTTAGGCTCATATTTCAGGATTTCCCCCATCACATCTTCCAAAGGCAGAGAGGGCATCTATCTTGCTCATTAAACCCTCCATGCTTAGCACAACACTTCCCAGTGAATAGGTTTTCACAGAGGAATGAATAACAATGCTAGACCAAAGAAAACTTCTATGATCCTTCCACACTGTATCAGGCTCAACATCCCAGATTCTTTCTTCCACTGCTGTCCCCTTCCTCTGGGAACCCCTTTACTCTCCATCTCCCTAACCCTTATCCCATCTGAAATGTCTGCATAATTCTATCAGAATGCTTTGGCAGGAAGTAGCAGAAATCTTGACCCCAATCAACTTGAACAATTAGGAAATTTCTCACAAAACTTGAGATTAGGTAAACCAGAAAGCCAAGACTCTGAATCTTTCATTGAAATTCTGTTGTGGGCTGAATTATGTGCCCCAAAAATATATGTTTAAGTAACCCAAAATATTACCTTATTTGGAAATAGAGGTGATTAAGTTAACATGAGCCCTAATCCAATATGACTGATTGGGCCCTAATCCAATATGACTGATATTCATTCTATAAAAAGAAGAGATTTGGACACAGACACAGACACACACAGAGGGGAAATGATATGAAAACACATGTGGAGAAGACAGCCCTGTGACTGGAGTGGCAT
The DNA here is from genome assembly GCF_018350215.1 of Panthera leo. Taxonomy (NCBI): domain Eukaryota; kingdom Metazoa; phylum Chordata; class Mammalia; order Carnivora; family Felidae; genus Panthera; species Panthera leo. Next base: position 71,766,589 of record NC_056679.1, on the reverse strand, counting down.
CTATAAACCAAGGACCTCCAAGGATTTCTGGAAAACACCTGAAGCTAGAAAACGTTGGGAGAATCCTTAAGAGGGAGGATAGTCCTGCCAACACATTGATTTCAGACTGCTGAGCTGTGAGATAATAAATTCCTTCGCTTTAAGACACTTAGTTTTTGGTACTTTGTTACAGCAGCCCAAGAAAACTACTGCAGTTATTTTCTCCATGTGTTGTCTTCGTGTGTTAGCAAAATGGATGCAATATTTCCAGAATTTGTGATAAAATCTTGAGGAAGAAGAGGGTCATCTTCAAGGAGCAAGGACGCTTTTTCCTGGTACCATTTTCTACTTCCCCCAGCATACTTGCTGTCACTGTTCATTGGCAGGATTGGGTAACTTGGTTGTTCCTAAACAAATCATTCACAAGATGGCTGAGCCAACAGGATTGGCTTAGATGAGTCATGTGGGAAGAGATGGCTATTGGAGAAACACCACAAAACCACTACAGCGGTCAGACCCAGAGTTTGGACAAGGTTTCTCTCTCACATCTCTCATCTCTAAAGCTTTGATATACCCTGTGGGCATGTAAATAGACACGTGGTAGGAGAAGGACTGGTGTTTAATTTCTCTCGCCTGAAGCACCTGGGCTTCAGCTCCTTCCCAACATGTCCAAATAGTACCAGCAGAGAAGCCAGCACAAGGCCTGGCACAGAGTGGATTCCTGCTCCCCCTCTGTTTATGGCAGTCGTCACTTTCTGTGACACACCATCAATATTTATGCAAGCTCCTGTTGCCTCTGCTAGACCTCAAGTATCTTGAGGGTGGCAGCACCGTGCTCTCTTCTCCCAAAGCATGTACCATGATGCTGATGCCAATGCCTTGGGATCCAAGTCATTGGGAGGGTCAGGGCAGAAACAACCAGTGGAGCCTCAGCATACAGTCCCATGAGATGGAGAAGAGAAGCTTGACATTTGTTAATGGAGGGGGTGGGGGGGAGGAAGATATATTGATAGAATTTAATAAAACCATTTTGTCATCTCAACCAATAACTTTCTCTTCTAATTTGGACCAAACAGACACTTCACTGCTAAGTAGAATTCCCAAGGAAGATCAAGTCCTGCTGTGAGGCAGGATCCTGTAGTTCTGGACTATTGTTGGGACTAATAGCTTATGTTAGAAGGAGGACAATTAGATTAACCTTTCATGATGGAACAGCCTGTGCAGGTCCTAAGGACCACCGGTTGGCACAGGAAAGAGCCACCAGTCTTTCTTCAACAAAAACAAAAACAAATTGTGTGTTTCCCATAGCTGCCTGACAAAAGCTTATGCGCACAGTTTCACTAAGGCTTTGTTCAGTTTATCTCTCCACTTATTGTACAAAACAAGTTGCCTCTAAGTTACTAAAACACATGCAGTAAATATCCACTGTACATCTTTCACCAACTCAATATCTTTATTCCTTGTAAACTCCCACTAAAGTCATAATCCATGGGCCTCATTTGTTCCTCAGTTCTTCCAATGGGGAGTTTTTATTCAGAAGCAATAAACTACCCTCCATGAGAGCAGGTACTTGTATTTTAATATTACGTATTTCGTATGTTTTCTTAATTTGCATTCTCTAAATGCAAATGACTTGCTCTGTTGAGTTTTCACTTATAAAACCATATCCAATGCAGTTATACAATATAAGCAGTAAATGAGATAAAACACTTAATTACAAATTAATTTCCCTCTCTCGCCACCAAAATGGCTTTTAACTGTACTGAAAGAATTACTGAGAAATGTAAAGAAACAACTTGCTCCTTAATTTTTTTGCATTTTTTGCCAGATGTAGTTAAGAGAGTCTGATTACATTTCTAATAAAGTCAAGGTATATATGTGTATATATATATATATATATATATATATATACACACACACATACACATATATACGTATATGTATATACACATATATATGTATACACATGTGTATATATGTGTATGTGTATATATATATATATACATATATATACAGTTTATTTATCTGAGAGAAAGAGAGAGAGAGCACAAGTGTGCAGAGGAGGGGCAAAGAGAGACAGGGAGAGAGAGAATCTGAAGCAGGCCCCATATTGACAGCGTGGAGTCTGACATGGGGTTTGATCTCACCAAGCATGAAATCATGACCTGAGCTGCAACCAAGAGTCGGACACTTAACTGACTGAACCACCCAGGTGCCTCAAGTCAAGATACATTTTATCTTCAAAAGTAGAATTATTAGTTCAGACTTTATTAATTTATTTTCTCATGAAATGTTTCAGACATGCAAAGAATAATAAAATGTATTCTTCTGTAGCCATACACAGCTTGACAAGCACATTAGAGCACATCTGAAGGCCCTGAATGCCTCTTCTTCATCACTCCCTTCTTCTCATAGAGAAACACTTTTCTGAATTTTGTGTTTAGGCTTTTAGTGCATTCCTTTATGCTTTAATGCATAAAGAAGCATCAACTGAAAATCACGTATCTTTTTGCATAATTTAAACCTGCCTTATATGCTCTCATATTATACTGTTTCTTCTGCTAATTGCTTTTTTGCTATGTTTGTGAGATTTACCGATGAGTACATGTAATTTTTTAAAATTTATTTTCCTTGCAGTATAATATGCAACTATATATTGCATTATATTTATAATGCACGATTTATATAAACACTTGACAATTTATTTTCCCATTCTCCTGCATGGTAAGTGAATTCCTCATGGGTTTGGGCAGGACTCACAAATAGGATGGAATTTCACATCTGTGAATAGGCTACTAATCAGTTAATTTGGAATCCATCAAAAAAGAGATTATCTTGGGTGTGCCTGACCCATTCAGAGGGACTGGGCTCTGCTGAAGAGGCATTTGAAGCAAGAGTCTCTTGTTGGCTTTGAAGAAATAAGTTGTCATGTTAAAGGGTCATGTGGTTAGGACCTGTGGGTGGCCTTTAGGGACTGTGTGCTTCAAGAAGACAGGATCCTCAGTCCTACAGCCATAGGAACTGAATTCTGGTAACAATCTGAATGAGGCTCCAAATGAGACCACGGCCCAGCCCACACTTTTATTTCAGCCTCTGAGATCCTGAGCAGAGAACCCAGTTATACTGTGCCCACATCTCTAACCTACAGAAACTACAAATAAGAGATAAATATTGTTTTAAGGTGCTAAGTTTGTAATGATTTGTAACACAGAAATAGGAAACGAATGCATGCAGGTTTTGGGTGTTTGTTTCTAATATTTTATAATTCCAAATAATGCTGCTCTGAACATTGCAAATTAGCTTGTGCACATGTGAACATTTTGGGGGGGGGGGTATGTAGCTAGGAATAGAATTGCTGAGTCTTAGAATAAAGATACCTCCAACTTCAGCAGGTATTGATAAACTTGCGTTGCATTCCAACGCAATTTCCCCAGTGTATATGCTATCAGCAGGACATAGGAATGTTCTCTGCTTCACAACTCAGCCATACTTGGTCTTGTCAGGCTGTGTGTTACTTTCAACATTTAGCTCTTCATTTAACCTGAATTGATTTTTGTGGTTGCTGTGAGATAGGGAGCAATCTTATTTTATTTCCATTGGATAACCCATTGTCACAGTACCATTTATTGACTAGTCTATCCATTCCCCATGGTTCTGCTGTGCTGGCTGTGCCGTAATAGGATTCCACATGTGTGCACCCTGGTCAAGACACACAAGCTCCTTTCCATCATCTCCTTTTGTGATGGAATTTTTTTTTTTTTTTTTTTTTTTTCAATCTCTGGTGAAGTCCAGTGAATATCCAGCCTTATTCAAGGATCTCAGTTAGCAACCTCCATCTTTCCAGGGCCTTTGACTTTGCCCCTTATGCCTGACAGTACATGAAAAACCTAAGTCTGCCACAGACTGTAAATCCCCTAAGATTGTCTTTTTTTGACCCAAGCTGCATATTAGTTTTTGGTCCTAAGGTTTCAATTATTGTCTTGGGATCTTAAGTAGGGCTTTAAAAGGATGCTTGTTGCATTTTATACAGAATTTGGGGAGGGAGGGCTAATCAGTTTTTTTTCCATATATGATCAGATACTAAGGTTCACTAATATATTTTTTTAATTTTTTTTTTTTCAACGTTTATTTATTCTTGGGACAGAGAGAGACAGAGCATGAACGGGGGAGGGACAGAGAGAGAGGGAGACACAGAATCGGAAACAGGCTCCAGGCTCTGAGCCATCAGCCCAGAGCCTGACGCGGGACTCGAACTCACGGACCGTGAGATCGTGACCTGGCTGAAGTCGGACGCTTAACCGACTGCGCCACCCAGGCGCCCCAAGGTTCACTAATATATTTTTGAGAATTAAAAAAAACCCACTCCAGTGACTATCTTTCAGATGGACAGGTTTCTTTTTTTTTTCTACAGATACACCCTGAGGCTTGGCCACCATCTGAAGCCTCATATTTGTTTGCATTCGGTTGCAATTTAGTTATTGATTCTCACAATCTCATTTTGTGCCCCCCTAATCTGCTACACCATTGAAATCCATTTTCCACAAAATACCAGTTACATCCATTCACAATGAAGACTAACTAAATTGTGTATGTGTTTTGTTGCTGTTTGTAATTTAGCCCACATCCTCTATGTGATGGAACCATGAGGCATACACACATGAACAAACATACCAACTGCCCTCTTTAACTTGTAACATAGTCAAGAGCGTAAGGAAGAAGTCAACTTATCCCATAGTAGACACATAAGAAAGAACTCAAATAAGCCAAAAGGTGAAATATGACATCAAAGATTATTTGGAGAATATTTTAAAATTCTGGGAGCCTACTATGTGCTAAGCACAGAGCTTCCAAAAATCACTTGTTTTAATAAGAGGAAGGGTCTGCTTCCAAAGCTTTCTGAAGAGTGGTCTTCAGGGGTGCATGTGGTTTCCACAGATCAGAATTTGGGCAACGGCATTAGATGAGAATATCCCATTTCAGGAAGACAGAATGAGTAAATCAGAGACATGGAGAATCACTGGCATGGAGGGATGGATGAAAAAGGAACTGCAGTGTTGGTCTGGAGCCAGACAACAGGGTGTTTTCAGAGGTTGGGATCGTGACAGAGGGAAGCTGTTGATTTCACTCTTTCTTATTTTCTTCCTGGAGAAGAGCAGATGAGCTATTTTAAGGAAGGTTAGTTACACTGGAAGAAATGTTATTTCTCTGAGGAGGTATTTTCACTGAACAAAATTCGTTTTTATTGACCAAAGACAAAAATTTATGATTGAGGAATTGCAGCAGCATCAGGGCAGGAAGGGAGGTAAGTTTCATTTTTTCTGTGTGGCCATTACTGTGTCAAATCTTCTACAGTCTCTTAAAGTTGGTCCCATCAAAGGCTTTAGGCCATCCAAGGCCTTCATCCATGTCTGGACCTGGTGCTGTGATAGAAACTAGCACCTTGTTTTAAAATCCAAAGTAATTTAGTGATATAGCTTAATGTCACCATCTCCCCCCCAAAAAAGTTTTTAAATTAATTTTATTTTCTTCCTGCTATAAAATCAGAGGGCTTGTTTTTTGGTTTTTGAGTTTCTTTGTTTTTGTTGTTGTTGTTGGGATTTTTTTGTTTGTTTGTGTTTGCTTCTAGCTGAATTTCTTTGTGTGGCGATTCATCATTGGCATAATGATAAAATTATATCTGGTGCGCTTCTTTTTAAAGGGCAGTTTTAATGCAGTATGAATCACGCACAGACAGCTGTCTTTTCCTGTTGTGTATTACCATCACTGGTCCACTGAACTGCAGTTACCAGAACTATTCCTTGAGTAAAACATCCTTAGAGTCCAAGCCTGAGTCCCAGAAGGGCACTCTTTTGAGGAAGACCTTTTTATTTGACCTGCTATAATCCTTATCCAATTTAATCAAAATTTAAGAGATTTAATCTAAAGGGAAAACAAAATTGAAATTACAATGAATGCAAAAACAAAATTCAAATCACAAAAGTGCACCATGAGGACATCCATATCTGCTGGAGTTCAGGCACAAGTGTGACTCCAGTTTTTCTAGCAAAAGTAGACTTAGATAGATGAAAGATGATTATGAGATGAAAATGAACTATTTTTGTAGAGAAGCATAATTATTCCTAACTAAGTCAAGAAAGATGTTTCCCCAGGGATCATTATTATCAATAATAATAATTACTATATATGAGACTTTTTACATGTGAGGCCCTCAGAGCAAGAACTTTTCATAGGTAAAAAGAGAGATACATACATACACACATAGATATCCACATGTATCTCATGTGATCCCTAAAACAACCTATTAAGGAAGTATTTCCCCCACATTATAGGTTCTTTAAAAAAAAGCAGTAAGGAACATCATCAAAAATTGATAAGAACTAACAAGGAAATGTACAAGGCGACAATAATAGAATGTGATTTAGGGTTAACGTATAGATGAACGGACAAACATGCATCAAAAAACATTTGGCAAAGAAAGCATCACAATTACAAGACAAATTGTTCTCAAACAAGCAATATGGGCGATACCAGAGTCTCCTCATACTATGTATCGAAATATCTTCCTGATGAGTTAGAGCAAGGAAATGTGAAGTGTGAAAATGTAGAAAACAAAAAGAAAATATCATCTTTCATCTTTCTTGATGATCAAGAAATTTCTAGGCCTAAAAGCAAAACACACTTGACTTTTCAAACAAGTCGAAAATAACCACTATAAATAATTTTTCAGATCAAAGGAAAACATGAAGATACAACCTTAATTTATAATGCATGTCAGGAAGAAAGTGTTGAATGGACAAGATTTATTTGTTATTTTTATTTTTTGGCTAATGGTCATGTGCACTGCTGGCAGAAAGCCCTCTCACACATTGCGTGTGGCAGTGAACATTTGTATAACTTTTCTGGAAATCCGTTTTTCATTATATATGAAGACACTAAAAAGCATTTTTACTCTTTGATCTAATGGTTGCATTTCTAGAAATCTACTCCAAGAAAATAACCAGAGATGCATACAAAGACTGATCTTCAAAAAATGCTCTTTGTGGCATTATTTAATGTGAAAATTTTGAGACAACTTTAATGTCTAACCATCTGGAAAGTCTAAATAAATTTTAAATGTGGTGGCATATCATACAGTTATCAAAACTGTATTTTTACAGCCTAACTTATGAGGTAAGCCATGGGCGACACTAATTGTGATGATAAAATATTAAAAAAGCATAATAGAAACTATATTTGTAACTGAGTTCAGTTTTATTTCAAATACATATATACACCCAGAAAAGAATGGTAGAATATAATGCTTCCCTTTATATATCTACTCTTACCTGAGAAATAAAAAATTCTACAAGACTAATTTTAGTCATATAATAAGACTAATTTTAATTCATGACTTGTAAAATCAGCTTTATTAACGTCAAATCATTTCAATTAAATATTTATTTGTAAACAACTATCAAATCTATTTTCAAGGTATTAGAGAACTAAATAAGCACTATCAGATTAGAAATTTATGTGTGTGATAGAAGAGTAGACAATATAATTTGCGGTAAAGCTAGCTCATTTTTTGTGGACTTAGTGAAGAAAGATGAGCATCAAATCCCATTCAAAGAGACCAAACAGTGGCACACTCCATTTCTAACATGTAGGGTTATTGTTTGTTTGGTTGGTTTTTTAATGCAAACCTCTAAGCTTTTTCTGACCAGAGTTGCTTTCTGTTTGAAGCCAAATAGAAAAATCTGGTTCTTTTATATATATAAATTTTTTTAATGTTTATTTATTCTTGAGAGAGAGAGAGAGAGAGACAGACGGACAGAGTGTGAGCAGGGGAGGGGCAGAGAGAGAGAGAGAGAGAGAGAGAGAGACAGAATCTAAAGCAGACTCCAGACTGAGCTGTCAGCACAAAGCTCACATGGGGCTAGAACTCATGAACTGCGAGATCATGACCTGAGCTGACATCAGATGCTTAACCAACTGAGCCACCTAGCTGCCCTGAAAAACCTTGTTCTTAAGCATTGTTTTACAAACCGATAGTCAGGAAACACTGAAATTTCCTAGGTAGACTCCATGGTACTTTAGTTACAGAAGTTTTCTTAATAAATCCTCTGCTTGTTTAACAACAGGACACACAGCTGTGTTTTCAGGAGCACTCTTTCTTCTGTATATGTTACAAGATCTTTATTGCACCAAAAGTAGAACGTCAACTTTCATCTGCAATTTTATAGCGCATATTTGCCAATGAAATGCATCATTTACATCATGAAAATTTAATATGACTGACATTAGCAAAATCCCTAATTAAGAAATAGGGCATAAATACTCCCAGAAACTTGACAGTCTGTTCTATGAAGAAAATTAATTCAGAAGTTTCCTATTTGCATAAACCTCCAGGTCTCATTTTCACAGCTGTTTGTTCTGTCAGCGAGATGGCTGCATTTCAAAATTATTTTAACATAATCGGTGGGAAGTATACCTTTCAACTAAAAATATCATGCTCCTCAAGAAAGACTGTTAGGGGAAAAATTTAAGTTCAGTCAGTTCATGTTGATTTTTTTTTCCCTTAAGATAAATGTTTCTAACATGGGCACTTTAACATTTAAGTCATAAATGATTAACATATTTTTATTATTAAAACAAATTAAAATTCTGTAATTTTAGATTCTCATGAAAATGAAAACATTATGTCCTTTCCATGTGGAAAAATGTTAATGAGTGGAGTTTATTTTAGCAAAGAGGAGAAAATACTACAGATACCTATTTTCCATTAATCAGTTGAGCTTAACTTGCGGTTCTAGATATGTACCGATACTATGTAAGACAAAGAAGGTAAAAACTTTAAATACTACAAAATTTTCAAAATTTATAAAAGTTGAATATTATACTGTTTGTTTTAGTAATTTAGATTGTGAAAAGAAGTCAGCAATTACTAGTTCTTCAGATTTATACTACCTGCAATATTCAAAAGGACAGCAGGAATTTTAAGACCAGCCTAGATACCTGGCCCCACCATTTGCTTTCCTGCAGGCCTTGATTAATCATGTAAGGCCCCTGCACTTCCGTACGGGGTATAATATGTACAGTAGTAATTCGCGGGGTTATTGCTCAAGTTCCTCTGCATAATGGACGATTAAATGCTTCAGGGGTTGTAAAGCACCATGTAAAATGCTAGTCATGACTCAGTGTCTCTCCTTATGTCATTTTAAGGACAATTACCCTGAAAGAAATCCTAGGAGACTGTACAAATCCATGATTTTTGTCTGTATTGTCACTTATGGTCTTATATGTAAAAGTGAACCCAAGCATGGCCATTTGAAAGAAAAGAGATGTTTGGATACACCTCCAGACACTTTCAGGACTAGAAAAAGATTCGCTGGCTTTTGCAAATGAGTTTCTGCCATCTTTCCTTTTACTCCTGAAATTATATTTAAGTGTAGGCTCTACTGAAAGTAATTTGCTGCTGGCGTAGGCATCAGGTTCTGATGTCTGCTCTGCTTCTAATTACATTCAAGCTCATTTTGACATTTAAGGCCAATTACTTTAGTCTCGATTCAGTAAGACTCTTCCATAGTGGTCTAAAATTTGACCAGTAAACAGGCTTTTCCCTCTCTCTTTTTATTCATTTAAATGAAATGCTTGGCAACAAGCACATTTTAGGAATTATAGAAATGAAATAAATAATGTGGGTTCATTTTGGAAAAAAAAACAAAGAACTGCTTGGTCTTTTGGGACAGTATAAAAGGCAGTCACAGAATTGAAACCCCTGGTTTCAACTTTATTTCTTTCTAAATGACAAGGTATAAGGCATTATCATTTTACAGAGAGATTAACGTTTTAAATGTTTCATTTCGTATTAACAACAAAGGGAATTGATTTCAACAGATCTCAAATTCCAAAAAGTTCATATATTGAGAGAGAGACACGCCTTCAAAACCTTTACCATTTAAAGGTCGCTAGTGACTAAACTCTCCAGACCAGGGCCCTACAACAAAATCCAGCCACTGTTCCATTTTGTTTTCAGATCCCAGTGTATGTGATAACATTGAGCACAGCACCTATTTTACTTAGCTCTCTATTATCAGTCCATTTGATAACACCAGGATTTTTACTGTTTATTCAACAAATACTCAGATGAATTGACAGCACCAGAAGGTAATTTATCGGATCTATTAGGAACAAAACATTTACTGCAGCCTTTTCCTGTAATTTATAGGTAAGAGATAGTCTGGGAAAATGGGCTGGAAATTTTACTGTATGAAAACAAAGTTCTCCAATTGACTGCTAGTACCAATTAATAGATCATAAAATAGAGACACTTAGAGCTATAGAGGTTCTCTAGGGAATCATTTAGTTCAAAGATGAAACAAAATGATGCCATCAAAAATAACCACACTTTCAAAATCATATATCTAAAAGGAAATATCTTCTTTTTCTTTATTAAAAATTTTTTTTCTTTCACATTTATTTATTATTGAGAGACAGAGAGACACAGAGCATGAGCAGGGGAGGGGTAGAGAGAGGGGGAGACACAGAATCTGAAGTAGGCTCCAGGCTCTGAGCTGTCAGCACAGAGCCCGATGCGGGGCTCGAACTCACAAACTGTGAGATCATGACCTGAGCTGAAGTCAGTCGCTTAACCAATTGAGCCACCCAGGCACCCCAAAAAGGAAATATCTTCTGAAAATATGAATAGTTTATCCAATATAATATTAAGCTTTATAAAAATGGAATCATACTACGTATGGCATAAAGAGTTTTAAGTCATAGAAACTGTATAGAAACTCTGAAATTTAAATGAGGGTAATTAAAGTTTTTCCTTGAAAGAGATTTTTTCATTTTTATTAATATTTCTTGTATGGTGCTTTCATGTTTATAAAGTACTCACACATAATTTAGTTTGATTCTCAAAACAGTCTTCAGAGTGCTGCTATCATGCATTTGGGGAAGATGGGTATCAGGACGGCTAGGTGTTCTTTGCCTCACTGCTCTGCCGCTCACAGAAGGTCAAGGTCTTTATACTCAGTTCATGCAACTCCAATTTAAAAAACACTCTTAGCTCCCCCATCTAGGAAGGTCATCTCTTGAGGGTGAGGGCAGAGATGAAGTGGATGTCGTTAGTCAGGTGACAGATGACAAAAAGTTTGGGAAAGCTTGTGGCTGGTAGTGGACTCACCAAAAACATGGAAGGGGCTTGCCAGACAGTGTTGAGGCCCCTTTGGAGGCCTGGGACAAGGGAGCCTGTCTTCCTCTGCTATAAGCCCCGTCTTCAGAGCACATGGAGGGGTAAGCGCAGCCATGAAAGGTCAGATTCACCTAGGAGTAGGCATTTTTCCTGAGAGTTTGCCAAAAAAGACAATCGGAGTTTGGAGAACTGGAAAAAGTGTAACTGAATTGATGGACCATCGAATTCCATCTAAACCATTAAAGAGGAATTGGAAGTAAAGAAATGGCTGCCGCCAGTGGCTTTAATGTTACAGCGCTATGTTTTTACTCCAGATTTCAAACCCACAGAGTTTGAAGTTATGGGCAGCTTAGTATAGCCACAGTAAGTGGTGGCTCTTAGAGCTTTAATTTACTCTAGGTTTTTAAGTACATTTAATGTTATCTTATTGGTTTTTTCCACGCCCCCCCCCCCGAACTCTCCATAAGACCTTGATCTTGACAGTCATGATTTTGCCAGTCAACATGAGATAAGTCTAACATTTGCTATTGATTGAAGTCATTTTAAATATTAAAGTTTTGAATAGTTAAGTTTTAAATAAAAGAACTATACCACAAAATATTAAAGGATCATGATGCTAGTAGATTTTTTAGAGGATAAAACTCCTCTACCTATTACTGCTATTTGAGCGGGGAAAAAAGAAACAAGGAGATTGAGTAGGTGACTAATTAAGGCAATTAAAACCAAAGGAGGTGTCACTTTTGTACTCAGTGAATACATCAAGCCAAGTCTTCTATTTTAGGGCTGACTGGTAGTAAGACACAGCAGGGACACTCTCAATAAAAAGGCTGAGCCACTATATAAGTTGTCAAGTGGATTTCATTTTGAAAGCACATCTATTGTAGAGAAAGAGTTCCCGAAACCAGCTAGAGCTAGAGAAAGTAGATGCAAATTATATTGTAAAATGAAAGCTGTATGTCAATATGGGTTGTATTCTTCACCACATTTAAAATTTTTTAAAGTGTCTATTTTTTAAAATAAGATGAGTATCTGTTTTACATGTATTTGAATACAAAAGATAAAAGGCATGTTAAGTGAAAAGCAATTTTTCTGTCCACACAAAAACCTGTATGAGGATGTTCACAGCAGCATTATTCATAATGGCCAAAAAGGTGGAAACAACCCAAATATACATCAACTAATGAATAGATAAAATGTGGTATGTCCTTATAATGAAATATCAATTGGCAATAAAGGGAATACAGTGCTGATGCATACTACAACATGCATGAACCCTGACCACGGATTGTATGATGGAGATGTTGAGAACCGGCAAATCCAGAGAGACAGAAAGTATAGTGGTTTCTGAAGGCTGCAGGAGGGAGAAATGGGGAGTGATTGCTCATGGGCACATAGTTTTTGAGGGGAGGGGGAGGTAATGAACTGTTCTTAAATTAGAGGTAATGTCATACTACTCTGTGAATAAACTAAAAACACTTAATTGTAGACTTTAAAAGATGAATTTTATGGTACACAAAATATATCTCAGTAAAGCTATTACTTTAAGAAGTTCAAATTGAGTATCTACCCCCCCCCCACTTCCTCCGCATTCTGTCCTCTACATTCCAGTCCTCAGAGTACCAAGTTTATTTTATAGGCTTTCAAGCATTTTGAGGCCCACAAGAACACATCTAGTTTGTATATTACAAATGGGATCATACTGTATATTCTGCTCGATATATGTTGACTAAAACCTGAGGTGCTTACCCATCCTACTTTTTAAAAATATTTAATTATTGTTTGACCTAAATTTATATTCACACCTACTCAAAACCCAAAACATGCACTGGGGCATCAAGTTATCAAAGGGCATCCACGATATGCTTTTGAAAGGGTTATGAACTGCTTTGCAAGGCCCGGACAAAGACTTGTAGCCTGTTTATTTCAGCATAGGGTGATATCCTTGCTTTGCTGTCTCACCTAACTCTAGGTAGGTCTGTCAGAAAGATCAAGGGATCCCTGGGACCTTGAGAGAGAAAAGGATGTCTTGTCATTGATAAACCTATCTCTGCCACCAACAGTGTGGCATGAGCCCTTGGTGGCCCTGGTGGCAGCCTGGTCTAGGAGACATTGTTCACCCCATCTGTGATTGACATTCAAGGGCATTAGTTGGAACAAAAGAGAAGTTATAAAAATACTTTCTTATTCCTCCCTCTTTGGTCTTATTTTTATTCAAGTTCCCCTGTCTCAGTTTATGACAGGAAAGTATAGCTCCAAAATGTAGGGCTACTTACAGGGAAACTATTAGCTGTGTTAGTAGTAATATCAGGGAATATTGAGAATAAATGTGGAACTGAGACCAAGAACCACGGTGAGATTTAGCGAGATTTCCTCACAGGTTGGATGCAGAAACCAAAAGTGTCTGTGAGGTCATTGGCCTGAGTAACTTGGAGAATGAGCTGATATTTCCTGAGATGGGAAGGAGACAGAGGGAACAGGTTTGGGGAATAGAGCATGAAGGGTTTGATGTGGAACATCTAATGCTCGAGATTCCTGTCTGATAGACATTCAAGTGGAGAAGCAGAGTCGATTCCGGATGTGAGGCTGAAGCCATCAGTATATAGATGGTATTTAAAGCATTGGGATGAGTGAGTTGAACTAGTTAGTAAGTGTTGAGAGGCACAAAAGAAATCTGAGGACTGAGCCCTGAGGCTCTGCAGCGTTTAGAGATTACGTGAGAAGATGTCAACAAAGGAGACTGAGAAGGGCTGGTGGTGAACTTTGTGTCTCTCTCCTGCAGTGCTCAGGACATTCAGTGACTCCAGGACCCTGTTCTCTATGCTTAGACGTGTTTTCTCCTGCATCACCCCTGGAACAGCTCTCCTCATCACAATCCTGCCTTGTGGCTTTCTCCCCTTGCTCTGGTCCCACCCTTTGTTTTATTCCCACACACCTGAGGGATGTGATGCACTCCAATTAGAAAAAGGTGGTCACTGAGCTGGTGATTTTCAAGACCTTCCTTCTCCATTTGGTGAATATCATTGCCATGTCTACTCAGTGTGTTTTCTTTCCCTCTTAATTCCTGTTCATTCGGAGACGTTTGCTTCCTTGTTTTATCAACATACTCATAACTCTGACTTTTTAATGATCCCTCTTGTTCCTACTGACCTGCACAGCTTGTCTTCAGTTGTTCACCTCCAGATGCTACTGCCAGTATTGTGATTTTTCTCTGTACCTTCCACTAGAGGTTCATTAGAGATGTTTTTGATTGGTTTAGTTCTTCCCTGATGGAGCAGAGTTGTTTGTTCCTGATCACCTCAAAGGCCATTCTTTAGTTAACTGCTCATCCCCGATCCAGTTAGTACCTCCAGGCACCTTCAGTATGAACAGGGCCTGACCTGTATAGTGGTGTTTAACATGTGATTGTGTCATTTAAAAAAAAAAAGTTAGAGGACTTGTAAACAAAGTTGTTTACCCCTATTTACATCTGTAGGTTTGGACTTGAGGAGTAAAATCGCAAAACCACAGACCCTCTGTCCTTAAAACCTAAGGAAACAAATGAAACAGTTAATTATCAGCCTGAAAAAATTATACAGCAACAACCACACAAAGGCAAAGCCACAGTTTCATACCATTATCTTTGAATAGCAGCTACTAAGAAGGAGGGAGGAAAGCTGGGAGAAAGAGAGAGAGAGTCAAAGAGGGAGGATTCACTCGTGAGGCTCATGCTTTAAGCCTGTTTTCCAGACATTGAGAAGAAAATAAATTGGAAAAGCAAATCTTAAAACACATCCTCCTCTCCTTCTGTTTGAGGAGACTTGAGCATGGAAGCATGCACAAGCCTGAAAAAAGACGAGAAACCCCCCAGTGTAGAAGTGACTTGTTCCAGCCCTTTTACGAGAGGCAAAAGAAACTGCTAGATCTCACCATTTTATTTTTCCAAGACAGAAAGAAAGCTTGAGAGTGAAAGCAAAATAATCATGATTTCCAGAAATGAATTGTCTCCCATGATAAACAAAAATTTAGCATAGTGAGAGTATGAGGAGAAAAGAACAGAAGCCACAAGGGGACAAGCAGCCCTGGGAGCAAGAGCCCCTCTTGTATTCTTTCTCCTCACAGAGAACCCAAAATGGCAGAATCAGCCTGTCTGTCCTCCCCTGGAGCCAGTGCTGGGAGAGTGAAGTCTGGAAGAGCCCATGATCTGAGGATGCGAACACCAGAGACTGATGGGCTCTGGCAGCAATAAGGATTTCTGAATAACTGAACTGAAGAAATACCTGAAGCCTGATCTTTCGAGCATGACTTCCCATAGCCTAGCTAATACTTCTGTCCCTGCAAACCCCTCTTCTCATACTGAGACAGCAAAGCAGAGAGAAGAAAACCCAGCTGACATTGAAACAGGGCTCACAACCAGGCATGAGATTTGGGGTCACTTTCTGACACTGTAATAGAACAAAAGATCTAGACAAGAAAGTTAATTGTATTTCAGAAGGACAGATATCATATGTTTTCACTCATATGTGGATCTTGAGAAACTTAACAGAAGACCATGGAGGAAGGGAAGAGAAATAATTTCAAACAGAGAGGGAGGAAAGCAAACCGTAAGAGACTCTTAAATATAGAGAACAAACAGGGTGGATGGGGGGTGGGGGAGAGGGGAAAATGGGTGATGGGCATTGAGGAGGGCATTTGTTGGAATGAGCACTGGGTGTTGTATGTAAGCAATGAACCATGGAAACTGACCCCCAAAAACCAAGAACACACTTTACACAGTGTATGTTAGCCATTTTGACAATAAATTATATTTAAAAAAGAATAAGAAGAAAATTCAAAGCAAAGATTCTGACCACCATGGAGCAAATCTAGAAAGCAATTAGTCCACATTAAAACAGGTGATAAGAAAACTCTAAGAAAAATATCCGAGAGCAAGAATCCAATGGTTTTGGAGTAACAGAAGGTTTTGGGAAGAACATCTACAGCAGCATAAGAGTGGAATTTATTCCAAACAATAGATAAAATTCATGAGAATTTGGAAAGTATAGGAAATAGAAGGGGGGGAGGTATGTATTTCTTTTTCCAACAAAATCTGTCAAAACCAATCAGAAAATCTCAACCAAGCAAAACTAAACTTAACTGAAAATTGTGGAAGAAAGCAAAGATTCAAATAAAATGCATGAAACTAAGTCAGATTCTGAGCAATTAGTGGAAAGTGAGAAAGGGAGCATTTACCTGGAGCATTGATCTTCTGGTACCGTATACCTCATAATACTGGAGCCCTGGAGGAGGAAGTAAGATCTGAGAGCATTACCCGACTCAACAGTGAACAATATTTTTATAGTCAACTTATAGTTTATCAATCTGTTGATTATAAATGTACTGGCAAGCATGAAAGACCAGTTAGGACTAAAAAGTGTGCTTAGGCATACAGCTGTAGTCTGCAGTTTATCATCCATTAAGAAACTCATCATCAGGTTTCTTTACTATACAGTATTTTAATGATATGACATCACCTTGATTAAGCTTTTGAAAGGTAATATTAATTAGCTTAAGAAGTGTGTGGAAACTATGTAAGTAGAAATATTTTCTCAGAATCATGAATAAAAAATAAATTGAAAGGTAAACATTTCTATGAGATTGGAGAATATTAGTTTTTCTTAGATTAATGTAACCTCAACAAATAAAACAAGAGGCTGTTTTGAGGAGTTAATACGTAAAAGTAAATAAAAGAATTCTGAAAACAGAAGTTTATGGGGAACAGCTAGGAACCCTAGCTTTTTAAATTCATTACGATGTTTTAAATTCATTAATCAAATTATTAATTTGTTTTAATCATTATTAAAGTGAATGTACAGTCACTCAATTTGGAGTGAGATAGATTGATGGAAAAGAATAAAAATTTAGAAATAGAGCTGAAATTGTCTGAGTATTCAGTTTATGATAAGAGTTATTTCAGATTAGTGAAGAAAAGATAGATTTTTTCAATTATATATGCTGAGTCAGCTGATCATCTATTAAAAGAAAAAATAAGATTAATTCTTATCTCACTTCTTATACCAAAATAAATTCCAGATACAAACTGATTTAAATGTGACTTCTGGTTAAGCATGTTAAACATAATAAACTAAAACTACTTCATAAAAGTATGGGTACATTTACGTCCAATCATCCAGTGAGAGAAGTTTTTTACCTTAGATAAAAGAATAGCAAATTAGACCACATAGAAATGTAAAATTTATGTTCACAAAAATACCACAAATGGATTGAGGAAAATACTTTAAACATATATAACAGATAAAAGATCCATTTTCTTAATTTATAAAGAGCTGGTAGAAGCTATTAAAGAGGGACAAGAGGTCAACAGGATAAGAAAATGACGTTAAGTAGAGACAAGGAGCTCAGAGAAAACAACTTCCTCCAGCCCTTTGTTCATGGCCCCCTTCTTCCCCATTTAAGTCCTTCTCATTTTCATCATGACAATCACTTGCCATCATTTTCCCCAAACAGTTCTTGCCTCACCCAAGAGGAGTACATTGATACTTCTAACTGGCTCATGATAGCTTTACCACAATTCTCTTATATACCATGTTTTCCCTTTTGCCTTTTCTTACAGTTGGTCATTTTCATCTTTTTCTCTACTCTTGATTATAAATTTCTCAATAGAAGAAACTGTCTTCCTCATCTCAGTCCCCAACACATCAAGCCTTCAGTAACCACTAATAACCCACATTTAAATAAATACGCTAAGCAGGCTCTTCAAGGGACACACATTGCATGGACAATATAAATATAAGTAAGTGTACTTGAGTCACATCTCCAACAGTCGTTGGGATTTAATTTCTGGATAAGATTTCGACAAAACTGACATAGCAGCCTTCATGCCAGGCACAAATTAATTTTCAGCCCATAATTGAAATATTTCATGGCGCTACTTTTTGTTGGTGTATTCAAGGAAGCAGCTGGAAACACATGAATCGCGTTGTAACAAAGCATTGCTCTCAAATATAATTCACAGCATCTTACAACATGCACTTTCAGGTGGCTGAGCTGTGCAGAAAGGAGATTTTTTTTTCTTCTGAGACTCTGAAAAGAGTGGAAGATAACCCCTGTGTTCTTGCCCACATTGCTTATCTGCCAGCAACAGGTTACAATCCCATTGCTCCATGTTCCCGAACATCTACTGAATGTATAATAGCTGAGTATTCATGAAAGCTAATGCAGTGGATGAAAACAAATTAATTTGGTTAGTGCCCAAGGCAGTTGAAAGGTACACCTGCATTTTTTGGTCTCTAGGTACCAAGAATAAATGTTGGATTTAATCACAAGCTGGCCTGTCATTTTGGGGGAAAGGAATTCATGTCGGGTGAAATTCTGTTTATACTGGTAGATGTGTTGACTCTTCCCCTTGTGCTGTTGAGTCTTGAGGATGTACACACACTTTCACATTGGTGACATCTTCATTGAAGAAAATACAGCAGTCTGATATTTTTAATGTGAATTGTCTTTGAAATTTGTGTTCCTTGTCTTTGGATGTAATAAATATGTGACAGAAACACACACAGAGGGAAAAAGTAATGTCCTCAATAAGTTTTGGCATTCTTAAGAAGTTAAGTGACGCATTGCAAAATCTGAAGCATTTTTTGGATGAGTTAGGACTAATATTCTCTTAGATGCCCTGGCAAAGAAAGTATTATATTGTCTGTCCTTGGCGATGTTGAGTTCAAGCGTCAGTAACAGCCTACTTCATGCTTACATGAACAAAACACGTTGTAGGTAATGAGGTTATAAAAAATTAACTCAAGGAGACATTAAGTGTTTCACACATAGACAAAGGATAGGTGGAAAAACTTATCTCCTAGTAAAAGAATCACTTACCAATTAATTGCTCCTTTGTTCAAATGGGTCTGCTATGTGCTGGGCATTGAATGTCGTACTTCTAAAACAGTTAAAATTTAAGTGTCCCTAGGAAAGGAAACTGCTAAGAGTGTGTACTGTGTGGGGTGCAGCCTGGAAACTAGTAGATTCAAGACCTCACTGAACATGGACTGCAATGCTTGGAAAAGAACTTACTTTGGAGTCATAATGACTCAGTGGTACTTGTTACTGCCACACATTAATAGAGTGACTTTGAGCTAATCACCAATCATCTTTAAGCCTCATTTTCCTTATCTTCTAAAAAAAAAAAAAAAGGGCAGAGTAGATTTTCTGTAGGGTTCATTTTTGTCTCTAAGATCCTATCGGTGTAACAGGGCTTTTTATCTTGGGCCTGTCCATCTTTGTATTATCCTGGACCTTATTTCTTGGAATCTGAGAATCCAAGTTACATCTTCATTGTACTAAAGCCTATAAAGACATTTTTAACTGAGAACAAACTGAGGGTTGATGGGGGGTGGGAGGGAGGGCAGGGTGGGTGATGGGTATTGAGGAGGGCACCTTTTGGGATGAGCACTGGGTGTTGTATGGAAACCAATTTGACAGTAAATTTCATATATTAAAAAATAAAAAAAATAAAAAAAATAAAAAAAAATAAAAAAAAAAAAAAAATAAAGACATTTTTAAAGAGTCACTGGATTACAATTGTCACTGTCTCCAGACATCATCATCATAATAAATCCTCATTAAGAAGCATTTATTGGGGCGCCTGGATGGCTCAGTCGGTTAAGCGGCCGACTTCGGCTCAGGTCATGATCTCGCGGTCTGTGAGTTCGAGCCCCGCGTCGGGCTCTGTGCTGACAACTCAGAGCCTGGAGCCTGTTTCAGATTCTGTGTCTCCCTCTCTCTGACCCTCCCCCATTCATGCTCTGTCTCTCCCTGTCTCAAAAATAAATAAACGTTAAAAAAAAACTTTAAAAAAAAAAGAAGCATTTATTGTTCACTAATGTATGTAAGATACACGAGTCAGAGATGTACATATAATCATATATTTAATAAGAAAAACTTGTAAGAATAGAACTAGCCAAAGTCTTTGCAGACTAAGTATGAGTCTTTTAGCGTGGCTAGATTTTGTTGGAATGCTCTATTTTATTTATTTATTCATTTTTTTTATTTATTTAGGTCTTGGCCTCTTTCATGGTCTTGGGTATGCACCCTGAAAATAATAAATAAAATCAAGAAAATATGTTTGTCTTTATTAAGTCTCTTGGTATGGTAATACCATTTAGAAATGTTTCTTTTTTAATGAGTCTTGTGTTTTTAATATAACTGAAATAATTTGATGGATGGGTACTATAAAAGTAAAATCAAGGCTATTATTCTCATATGCCTGTAGACAATCAAATGCAATTCGCTATAAAAATAAGTTGCACTTAGCAACAGAAAAAAAATACAGTTATTTGCAGGAAATGTTAAGCAACTCGTTAGCTTGCTTAGAGGAAAAAAAAGAAAGTCAAATAAAAAGATGTCTTTTTATTTTATTTTATTTTCTCAACAGTACTTACCACCAACAAGGCTAATATTAATTCAGGGTAATTATTATTAATAATAATTCAGGGTGATTATTTTAGTTTTCCACACTGAATAGTTAGATATCAGGCTTTAAGGATCTTTAATTCTCAGCTCTTTCCCCTCTGTGGAATTAAGGCTGTTCTCCCAATCAATCAGATAAAAATCAATAATATTGAGATCGAAGTCCTCAAACACCACAAACTAGTTTTAAACTGCATGCAAGCCTGAGCTGGTGTTTAATGCCTCTATTCTCTTCCTCCATAGGCGTTTATGTCCATGTTCCAGATCCTCACCCAGGAAGGATGGGTAGACGTAATGGACCAAACCCTAAATGCTGTGGGACACATGTGGGCACCTGTGGTAGCCATCTATTTCATTCTCTATCACCTCTTTGCCACTCTGGTGAGTTTAGCATTTCTTGTCAATTATATCTTAGTACCGTAGTGGGGTAAGCATCAACCGGTTTCTGTGGCCTCTTTTCAATGTCAAAACGAGAGTCAGAGAACCAGTGTAGAGTAGTCCGGCCACATGAGGTCTCTTCCAGTCTAAATTTCTATGACTCCAACTGCTTGAGGAACTAGATTCCAAATTTGAGTAAGAGGAGGGCTCCATCCTATACGCCAGTGTCTGCCTGAGGGAACACGAGATAAAACATAATGGAAATCCGATATTCAAGTACATGGTTAACCATCTCTAAGTGTTCCCAGAACTATGTCATTATTATTGCTGCTGCTATTATTGTTATTTATCAGGTGGGGACACTCTCTTCAGTTTCACTGCTTCCATTCCAAAGCTGAGATTAAACTGAAGACCTTGACCCTAGGGTGCAGTTAGAAGTCAGCTCTGTGTTTCTGGGCTGTGTGGCTGAAAGAAACACATGGGAAAAATTAAAACATAGAGTCACAAATATTGCAAAAAGCATCATGAAAACAAAATACCAAAACCCGGGAAAAATTGACTTCTATCACACAAGGAGAATTTTCTTTTCAATGCATGTGCATGAAACAGAAAGGAAAAAGTTGTGAAATATGGCCTTGACATAGTAAGGGATATAATTCTCAGGTCTTTCTAATGGCCAAAGTACATCCCCTTATAATAAATGTGTGTATACTTAAGAAGCAAACTTAAGCTCTATTATGTTAAAAGTTCTAGTGTAAGGACCCAAAATGTTATCCTTTATCAGAAACACATGAAATTAAAAAAACAAAAAACAAAAAGCCCTGCTGTTGCTAAAAAGCAGAACGTTTCATAATTTCATTCCTAATGTTTGGAACAACCAAGGTAGGCAGTGTTCCCACTTTACAGATGATGAAACTGAGGCTCAGAGGAGTTAAGTAACACACCCAACATCATGTACAGTGTAAATGCTAGACCCAGGACGTTCCCATGTCTTCCTGGTCTCATAGCCTGTGGTCAGGCAGCTACGTTGTTATTTCCTACGATTGTGAAGTTTAGCATTATCACTGAAAATGTCTTCCTGGAATCAAGCCTCTCTCCAAGAGTCACTAAAATAAGACAAATTACAAATGGGCACTAAGATTCCTTCCAATTCTAAATGTGAACTAAACAGGTGCTTCAGAAACTAGATGTGTTCAAGGTTGCATTTGCTATAGGCAGAACCTTTCTTTCGAAAGGGAGCAAATAGGTCAAAAAGTGTATAGGGATACATTGTTACATGGTGTAACGTTTTAGGTTCAAACTGTAGAACCACATAGAAATAGTTTTGGCATTTTTTACTTGGGGTGACTTTTAAAATATGCACAAAAGGAAAGAACCTTCTGCAGAAGGAATGGAGGCCTGGTTTCCAGAGCCAAATCCGCCTGCGCCTCATGACATTGGCCCTGAGGGCTTTGCATCCTGTCTTCTGGGACCTTTAAGTCTATCTCATTCATCCATCCATCCATTCATTCATCCATCCACACACCCATTTGTCAATTCAACTAATGTTTATTAAGTACCTACTCTGTTTAAGTTCCTGTATAACTGTGGAATAGCTTGGAGACTATTGATCATAGTTAAAGGTAGGATAGATATGATTGAAATCATCTATGTATAGTAATAATCTAATTGTTCTTCTATTAAAACAATACATTTGTTTGCTATCCTCATGGCAGATGTTTCACACAAATTTGATCCTTTAGTGAAAGTCTCACACAATACGAAAGCAAGAAGAAAAATGATTCGGCCTAGTAAACTGTTTATACCAAACCAATTTTTTTTCAAAAATTGAACTACAGAGATCACTAAGTACTAAGATCACTGAGATAATGAAATAAAATACTAAATCTTGTATGTAGACTTCTTGGGCAGTCTGAATTTTCCTTATGGGACCAAAAACATACCATCAACAGTGGAACACTGAGGCACTTCCAAGGACTTCCGAGGTTCACCTGCACCCCTGGGAATCCACAGAGCACATCTGGAAAACCCATATGTAACTCTGCTGCTTGAAGTATCTGCCCAAAGTATTTATTATAATTTTTCCATTGTGATTTTCAAAAAGTGGTTCTAAGTTAAAACTATAAATTGAAACAGTTTCTTCTTTTATTCATTATCTTTCTCAAATCTGTAAAGCAATTAGGGCATTTTGGTAAATCAGGTGAGAAAGTACAACCTTCGAAGTCTAGATTCAACTTTTAGCTCCACTGGTCACTGGATGTGTGACTTGGGAAGAATCAGACTTCTTTTACCTCTCTGTTGCGTTGTATCTGAAAATGAGGGTAACGATGCCCCACATACCTACTTTCCAAGATGCCATCTACATGGGAGCTGTATTTTGGGGGATGTATTAGCCATGGGATAAGAGGGTGATCACAGCTATCACCAACACTGAGTTTAAATAAGATGTTGTGTGCATTTAAAGCTATACATTTGTAAAGGCTAAACATTTAATATGTTCAGGTGCTTTTAATTTACAGAAGTAAAGTATTACTGATCAATTTAAAGCATCATTGATGCCCATTCCTAGACCGAGTCCTTCTCTGCTTTAATGTTTCCTTCTTCTGCCGCACCATGTCTCCCAGATAATGACTGGGATGTATTTGGTATGAATCTATCGTCCAGTTTTAAATCATATTTTACTGAATTTAACATGCTATTAACTATAGGAAGACTCTTATTTTGGCTAACATTAACAAGAAACAACAATTAAACCAAACACACATAGATAAGTTGCATGCCAGTTTTATTTAGACTGTTGAAATGTAAAAATAAACGTGTGTCTAAAAATCAATGAAATGAAGTAGTTTCCCACATATATATGTATCCATCAAAAATATGTAATGTTTTAAATTTAAGGTTATAACCTACAAACAGTTTATACCATTAGTTTTTAAGATTTATATTAATTTTCCAGTTGAGAAGCTATGCTCCAGTGCCCTGATGGATGTCCCTGGGACGCATGTCCCTGTACACTTTTCTCACTGCTATGGCCACATAGCACGCTGAGGCCAAGTCATATTTGATCATTGTTTCCCTCCTTAAGATCATTAGTAGCAGCAATTTTCAGGGTAAATGGGATCAAACTCCACACACATTCCCCAAATACTGTTTTTGAAATCTTTTTATCCTAATGTACATAAAGTTCATTAGTATATATAATCATGAATATATGGAATATGACTGACTGTCATATTTGTTTATCAGTCCTTTCTGGTGGATATTTAAGTTGTATTCCAATGTTTTGCCCTCACAATGTTGCAACTAATACATGTGTACATTGTGTCCACTTGTGTGAGTGTTTCTCTAGGTTATATGCCAGAAAGTAGAACTCCAGATCCTGGATCCTGTCCAGATGGCTCTATAGCATGGGTCTGCAAGCCCATATATCAAATCTGGTCCACAGGCTTTATTTATACAGCCCTTGAGCAATGCACAGGAGTGGTTTGTGCATTTTAAAATTACTATATAAGTACGCATAGAACATCATCAGTGTTGCCTCTCGGCCCTCAAAACCTAAAATATTCACTGTAGGGACCTGACACTTGCTGAGTAGTAGCTCACCCTCCCAAGTGCCGCAGTTGAGAACCCCATGTTCTTCCTTCCTCATGTATAGTTGACGTGGTTAGGCTTAAGATTATGACAGTCTGATGAGTTGGATGGTAGTATCACTTGGCCTTTAGCTTGCATTTTTGCATTTCAGTAGTTGTTGATAAGGGAGCACTTCTTCATATGCTTACTGGCCATCTTTGTGACTCACCCAATCATATTGTAAGCTTTACCTGTTTTTCTAAAAGCTAGTTGGTCTTTTTAGAATGCATTTGTCGGAGTACTACATATCCTGTGGGATAGTAGTCCCGTGACTGCTGTAGGAGTTGCAAATTTCCTCTGTTAGGCAGCATTTTGTTATTTCAATTTGTCTCTGATGGCTTTTGACATTATATTTTGACATGGTCAAAACCATCCGTTTTTCACTTATGGTCAATATTTATTCTGGACTCATGCTTAGGAAATTCTTTCCCACCCTGATGTAGGAAAAATATTCTCCTCTGTCTTCTAATTGTTTTAAATTTCTGGTCTTTAAGGAATCTTAACGTACTGCTTGTATATAGTGTGAGCCAGATAAAATACACTGCTGCAAGAAAACTCAAATTGGTTTTTCTTGACCAGATTTATATGAAGTGTTTTAAGCTTTGAGATATTTGGTTGGGTTCTCTGATTATGAAATCTAAAGCCAAAAGGACAACTACTCAGATTTTTTAAATTTATAAATTTTTTTTAATGTTTTTAATTTTTTTAAGTTTATTTATCTTGAGAGAGACAGAGCAAGCTAGAGAGACATAGACAGAGACAGAGACAGAGAAAGAGAGAGAGAATCCCAAGCAGGCTCTGCACTGTCAGCATGGAGCTCCAGTGTGGAGTTTGAACCCATGAACCACAAGATCATGATCTGGCCGAAACCAAAAGTCGGACACTTAACCGACCAAGCCTCCCAGGCGCCCCTATAAATGATTTTTTTTTAATGAGAGCTAATTAATTCAGTGAAAGAAGGCACTCCACAAGACATGAAATCTGAGTGTCCCTTTCATACTATACTACCCAAAAAGTCTTGGGACCAAAGTCACTTTGCCAGTTCACTTGAGATTTTGCCTAAAACGTGATCAGCAGTTGCTCTGCTTCTCTGGACATCCTCCAACCCACAGTCACTATGACAGGCTCTACAATGTTAGCCCAATCTGCTTTAGCCCAGTTTTCCTGAATCTCAACTGCTATGTCTAAGTACTAACCTACATCCTGGCCAGCTTGGCAAAGAGCTCAATCCCTCCCCTTTTTGAGCCTATACCTAGTACAGAAGTAGGACAAGTAAACACAGACCAACCAGCCAACCAACAAACAAATAAAACCTGTGATTTAAGACCTACTGATGCAAGTGAGAAAAGGCTGTGGCTTGCCTTCTATTAGGGCCCACATAATACTTCTGATTCCTGTTCATTCCAGCCCTACCTGATCTGAAATAGTTAAAATATTGGCAGTAAAACAGCTGGAGACAGTCTGTGGATTGACAGATAAAATATGTGGATGGAGGCCCTAGGCCTGTGTTAAATATGCATCACATCCCCTTAAAATCCAAACACAAGTTAAAATCTCCATTCCATAAGCCTGTCTTTAGGCTTGAACTTAATTAAAATGAGCATTTTTCTTAAATTGTATGCTTATTTTTGCAAAATACTACAAAGCATTTTAATCCAAATGAAAAAAAAAAAAAAAGTCCACATAAATATACAAGCTCTGATTTGTTTTTTATCCACACTGGCCAAGTCGTGCTGCACAAGCCAGGGAGTCCCTGATTTAGTCTTTTCAAGGACAGGCATATGCCAGGCAGCAAAATAAGAAAAAAAAATGTTTGGCTGCAGTTTGTTCTGGAATAAAAAACAGCAGGCTATTCCATCGCCCCCTGGGGGCACCAATTTGTCAGCCCACAATGAAAATCAAGCTTAAGTGTATAGCAAATGCATATTCATAACCATTATCTATTGTCTCTTTAAAATGTCTCTCTCATCCACCAGGTATTTATTCTGTATTTCTGTCCTGACTGATTGCGGTTTGCCCAGTGCTTGTGAAATTCGTCTCCCCCCCCCCACCCCCCACTTTTGCCAATGATTAGGCGATAAGGACTATTGAAGACTTACCCAGTTGAAAGACTCTATTTTTTTTTTTTTTGCTCAGTGTTTTTCCCTTTATTATTGTTTCAAAGGAAAGCCCTGTGATGTGAATACTGAAAGAGAGAAAATGTAATTAAGCGTTCATTGTGGATAGTCTTTTTGTTACCTTTGAAGTGCTTAAATTAACACAGCAATCTCTTGATTTTGCTTCTGTAGTGGCAGTTTTCTGAGAATAGTCATATTTTGCTAACAAAAATGGCATTCCAAAGTGTAAATTAAATAACTTGATTTTATAGAATTCATTTAAAAGTGCATCTGTGTTGAGCATACCCCATTTTACATTGCTCTGATTGCATTTGACTTTTTGTTGACCTGTGTGAAAAACGAGATTGTTTCCAACACAGCTTGTGAGACAACTTAGGATAGTGTGATTCTAAATGGTAAAAAGGAAAAAGAAAAACACGGGATTATGGGGTGTTGACCAGGTGCCTGCTGTAGTCCTGTTGTATGCTCGAAAATAATTTTTAAAAAGGAATTATTAATAAAGCTCATTGTAGAGAGAGAAATAAAACTAAAGGTGACATTTCAGCTAATGGGCTATTGTTAAGCTGCATCAGAAGGAAAAGAAAGTAGTACAAGTTAACTTTGAAGAAGTAGGAAGGGAACGGGGAAGATTTGGAGGACAAGGACAGGACTATATGCAGAGTTAGAGAAAATGCAAAATAGAGGTAGACATTCTCAGCCAAGAAAACCCACTCAAAAAATGGTAAGGCCACCCTCTTTCAAAATAAACCATGACTTTCAGTAGTCTGAGTCATGCTGACCCAAAAGTCGAGTCTTCGGTAGAGGAGAACCTTGTTGTGCTGGGCAAAATGGTCTTGTCACAAGAAAACTGGAGGCAATAACGATACTGGGGAACACACCTGCTTCCATAATTTGTCAAATTGTGCTAAAATGTGTTCTGGGTAAAAGGAAGGAAAACAGATTAATTGTCTATGGTTGAATGTATAAAACTTAAACCATAGCAAATACCTAGTAAACCCTTAGCTCAGGAGAATCTGGCTCTTTCAGTACAATGTAAGGAGTGAGAACAGCAGTTAGAGAAGGATAGAGAGGCCATAGGATTTAATGGTAGCTGAACACCTGTTAAGACACTGGAACAGGAGCCATATTGAACCCAGAAATGGGTGCTTTGAAATCCACTAAGCTAGAAGTTCAAAAATCTCACTAGTATGTTGGTATGTCATTCATAAAAATTCTAGGAACGAGATTGGATGGCCCCCCAGAGATTTAATATGGCATTTTCCCCACTAAATATATTCTCAGTGCTAAAAATATCTTGAGCAAACTAGAAGAATTTGGTACCTGTGATATTTTAATAGTTATTCTACACTTTTTCATTGAAATTGGTGATTTGTAGTGTATCAGTATTGCTCATAAATAAGGACGTACATGTATTACATCAGTTGTATATTACATAGTAGAACAAAGACTTGTGTTGCTTATTAATATAATGGAAAGTTATATAGCTCTCTTAAAAAGTGACTAGTAGCCAATGCCCAAAAATATACAGATGAACTTATTTTTCTAAAGCATTGAACAAATTAAATACCACTGTGTTGAAAGTATATGTGTGCCCTAACAAAGCTCAAGAGAAAATGAAAGGATAGACCATTAGCCTCTTTTGCCCCTGAAAGTACATCATTCAGAAAAATTGTGATGTAGTATTCTGTGCCACATTATAAATTCAAGTATTATGTAAATCCAAATATTAAAAAAAAAGTAAATCAAGCAGAGCAGGTTAATTGCATAATTTAGAACTGGCCAAGTGTAAAGGTAAAAGCGTTCCACGGAAATGAGGAAGCTCTTGTGAATCAATGTGGTGAGTCCCTGTAAAAAACCTATTTATTCTAGCAATAACATTTTAATATACACCTGTGATTCACACATATTGGCTACGGAAAACCCTTTGGCACAGCACATGTGGCGCCTGTGGGTAAACACTGACTGAAAATAAGATTCAGACGTCAATGTAATGGGTTCAGATTCCTATAAGCATCACCTCAGCTTTCTATAAAAACAGAACAAAAAAGTGCAAAAGGAAACTGGGAGAACTGGGAACGGTTCTTGCTTTCAGAACTAGGATTTGTCCCCCAATCCTATGACTTTGTCAGGGCAGTGGAGGGGTTGGGGTTTTGGAATAGCCTACACCAGATCAGCATCCCACTCAGCCCAACTGTGCACAGCACCGGGTCTGTAGGAAAAGAGTGTCTCACTGACAACGTGAATTAAATAAAACAGGAGCCGAGCTGCCACCCTCCCTTCACTTCTATTTCTTTATCACAGTGGTTATTGCCACCTTAGTCGAGTCTGAGAAAAGAACCACAAAGTAATTCTCACCTCCTTGCAATCGGCCACAGCTCAGCCCTGCCTCTCCTGCACCTTCTGTTTCCATTCCAAACAGGCAATCAAAGCCAGACGTCGTCGGTCACCTCTCACTCTAAGTGCCAAGGTGCCACCTTATCACAGTGCCTGGCAACAAGGACCAGGCTAAAAGTCCGTATCCAAGTGGAGTTTGGGGAGGATATGAGAGCTCCACACAGATTTTTCAATACAGATTCTGCATGCGCCATCATGTTGTCAGGTTAATTAAGCAGCAACACCTAAACAAAGATATTTGTTGAATGAACTTAGGTTTCATGACAGTTGAAAGCAAGCTTTCAACTTTCTTTTATATTATTCTTGAATTTGTTGTCCAAACCCCTCCCAGCTGCTTCGTCCTGTGGGCGTGGGCCTTTCAATCCTCAGAGCCCTTTCATCGAGTTTGCTAGCAAAGCCAAAGCTTTTCCTTTTGGAGTCTTGCCTTCTCTCTACCTTGAAAGCCAAACTCCCAGCTACATGGGAAACCTTATATATTTAATTTTTTTTTTTTTACATTTTATTTATTTTTGAGAGAGCGAGAGAGAGACAGAGCCCAAGTGGGGGAGGGGCAGAGAGAGAGGGAGACACAGAATCCGAAGCAGGCTCTAGGCTCCGAGCTGTCAGCACAGAGCCCAACGCGGGGCTCGAACCCACAAACCATGAGATCATGACCTGAGCCAAAGTCAGACACCCAACCGACTGAGCCACCCAGGCGCTCCAAAACCTTATATATTTAATAGCCCTTTGTCAAACTGTACTTTATGCTGTGTAGTTACTGTTTCAGTGAACCAATTTAAAATAACTACATTATGCATTAAAAATTACATTTGGGAGGACAAATTTAACAGAGAGGAAGCAAATGTCATCACTTAGTGATTATTACAGCCTCCCTCTCATACCTGCCAACCTCCCAGCCTCCCTTGGTGGCATTTGGGCCAACTGCCACCCCTCCATCCTACCTCTCTGGCCTCTGGTGGCAGTGCTCTGTGATACTTAACTGCTCACCTGGCCCCTAATAAGCCACATGTTCCCAAGGCCTTGTCTTTGCTCATGCCACCTGGAAATACGTTCTCATAATTCTCTTCCTGCCAAAATCATCTTTTCTCCTTAGTATCTTGATATCTTAGTAGCACAGGGTTGGACCCTATCAGTGTCTCACAATCTTAAATAAGTAGCACTCAGAAGACACACCGAGGCCTATTGTCCCAGATCAGCTCTCAGAAATCTAAATGCTCAGATGGCACAGAACTAAATGTGTGATACTCTGATTGGGCTTAGTTTCTGGTCCTCAGTCTTCACATTGGTATGAGCCTCACTCTCAACCCCTGTTCCAACTTTGCTTCACATTCCTCCTTTCTGACAAGGAATGACATTTTCCAGGATGGAGCTTGAGGGAAGCAGGGGGGTGCAGCAGAGGGCGGCGGCCACACTCAGGGGCAGCAGCAGTAGTGGTGCCAACCTGGGCGTGTTCAGCATCCATGACTTGGCCCCCACTTCTCACCAGAACTTGGCAAGAGGTAGCCTTGCTGGAGGTCCTACATGGACAGGGGGTGGCCTGCACAGAGTTGGAGGTCTGGGAAGTTCTGGGAAGAGAGGGGAGGCCTGAGAGAGCCTCAGAAACAAATCTCTCTCTGTTCCCACCTGGAATGGAAGAACTTCTCAGCTTTCCTGAGAGTTGAGAGCCAGTGCATAGGAACAGCATTAGTGTAAGAGCAATGTCCCAAGCTGGAGACTAGATGGAGAGTAGAAGGGCATAAATGGAGACCCCCAAAAAGATACATCCACGTCCTGACTCCCAGACCTGTGAGTTTGGCCTTATTTGGAAAAAGGGCCTTTGCAGATGTAATTAAATTAAGGTTCTTGACATGAGACATCCTAGATTATCCAGGTGAGTCCTAAATCCAATGACAAATGTCCCTACGAGAAACAAAATAAGGACAAGACACAGGAAGAAAGAGAAGACCACATGAAGACAGAGGTGGAGGCTGGAGTGATGCCATCACAAGCTAACTAGCACCTGGCACCACTGGAAGATGGAAGGCAAGGTTCACCCTCCCCTGGAGTCTCTAGAGGGAGCGTGTTCCTGCTGACAACCTGATTTTGGACAATGGCCTCCAGAACAATCATAGAATACACTTATGTTGTTTCCAGCCACTAAGCTTGTACAACTCATTACAGCAGCCCTAGGAAACTAACACAAGGGGTGTCACTGAGATTCAGATCTTAGTAGGAGCTGCAGGAGCTGAGGTGGTGACCAATTCAGCAGAGGCCCCCAAAACAAGCACTATCACTGTCCCTGAAGGTGGACAGAGGACAGGCCACATGGCCACAGTGGACCAGACCTGATGAGAAGCACATCATTGACCTTCGGCCAACAAAAGGAATATTTATTCAAATGTAACTGAGTTTTGAAAGACTAAATTGAATTGATATAGCAAGATGCAGCTTTCAGCCATCAGCACAAATGGAGGGTTTATGGACTAAATTCAATTCATGTGTAGAAATATCAAGAAAATGATTTTAGTTTTTGCATATCTAAGTTTATGACTGTATACTTTCATACAGGCTGCACCAAACCACAGGGTTGTTGGGAGAAGATTAAACAGAAAAAGCGATAGCTGCAATTCGTTGAGCTTTTGTTGTTTTATCCATAATATTTCACAGACAAGGGCCCTGAAACTCAGTGTCTGGTCGCTAACTGAGGTCTCCCACCACAGTGCTCTTTCTCCCAGGCCGCCCACCTACAGCAACCCAGTTGAACTGTGAACCTCATAGCAGTGAGCTCAATATCATATTTATATTCCTGACCAGGCAGTGTCTGACACATCGATGGAGCCCAATCAACTGCTTGTCGAATTTAATCGAATAACATAACCTCACTGTCCTTAAGTAGCCTGCCATCTGTCTGGTGTTAGGAAAATCATTAAAAATAAAATATCCTGCCAACCCAGAAAACATCTCCATCAAGGTAGATGAGAAAGAAAACAGTTTTATTATTGAATAATCACTAAGCCAGACGGCAGTGGGCATCACAGGCAACCCACTAAAGAGACCACAAAGACAAAGCAATTTCACCTTGTATATATATTACATCTGTGTTCTCAAGATGAAAATAGTTAGGCCTCACATAAGAAGACTTGACAGGATCATTTATTAAATAGAGTTCCCCCTAAATTCACCTGGTAATTGGGGTGGCCATCTGTGGTAGCTAATTACCTTTATCTAGAAGAAAAAGAAAACTTCTCATCTCTTCAAGACAAGTAGGTACTTTTGGAATGTGGAGCCAGGTTGCTAAGTGACACTCCCATCGCTCCCCGCCCCCCTGCCCTGCCCCAGAAGAAGGGAGAAGGGAATGATAGATAGGGTGCTGTTTGGCTAGTGTTTATATATCAAAAAGGTCACCCCCCTCCCAAGAAAACCATTCTTGGGTTGTAAAATAAGTGCTGTGTATACATCAAAGGGGGATGCGAAGAATCTACAAAGTCATGTTTTCTAAAGGAAATGCTCTAAGAAAAGGAAGGAGAACAGTCACTTTTATCATGGAGGAAATTTGTTTTCTTTTTAGATTCGTGTTTGTCCTTTAGTGGGGAGATAGGAAAACTGGTTAAATTAGACCCAGCAGCGCCTGCATAAGTGCCCGATGAGAAATAGAAATGGTGAAGGATGGCACTTCCTCGAGGCAGGAGACCCTCTGGTGGACATCTCTGAATTTGGAGTGAGATTGTAGGGAAAGGTAGATTCCTCCTCTGATATTGCTGTTGATGAGAATATCAAGGTCAGGCAAGGGGACTACACTTCAAGGGAACTATGAATGGTCCTGTTGAGAATAATGTCTGGTTAGAGAAAGACTAATATATCTGTGCCCAGATGCCCATGGTGTGGCAGACATGGTGACATCAGTAAAAATCTGTCATCTAGATGATTCTGTATCTTCTTTAAGTTCTGGTAGGATCCCAAAGGACATGGCTTTTAAACAGAAATATATTGGCACTTCTCCCAAGCCAAGCATACACTGTCAAAATTTAATAATATTTGGAAGCTTTTTTCTCCTTGTTATATACCCATGGAACTTGGAAAAGAGCTAGCTATTAAATTTTGCATAATAAATCTCTCTGGTACTTAAAAGTCATGACTGAATTGCCTTAACTTTTTTACCTTCTTGCTTAACCCTCCAATATTAACAGATGGGAATAATTTCTTAAGAGGGAAATTGAAAGGAGGAACATAAATTAGGGATGAAAAAGATTATCAAATGAATGTGGAACTTTAGAGAATTCAAACTTGAAAAGGGACTAAATATTAAATATTTTTAAAAATTCTACTTTTTTGTTGCTTTCTTTTACTTTAATTACCCATTCCAAAAAAGAAGCATATGCTTTTTTTTTAAGTTTGTGCAATGTGGTGAAATACAAAGAAAAGGGGAAAGACTGTTTTTCACAAAAGCAGGCATCATTAACATCTCTAAAGTGCCTCCTTCTGGCATTTTCTCTATTGTTCTTCTTTGTTTCTTGTTGCACTTCTACCATGTATACTGTTATTTAATGTTGTAATGTGAGCATTTTTTCAATACTATTAAAATTCATGAGTGCATTAGTTATTTATTGCTGTATAATAAGTTATGAACAATTTAAGAGCTTACAGCAATAAACATTTATTTCTCACTTTTTCTATGGGTCAGGAATCTGGAACAGGCTGAACTGAGTGATTCTAGCTCGGAATGTCTCATGAGTTTGGAGTCAAGATGTTGATGGGGCTGCAGTTGAACAACTTGACAAGAGCTGGAGGACCAGTTTCCAAGATGGATCACTCACATGGTGGGAGGCTTCAGTTTATCACCACATGGACCTCTTTAGGCTGCTTGTGTGTCCTCATAACATGGTACCTGGCTTCCACCAGAGTGAGTGATCCAACAAAGAGTAAACTGAAACCCACAATGTCTTTCATCACCTGGTCTTATTAATAAATCGCACACAATCATTTCCGTAACATATTCAATAGACCAACCATATTCAGCTTGGGAGGAGGCTCACAAGAGTGTGAACATCAGGGGGTCCTCTTAGAGACCAGCTACCACAATGGGAATTTTTAATGGTTGTGTGATTTTTGTAATAGAGACCTGTATAATTGTATTATCTGTCTGTCAAGCACCTTTGTATATAAAGCTTTTTATTAATACTCCAAATTATTTCCTTGGATATAGTCTCAGAAGTGGGACTGTTGAGTTATAAAAAAATAATTCTCAATTTCCATTTTAAATTGGTTTCATAAAACAAAATAATATTTTATATTATTTCAGTTAGCATATGCATTGCCTTTAACATATTCATGATAAATACCTTAAAATTCTTATGCAGTGCTTCACAACTACATGTTCATTTTTCATTTAATGCATTCTATATAGTGTATTTTTTAGGCAGAAATTCTATAGCATATATATATATATATATATATATATATATATATATATATATAGTATTTTGATACTTACGGCATGTGGGTTTTTTCATTGTTATTTAACCATTTTATAGATCCTCCTGAGTTTGTTTGTTGCTGTTATTTTGGACAACTTAGAACTTGATGAAGATCTTAAGAAGCTTAAACAAGTAAGTAATGTATGGGGAATTCTTTAACTCTGAATTAAAAAAATAAGGGTAAAATATGTGCTTACAGATAATGTTATAAATAGAGCTAGCTTCAAAGTAAGAAAAATAGTTTAATAAATTAAGGCAGTCTATGTTGGCAGAATTTTCTTGTGTTTGACTTTTATCCATTATCCACAAAAAAAAAAGTTTTCTTGGCTCTAGAATTATCCTAGGAATATTTTTAAATTACTCTTTTGAGTAAAAGTAAGATGCACATAGTATAGGAAATTGGACTGGTGACTGTTCCCCTTCTGTCATCACATAAAGGTTGTTTGAGAATGAAATGCTTCAGGGCCAGATTGCCATTTTGCATAATTGTGTGTAATACTCTTGAACATCATCATAAAAATATTAAGCATCAACTTGCCTGACCTCTAGACACTAAAAGAGAATTTAGTCTTGGTGCCCATAGTCATTATAAGAAATGGAATAGAATAAATGATCAACTGTGTGCCCAGTTATGTATGAAAACAGATTGGAGGTTATGGCATTGATAATCATACCCCAAAAATGTAAATAAAAATGTGTGAAGGTTATATGGCTGATGGCAGAAAGATGACAGGCATGATGGACCATTCTCCTAGTTTCTGTTACATGGAAGATGCTTGGCATACACATATGGTTCTATCAAAGAGTAGAGACCCTTTGAAAAGTAGAGTTGGTGTGAGTGAAGGTCAGTGGACAAGATATTCTTTTTTATTGCAATATAGTTGGCATACAATGTTGTATTCGTTTCAGGTGTGCAACAAAGTGGTTCAACAATTCTATATATTATGCAATGCTCACCACAAGTGTAGTTACCATCTGTCACCATACAAAGTTATTACAATATTATTGAACATATTCCCTATGCTCTACTTTTATCTTCATGGCTTATTTATTTTATAACAGGAAGTTTGTACCTCTAAATCTCCTTTATTAACTTTGCCCTCCCCCCCCGCCCCAGCAACCACCAGTTTGTTCTCTGTATTTATGAATCTATTTCTGGGGTTTTTTTGTTTGTTCATTTGTTTTGTTTTTTAGCTTCTGCTTATAAGTGAAATCATATGGTATTTGTCTTTCCCTGTATGACTTATTTCACTTAGCATAATACCCTCTAGCTGCATCCATATTGTCACAAATGGCAAGATCTCATCCATTTTTGTACCTAAGTAATATTCCATTGTATATATATACCACCTCTTCTGTATCCATTCATCTATCGATGTACAGTTGGATTGCTCCCATATTTTAGCTATTGTAAATAGTGCTGCAGTAACCATAGGGGTGCATACATCTTTTCAAATTAGTGTTTGTGTTTTCTTTGGGCAAATACCCAGTAGTGGAATTACTGGATCATATGGTAATTCTATTTTCAATTTCTTGAGGAACCTCCACACTGTTTTCCAGAGTGGCCGCACCAGTTTGCATTCCCAAAAACAGTACATAAGGGTTCATTTTTTCCAACTTTGTTGTTTCTTGTGTTTTTTTTTTTTTTTTACGTTAACCATTCTGACAGATGTGAGGTGATATCTCATTGTGCATGTCCTTGATGATGAGTGATGTGCCGCATCTTTTCATGAGCTGGCCACCTAGATGTCTTCTTTGGAAAAATGTCTATTCAGTTTCTCTGGCCATTTTTTAACCAGATTGTTCGGTTTTGGGGGATGTTGAGTTGTATAAGTTCTTTATATATTTTATATTTAACCCCTTATTGGATGGATCATTTGCAAATATCTTCTCCCATTCAGTAAGTTGCCTTTTCATTTTGTTGATGATTCCTTTTGCCATGCAGAAACTTTTTAGTTTGATGCAGTCCAATAGTTTATCTTTGCTCTTCTTTTCCTTGCCTGAGGAGGGAGGTAAGATATTCTTGGATCACGCTCCCCAGCACTGCAAGAATAATAATTGAGATGTTAATGAAAAACTAAGGCTAGAAAACAAGTCTTACCTGGAATTATAAGAAGGCCCTATACATTCAGAATTTTCAAATTGCATCTGACTTGTCTTTTTTTTTTTATGTTTAATGTTCATTTTTGAGAGAGAGAGAGAGACAGAGCACAAGCCGGGGAGGGGCAGGGAGAGAAGGAGACACAGAATCCGAAGCAGGCTCCAGGCTCCAAGCTGTCAGCACAGAGCCTGACACCGGGCTCAAACCCACAAACTGCGAGATCATGACCTGAGCCGAAGTCAGACAGTTGTCGACTGAGCCACCCAGGTGCCCTGGGTTTTATTTTTTCTTTAACGAAAGCAAAGACAGAACCTATTTAAAAGGTTCCCTTGTCATTTGCATATCCTAAAATCACTTTAGGCATTTCATCCTTTTACTTTTGTTTATCTCCAAAGTCTGTGCTTCTAACCAAGGGTAGTCAACAGAAGAAAAATATATATATATATGTATTTGATAGAAGGGATGCCCACTGTGAGCATATCAAGGAAGGATTTAAGTGTTTTCCTGTGCTTCAGCTACACAAGCAAAATGGCCCTCTGGGCATAGTGGAAATGATTTCTTCCAGATCTTTTCAGTTTGCAGCAACAGTGACAGATTATTCAAATGAGAGTTGGGAACTTCTCTTCTGCCACTGATGCAAATGCTTTATGCAGCTTCTAGTTATTGAAGAAACATGTAATTAGTGAGTTCAAAAGTGAAAACTGACCCATATCATTAGACATAACCAGTGAAAATCTGCTGTTGGATAGCCACCTTAGTCCTTGCTTTACAAATCTGGTATTTAGATGTGGATTTTCCTGTGTACAATGCTTACTATACATAGATTTTTAATGTCCTCTTTCTGAGGACATAAATATGTGTAGTCTATAGATAAAATGAAAACTATTTTATTTTCTTCAAATTGGTGCTACAGCCAGGTTCAATATGGTTTTAAATAACCATTGGCCAATTAAAATGCCATATAATTCCAGCCCACATTTTTTACTAGAAAGAAGTAAAATAAATCTATAGGCAATTTCTTTTCAAGTTTGTGAATTCAATCCTACTAATATTTTTGCAGTAAAATTCAAACCTACTAATATTTTTGCATATTATATATAGGATATATATATATATATATATATATATATATATATATACACACACATTTTATCTGACCCCAAGTGAAAAACCAACAATAAAAAAATCAGGATTTTAACTGACATCTGACTTTCTTCTTAGTTTATACAGTTTTAGTAAACTAGACGGGGCTTTGCTTTAGGATCTATCATTAGTTATAAAATGGTTTTTGTTTAACCACTTGCTATATATTAGTAATGCTCTGTATTTCTGGAAATCCTATACATCAGAGCTAATTATTGGATTGTACCACCCTACAATTCGAAGTATCTTCTTTGAATATTTAGAGATATTTGAGCATTGAAAATCCCAACCATAAACAAAACGGCAAACTCATTTTCATTAGTACTTTTCACATTGTTCTTTGGCCATGACTGGACTAACACTACATACCTATTAAATTTATCAATTAATTCGTACACTAATTGCTGTGGACCAAAGATTATCTCACTAAACTAAAATGTTTACTGTTTTCTTCCATTTTGTATAAGAATATTTGTGTTTCATTACTTTCTACAAATTACATCATTTTTATACCCCCCCCCCCTTATTTCCAGTCATCTTGGTCTTTGAGATGAGGCTCATTTACATAGTTTCAAGAATACACTCACGTACACCCACACACCCCCCCCAATGTACACACACTTGTATGTACTTTCACACACACGTGCATGTAATTATGTGAATACCTGAAATGGTAGCCTGTTTTTCAAAGCTTCTTACAGAACTCCATTACAAATGTTCCCTGAAATCCCCATTTCGTTTTCTGTGTGTAGCCTCAGCCTTCAAGGGTTTAAATTCCTATACTCTATTTTTACTATTCCCAGATAGAGAATAGAATGGGGAAGCTGTAAAAAATGTTTGATTTTCTTAATGTTTTAAGTTCCAGAAAGCATACATACTCCATAATCTGCCTTTGTTCAGTACAAACCTTTTTTCATCATTTATCCTTTCTGCCACTAATCTGTAGGTTCCTATAGCTATAGTAACATTTGTCAGACACTTTCAGTTCCAGGTGCTGTGTATGTTCATTTATTGAAGTTTCATGGCAACCATGTGATGTAGGTATTATTAATATATCCATCTTACAGATGGGGAAACTAAGGCACAGAGAAGTTAAGGAACTTGCCTAAGGTCACACAGAGAATACATGGCAGAGTTAGGATTTGAACCCAGGTAATTCAGACCTAAAGCCCAGGCTCCATGACTGAGTCACAGGAAAGCTGCATCAATGCCAAACATGAGTCATGCCTGTTGTGGAATGTTAATTACTCGTCTATAAATAATCATGTTTTAGATGGCAGAAACATCAATATATATTCATGAAATAACTTGGTGTGAGGGGTAGTTTTCTGAGGAATGGAAGTGAATCAAGCAACCCAGTCATTAAAACTACCCAAAATAGTTCTTTGTTTCCCCTGGGAAAGCAGATGATCTAATCGGAGCCACAGGAGTTAGGACTTTTGCAGCAGGTAAGAGCTCAGAGGCTTACTACTCAGTACACGTGATGGCAGACTCTGCCCAAGGCACCTCTTCTCTCAGTGACCTTCTGGAGTAGCGATCCTCTTTAGACACAGACACAGTGTGCTTGCAGCATATTACATTTCAGCGATGCCTCTAGAGATTTTTAATGTGTTTTATTCTGATTGTGGTCAAAAAACAATTGTGTTAAAATGTAAATGCCGGTTCCTAGACATTTTTCAAGAGTAATAGAAACAAGTGTGAGTCACCTCTAACATGCAGAGGTTAAATATGAAACACTAGACAAAGCTATTAGAAAGAGAAAGTCAGTTCTCATGCTTGGGAGAGGAAATATGACCTTGAAGGTGGACAGGGTAGGAGAAAGCTAAAAGGTACGGTGAAAAAAACTAGAACAGAAGAGAAGAAGGAAGAAGTAAAGTAAGGCACTAGAAAATCATTCAAGATATGAAATCAAAGGAAAGAACACAGATTATGAATATAACACAGGGATGAAGGGGGAGCAATGGGGCCAAACCCTGAGTTAGGAAAGTGATAAAGTCAAATTGCCAGATGGCAAAGGACACCAGAACCCTTCAGGGAGAAGCTCAGGGAAGGCAAGTCAACACAACCAACTGTTGGTGGAATCCTAGAATCACATTCTTCTCAAGTACAAGCATCCTAGATCCCTTTTCCCCATGACTTTCTGGTCACCTCCTTGGACTTTGAGACAGTGGCTTCCACTTAGGGACCATCTTCAGGAGAACTCTTCAGGAGAAAGTATGGAGCCAACCACCATTTTTAACACTTGAGGAAGCCGAAAGAGAGTTGTGTGTGCACCCAATGTAAGACCAGATGTGCTAACTCAAATGCCAACTTTAATACTTTTAGTTGGAATCTGCAAATCAAATTCTAGGTGGCAGTGAAGCTTCCCTAATGCTAATGCTCTGAAGTCTCTTCATAAATGCCTTCATTTTTTTTAAAGTTTATTTATTTATTTTGAGAAGGGGAAGGGACAGAGAGGGAGAGAGAGAATCCCAAGTAGGCTCCACACTGTCAGTGCAGAACCCGACTTGGGACTTGATCTCATGAGCCATGAGATCATGACCTGAGCCAAAATCAAGAGTTGGATGCTCAACTGACTGAGCCACCCAGGTGTCCCCCCTATATGCCTTCTTTTAAGGGAAAGGAGAAAGCATTGAATTATTTATTACTTAATAAAGGTATTTTGAAACAGAAAAGTGTCTTTTTTTTAATAGAATTCAGAGCAATATACTAAAAGGG
This sequence comes from Panthera leo, assembly GCF_018350215.1. Classification (NCBI taxonomy): domain Eukaryota; kingdom Metazoa; phylum Chordata; class Mammalia; order Carnivora; family Felidae; genus Panthera; species Panthera leo. The sequence goes on along the minus strand of NC_056679.1, from coordinate 71,726,059 downwards.
CCCCTTGGGGACACATTTGGAGAGGCTCTAATGTAAGTACCCATTCCCAGCACACCTCCTCTCCACGGTATCACCAACATTGTGCCTTGATAGCCACTAAGGTAGCTTTATTTTTTCCCTCTTCAAAATAAATAATGTTCTAAAAAGTCATGACAGTGATGCTCCATATGAAACTCATTTTTTGCTTTCCCTGTGTGTTGCATATAAGATGCAACCGATTCCTGGAAGCAATATAGCAGTAACGATCCTTTCATAGCTCCCATACCTAATTAAATAGAGACCATGCTTTTCTTATCACTACCCTGAACCTCAGCCCAGACCCTGGAGATGGAGGTAGATATAGATGCAGATACAGATACAGATACAGGTATAGATATAAATAAAGATATAGACATGTAATTGTTTTCTATATAAGACCAGAAAATTGACTAGAAATGGGGTTGTCCATGAATGTGTAATTGGGCTGCTGAGAAGCCAAATCAGTTTGCATAGAAGCTAAAAATCTCCTTGACCCAATGCTGTCCTCTGAACAGTAGTTCCAGGAGACGATGACTTTGATCCTCGGTGGTGCAGCAAAGACACTAGAGGTTGTAGGTGGAGTTTTTGCAAACTTTGAAAATGGGGAGGCTCCTCACAGCTTTAATGATTTTTGCAAATTCAGTGCAAGACAGATATAAAGGGCTTTCTTTCAAGCAGTATAAAATTCATTCAACTGTGAGGGGGAAAAAAGCCCACAGAGAAGCCTCAGGGAAAGAATCATTGGGAGGGGAAGTATAGATAGTCTATTTAGATTAAATTCCATCCTCTGAAATCAAAACTGTTTCCCAGTGTGGTATCAAGTCTCATTTGAATTCTGGTTCAAACTTGATGATGTTTGGTCTTTGGTGATGTCCACTGCATAGTGAGGATGGACGTGTAGAGGAGCTTTTCTCTCGTGTAAGTGTGATTTAAAAAAAAAAAAACATATTCTCTTTAAAATGTGAGCTCTGGAGTCATGTTTCTCGTTAGCCTTACCTGGGCGCTTTCCTTTTCATGTCTGCCTTGTGTCCATACTGAGGTCCTTCCAGATGGAGGGCAGTTGCATGGAGATAGGGTATTGGGGAGTGTGCGATTCGGCTCAGCACTGGTTGCTGTCTCCTGATCTGGGTCAGGCCTTCAGTCTTCCTGGTTTTGGGTCCATGAGTAAATTTGTTTAAACAAGTGTAACATAAAAGAGAGACATAACTGCTGTGCTGGTAAATATCACATACTGAAAACTACCTCGTGCAAGGTACTGCATGTTAAATTATTGCATTTTATGCTGGAGATTACAGACACAGAAACTAACACTCAAAGGAGTATATTTCTTGCCTAATTTCATACAGTTTGTAAGTGGAAATGACCTGGGCTCTCTCACTCTAATCCAATGTCCTCACCAAAGGACGTCATGATGCCTGCTCAGAGAACCAGTTCATTCATTCATTATGAGATGTGAGTCTAGAAAGTGGGTTAGATGATGTACTTACATCTATGGATTAGCATATTCTCTCACTGTGGGTGTATACACTGAAGGTCAAATCATAATCAGAACATAGCATAATAAGCCAGGAATCGGTATGGGGGGTGGTGAGGGAGGAGGGCTGTGTGATTCAAATATGTAATGGCATCAGGCTAAGATTGTATGAGGTATCCCTTTTATAGATAGGAGGTTACTGCTCAGAGACTGTATCTACTCACTTCGTAATCCTGAGATCTGAGTACTCACCTATTATGCTTCAAACATTATGTTAGGGCCAAGGAACATAATGATGACCAAGATACTGTTCCTGCCTTAAGTCACTTGTGAGGTGGTGGGAGAAAGCGACATGTAAATAGATGTTATGAGGGACTTGGGGAGCACATAGGAGCCATACCCAATTTTGATGATGAGATCAGAGACATTTTCTCACAAGTGTGGTGTAGACTAAACTCTGATGGTCAAGCAATGCCTATCCAGGTGAAGGGGGTTAGGAGAAAGTGGCATGAGGAAGGGCACTCAGGACCAAAAGAACAGCAAGCTTTTTCTTTTGGCAAGAAAAAGCATAGTGTTTTTTTGGAGGTCACTTGAAGTTCACTGTGTTCACTGACTCAAGTGTTGATCAAGGGAGAAATGGTAAGCTGGAAAAGTAAGCAGGAAATTGCAGGTGAAAAGTTGTGAGCGGTGCTGAGCATTTAGGTATTATCCTGAGGGCATTTAAGCCCAAGAGTGACATAATGTTCCCTACATTCCAACATCAGCATGGGGAATAGACTGAAGGGACCTAATGATAAGAGCACCATTCCAGAGTCAGACAGTGATCGTGGCCTCAACTAAATGAAACTGAGACCAGGGAACATACAGAGGTGGTGGAATATAGAGGAGAAAATACAGTGGGTAGGATTTGGTGACCAGTCGAAGTAAGAGCAGAGCAAAGGCAGGAGACCAAGGTGTAACCCAGGTTTCTAGATTGTCCAAGGTGTGCCAAGACAGAGATCACAGGAGAAGGAAGAAATGGGGTTTTGTTTGTTTTATTTTGGAGGACAGAGGCTGGTCATATTTTCCATGAGATGCCTAGGAGATATTTATGAGACAATTTCTATGAGTAGCTAGAAGGTTTAAAGCTTAGATAGAATATTGGGACTGAAATAGGTATTGGGTAGGAGCAAGAGTCAACATGCTAGTGGTAATTTGAGCCTTTAGAAGTTCTGAGTTTACCAGGGGAAGAAAGTCTCCTGAGGAACAACAAATGAATCATATAAGCCAAGGAGGAAGAGCCTAAAATATGAACAAGAAGTCACAGCCCAAAACATAGGAGCAAAATCCAGAATCTGTTTGTTGTCAAATTCAAAGGTAAAAATGTTTCAAGAAGGAGGTCATGGTTAACAATGTGAAAGACTTCAGAGAGGTCAAAAGTTGTCATTATAGAAAACACTCCTACTTATAATAACATCAGGAAGAATAAAATACTGAGGAATAAACTTAACCAGGGAGGTAAAAGATTTCTACACTGAAAATGACAAAACATTGCTGAAAGAAATTACAGAAAATACAAATAATTGAAAAACATCTGTGTTCATGGATTGGAAGATTGAATATTATTAAAATGTTCATACCACCCAAAGTTATCCACAGATTCAGTGTGATCCTTATCCAAATCCTAATGTACTTTTTTGCAGAAACAGAAAAACAAAATCCTAAAATTCCTGTGGCACCTCAAAGGTCCCCAAACAAGACAAACTAAATTGAAGCCTCATGTTCCTTAATCTCAAAATATATGACCAAGCTACAGTAATCAAACAACATGGTACTGACATAATGACAGACATGTATCAGTGGAACAGAAGAAAGACAGTCCAGAAATAAACCTTCATATCTATGGTCAAATGATCTTCAACAAGGATGTCAAAACCACACAATGAGGAAAACTGGATGTCCACATGCAAACTGGATCCTTACCTTACACTATATACAAAAATTGACTCAAAATTGATGAAAGAACTTAATGTAAGACCTACAACTATAAAACTCCTGGAAGACAACATTGCAAAAAAGTTTCATGACATTGAAACTGGCAATAATTTCTTGGATATGACATCAAAAGTACACATAATAAAAGCAAAAATAGACAAATGGGACTTCATCAAACTTAAAAACATTTGTGAATCAAAGGAAATAATCAACATAGTGAAAAGGCACTGTCTGGAATGGTAGAAAATATGTGCAAATCATGTATTTGAAAAGGGGTTAATATCCACATATGTAAAGAATTCTACAACTCAACAACAAAACAAGTAGCAAAGGATTTGGATAGACATTTCTCCAAAGAACATATAAGAATGTCCACAAACCATATGAAAAGATTCTTAGCATCACTAATCATCAAAACCACAATGAGATTCCACCTCACACCCATTAAGATGGCCCTATTAAAAAGCTAGAAAATAAAAAAAAACATTGGCAAGGAAATGGAACAATTGGAACACGTATACCCTATTGCTGAGAATGTGTACCCACAGTGGAAAACAGTATGAAGTCCTTCAAAAAATTAAAATAGATATGATCCAGGAATACCACTTCTGGGTATATATCCAAAAGAATCGAAAGCAGGGTCTCGAAGAGATATTTGCAAGCCCATGTTTACTGCAGCATTATTCACAATAGCCAAGAGGTGGAAGCAACTCAAATGCCCATTAGCAGATGAATGAATAATGAAAATGTGTTGTGTATACATACAGTGGAATATTATTCAGCCTTAAAAAAGGAAGGAAATTCTGACACGTTACACATGGATGAACGTTGAAAACATTAGGCTCAGTGACTTAAGCCAGTGACAAAAAGAGAAATACTGTATGATTCCACTTCTGTGAGGTTCCTGGAGTGCACTTGTTCATAGAAACAGAAAGTAGACTAGTGGTTGCAAGGAGCCAGGGGGAGGGGGCAGAGGGTAGTTGTCATTCAATGGCTATAGAGTTATAATTATGCAAGATGAAAAAGTCCTAGAGATCTTTTGCACAACAAGTGAATGTAGTTAACACTGCTGAACTGTACCTTAAAAATGAGTAAGATGGTACATTTTATGTTATGTATTTTTATCACAACTTTAAAAAAAAGTTTTTAATGAAAAAATGGTAGGACTACCTGGGTGGCTCAGTCAGTTAAGCTCAGGTCATGATCTCATGGTTTCATGAGCTCGAGCCCCGTGTTGGGCTCTCCACTGACAGTGTGGAGCCTGCTTGGAATTCTCTCTTCCTCTCTCTCTATCCCTCCCCCCTCATGCGTTCTCTCTCTCTCTCTCTCTCTCTCTCTCTCTCTCAAAATAAATAAATAAACTTTAAAAATAAAAAAATGGTGATGATATTAGCAGTAAGGAGGTGGTAAGCGATGGTGATGACAGTAGGGCTCAGGCACTCGGGTGGAAGTTGGGTTCTAAGACATGAGCAGTGAATGACAGCTAAAGAAGTGAGGATGAATTGCCAATCCTTTCTTCTTAGGATTATCATATTCTAAGCTTCCAGACAGACCACTAGTTACTGGATGATTCTTAATGTTTTTAAGTATGTCACCACTATTTACTATAGGACTACCCAACCTTTTTTTCCATTGTGGCATGTTAGAGAGTGATGTTTGCACAACACATTGGATCAACAGCTGGGAATCTCAGGCAGTTGGAGTCATGAGATCCAGGATTCCTGCTGCTCCAGGAAACACTGAGCTGCCCAGGGGCCAGAGGCTCAATACCCTAAAGAAACTACAAATCATTAGCAACTGGGGTTTGGGAAGTGGTATTTACTGGAAGCCTTTGATGTTACTCAACTCCACTTGAAGCCACTCTCCATCTTTTAATCAGAAATGACTCTTCACATATTAATACCCATAATTTTCCATAATTTAAATCTCAGGAGGTCATCTTATATAGGATTTGCTCTGCTATTTCTGAAATTGCTTCATTGTTAGACTTCTGTTTAATACATGCTTATGTCAATAAAGACACGGACTGCAATAAGATCAGTTCTAAGAGATAAAGTGACTGAGGCAGAAAACAATTCAGATCAAAATTCAAGCCGATAGGTTACAACAGAGACTCAGAGTTTGGGGATATCAATTATCAGCATTAGATACGGCCTAGAAATCTAGAAGTCAGTGCCAAAAGGGAAACAGCCCACCTGAATTTTGGAGTTAAACCGGTGATAGTCATCAAACAGAGGAGGTGCCTTTTGGAATTTATGTCCTTTGGTTGTGCATTAAATTGGGTTCCCCCAAAAGATATATTGAAGCCCTCATCCCTAATACTTCTGAAGGTGACCTTATTTGGAAATGAGGTATTTGCAAATACAATCAAGTTAAGATGAGATCTTTAGGATGAGCCTTAATCCGCTAAGGCTGGTGTCCTTATATGAAAAGGAGAAGAAACAGACAGACAGATATACAAGAACACCATCTGATGACAGAGGCAGAGACTGTGAGGTGTCTACAAGCTTAGGAGCACCAAGAATTGCCGACCATCACCAGAAGGTAAGAGAGAGGCATGGAACAGACCTTCCCTCAGAACCCCCAGAGGGCACCAAGCCCAAAGACACCTTGATTTTGGACTGCCAGCCTCCAGAACTGTAAGACAATAAATTTCTGTTGTTTTAAGCTACCCAGTGCCCTCACAAATGAACACAACCTCCAGAGTCATGTTCTTTGGCCTCAAGAAGAAGTGCTTCCCTTTTGGCACTGAGATCGTGGTCCAGTGGGGGACAACAGGTGCAACTCAGGATGCAGACCAACTGTCATCGACCAAGAGCAGCTTTCTCAGCAGGTGGAATCATTTACCTTCACCCTTAATCTCATAAGTCCCATAAAAAGTGAGTGTTATAAGTTTGAGACTCTCTTAGAAGAAGGGTTTCCTCTAAGCCCTTTCAAATTTTCATTCCATGAATGAGTGACCCAAACCAGATCACTTTTAGAGGATTCGTTTTCAGAAACCTTGTTCTTTGCCTCATTCCACTGGCACTTGGGACTTTTTATAAATTACCTGAAGTCTCTCTTGCCTTTGAACAAACATAAAATGACTTGCCTAAGACCGTTCAAGTTTACATTGATCAGTTGTTGGTTGTATCATTCTACAATTGTGCTAATTCAGAATTACTTTCATTACATTTTTTCCCACAGCACTCTGTAAGGCAACCCCTCAATTTTAAAAAAATGAGAAGGTACATAGGTAAAACATGCCCTAACTGGGGAAGAAGCTCTCCCTTCAGCTCTGCCTCAACTCCACATGCCCAGCCCTGTGCCTACTGCTGAGCTGTGGGGACTCTATCTCATTTGCTTTCTGAAATCAAGAGAAGAAAATTTTTTTAAGTGAACAGCATTTTTTTCCTTTAGATCCTTTCACAGGCAATGGGAAAGTAGATTGTTATGGTTCTAAGGGAAAAGCATGACAACTGGTTTTCAGTTTTATTCAGTGTCTCACAGTCATTGCATTGCAAAAAGACTCCTTCATAACTGTTAAGACTATAAGGAGTTAAGATTATAATCAGTGTTACCCCGTGTGTACCTAAACGCAAACGCCAATGCATTTACAAAGCCCATCTGTTGCTTGTTCTGAGTCTCAGTCCATATATCTTTTCATTCTTCCCAAAGCATTTTTACTATCTGATTGTTCATTTGTTTCTCAAATCTTTGAGTCCCTACTGTGTGTAAGACGCTGGGCCAGGCACTAAAGAGACAAGAATAAACAATAAAATTCTCTGTTCTCATGGACTTTATGGTCTAGTGGAAAAATTGGACATAAATCAAATATCCAAACCAATGAATAAATGTTTGCAAACCAAGATGAACTTCCTTTAGAAAATAACATTTTTCTGGGGCACCTGGGTGGCTCAGTCGGTTAAGCATCCGACTTCAGCTCAGGTCATGATCTTGCGGTCTGTGAGTTCGAGCCCCACGTCGGGCTCTGGGCTGATGGCTCAGAGCCTGGAGCCTGCTTCCGATTCTGTGTCTCCCTCTCTCTCTGCCCCTCCCCTGTTCATGCTCTGTCTCTCTCTGTCTCAAAAATAAATTTTAAAAAAAGTTAAAAATTAAAAAAATAATAATAACATTTTTCTGAGTGAGAAGTTCATAGAAGACTCTGACCCACGTGGAGATAAGGGCAGTGAGGGAGGAGAAAGAAACACTGGAGCTAAGTTCTGAAGGATGAGCAACAGTGACCAGAAAGCCCAGGGCCAAGTGGTGTAAAATGAGTGTAGACAAGCAAGCTGGGCATAGACCACGCAGCACTTCGAGAAGCCAAGAATTTTATGTTTTACCTAAGAACATGGGAAGCCACAGAAGACTTGAAGATGGGAGGCAGTGGTAAATTGGAGAGCTGTTTGGCAAGTGAAATCAGCAGGGACGTGGTGAGGGGTTGGATTTAAGGGCAGAAAGGGAAGAGTCTCAAGGATGACTCTTGGTTTCAGGTTCATCTCCTTGAATGTACAATGGTAACATCCACTGAGCCAGGAAACATTAGCATGGAACCTATTGGAGGGAAAAGATCAACAATTCAGTCTTGGGCATGTTGTGACTGTGATGAGTTTGGGACTTAGTGGAGACCCCTAACAGCTGCATGTGTACATCTAGAGTTCAGGGGTGAGGGCTGGCTGGCTGGCTAGAGATACAAATATGGATGTTCAAGGTAATCTTCACTTAGCCAGTGCCTACCATGTGCCAGGCACTGTCCTAGGCACATGGGGTAAGTCAGGGAAGAAACCAGACAAAACTCCTCTCCCTCTTTGATTCTTCAGTCCTAGTGAGGTTTTCTATATGGACATAATACTGGAAGTTGTAAATCTGGATGAGATTATACAGAGTGGAAAGAAAAGACCTACTAGAAACTTGAAAAAAAATGTTTAGTAACTGCAAGTGCTTTACCCTTAAGGCAACACAAATAATCTCATTTTTCTCCATGTAAGTTTTGACTTTTGGTTTTGTTACAAATAATCAACACTCTGTCTCAAATTCAAACTCCCAACAAGAGAAGATCTGATTGTCCCAGCTAGTCAACCTCATTCCTTTTAGGCCAGAATTTCATGTCTATGACTGCTTACAATGCTGGTCATCCCTACAGAAAGTCATCAGCTTCCAACAGGTCTAGATCCAGACCAAAACACAAAGGGGGCCACCCTGAAATGTGGCTGGTTTCCTAAGACAATCCTTTCTTCTCCTAACCCTCCACCCTGGCCTCTGCTCTAAAGAAGCTAGACCCTAAAGAAGGAAATGTGGAGCAGTGAAGGAAGGGAGCATGTCCCCTCCCCAGTTCCAGACCTGAAGTCACACTTGTAGCCCTATGAGGTAGGGGCTTGGGGAAGGTTTGAATCAGGTAGGAGACTGGATTGAACTGGAATGATTTTTAATAAAAGGTGGCCAGAGAGTTATGGACTTTATCAAAATAACCAGTCTTCTTTCTCTTTATTAATAATTCTGCTTCCTTGCACTCGAGAGTTAATGAGTTCATTATTGGCCTTTCCTTATATTCTACTCCGGGTGCTTGCTCAACAGTAGGCATAGTGGGAGATGGGGTGAGACTGACATTCTCACACACAGCCGTATGACTATCGAATAGTTTCTACTCTGATATGAACAAAAGAGTGACTGAGGTTATTTCTAGGAAACGAGAAATGTACATGCATGCTATTTCGTTTTGATGTTATTCCTATTTCCATTTTGCTTTGCATAAAATATGTTGATTAATGTGAATCTTCATAGTGCATCTAATAAGCCGTTTTTATCAAAGTCTGCAAAATTGAACAACTCTACAATCTACCATAAGCATACTCAGGAATGGTACTTGGAAAATGCATGCTTATTTCCTGAAAAGGAATTACTTAAGGAGACAGAACTCGGCTGAGGTTCAAGGCCCCACTGTGGGGACTGCGAAATATGTGTCTTCCGTACCTCCAGTTTAAAGTGTGGTATTTGTTTTGCGGTAAATACTTTACTGATACTAGTTATATGTACACTAAGCTGGAACAGATAAGGAAACTTACTGTAGATAATGTCACACTGTCAGAGAAAGAAGTTACAAATACTCGAAGGGGAGATGCCAGAATTAACCCTATGGCACCAGATTGGAGTAGGAGTATTAGTATAAGCTCAGTTTATTTTAAGATAGAAGATAGATACATAGACAGATACACAGATACTTGGATGGATACATGTATATAATCTAAGGTTACATAAGACCTATCCATCCATACACAGGTGTTAAATATAGGTATGCATATATACATTCTTTTATATACATACATTATTTCCTCTGAGTGAGCCTAGAAGCAGTGACCTATCAATAACAACAAGCAAACCTGGTGCTAAGATTTTCATTTCTTTTAAATTTTTTAGTGTTTATTTATTTTTTAGAGTAAGAGAGACAGACAGAGCATGCACAGGGGACGGGCAGAGAGAGAGGGAGACACAGGATCCGAGGCAGGCTCCAGGTTCTGAGCTGTCAGCACAGAGCCTGATGTAGGGCTCGAACTCATGGACGGGGAGATCATGACCTGAGTTGAAGTCAGACGCTCAACTGATTGAGCCAGCCACCCAAGCGCCCCTAAGATTTTCATTTCTAAATACCATTCTCCAGTAAAGCAAATCAGGGCTCTTTGGAGGAATGGTTGATTCTCAAGCTGAGTCGGGGGAAATAGAAGATAAGATTTAAGTACTTTGTGGAGCCCAGAAAGTAAGGAAGTACTTTTTAAAAAGAAAGGAGAAGAAAAGAAAAAGAAAAGGGTATACTGGAAGAGTAAGAAGCCACCTGAAAGAGCCCCCGATGACAAATTGAGCAATCAAATAAATAATAATGGTCTTAGATTATAACCCAAAGAATGAAATAAACAGCCAAAAAGCCATACTTACACATAAATTATCGAATTTAAAAGTGGAGAAGTGACAACTGTTCCTTACAGAATAATCCCGAGTGAATATAGAGGCAATATAGAGAAATAGAAATAATAGAATAATAAATGAGGGAAATAGAAAATCGCCATTAGAACATTATATTTATAAGCAGGACCTACTGCTGCGTGCTAAAATCAATATGAGGCTCTAAGGAGAAATAGACATTTACGTGACCTCAAAGTTTCTTCCTTCAAAACTTTTTTTTTAATTATTCTGATGGGTTTTTTTTTAATTTTTTTAACGTTTATTTAATTTTGAGGCAGAGAGAGACACAGCATGAACGGGGGAGGGGCAGAGAGAGAGGGAGACACAGAATCGGAAGCAGGCTCCAGGCTCTGAGCCATCAGCCCAGAGCCCGACGCAGGGCTCGAACTCACGGACCGCGAGATCGTGACCTGAGCTGAAGTCGGGCGCTTAACCGACTGAGCCACCCAGGCGCCCCTATTCTGATGGTTTTTAACATATGTCTGCAAATTCTTTGATACTTCCCCCTCCTTGGAGGTGAAGCCTAAGTCTTCTCTTCTTAACTGTGGGCAGGAATTGGTGATTTCTACCTGGTAGTGTAAGGAAACAGAGACTGTAACGTTACAGTTACAGAAACCTGGAAGATACCTTACCCCAGTAATGACAGTCGCCATCACCAACATGAAGGCACATTGGTGTCATGTTCCCCCTGATATGATGAGATAAGCCTAGCGTCTCCATAATACTGTTCCCCCCAAATCCACAACGTCAGCCAAATCCTGAGAAAGCATTGGACAACCCCATACTGAGGGCCATTCTGCAAGTTACCTGCCCAGTATGCCTTAAAACGGCCAAGGTCTTTTAAAAACAAGGAAGGTACGAGAAACTGTCACACGCTCTAGAGGAGCCTAAAAAGACATGATAACGAAATACAATGTGGCACCGGGACTGGATCTTGAAACAGAAAAGACACTGATACAAAAACCAGTGTCTGTGCTTTAGTTAAAAGTATTTCGACCAAGGTTAATTTCTTAGTTTTGATAGATGTTCTATGGTTATGTAAGATGCTAACATAAGAAAAAGCTGGGTCAAGGGCATACAGGAACTCTCTGTACTATCTTACTATCTTTGCAATTCTTATGTAAGTTTAAAATGATTTCAAAATAAAGTGTTGTTTTTTTTAAAAATGGGATAAGAATTTCCTATGGTAAAGTCCAATAACACAACATATAAATTGGCTGCTATGTGGCCTTGTTCAAAGACACGTGCATCTGCCAAGCTTTATACCATGAATACGTTGTATAGAATTTATAGTTCATTTTGCTTTTCTGATCTTAAGAAGTTGAGAGCATACATGTCATCAGGAGCCAAATGCTTTTTATGATTTTGTTTCTAATAGAAAATCTGATGAGACTTGTCATTTCTCTTCATCTTTAATCAGTAAAATAACTCATTCTGAAACTGGGAGACTTGTTTGTGCTGGTTAATATAGCTGCTTCCACATTGTAAAGAACCTAAGAAAAGGATAACAAAATGCTGAGAAATACCACAAAGGGGTCACTTCACCTGTTTATGAGACCACATTGAGTCTGCCTGTTTTATTCTCCATCTCATCATCATTGTGTTATCTTTGTCCTGTGTATGTAAATGTATGGTATGAGGCCATGGGGCACTAAGAGTCCCACACTTAATTTAAAATGTGTCATCTTAGTGGGGGGAAGATACACATAATTAGGAAGTTATGGCATAAAGACCTGAGCACTAAGGTTGAAGAAGGAACATAGGAGAACATATATCTAACTCAGATTGCAGGCAGGTGGGGAAGATGTATCTAGAAACGATGACCCGGAATGTTGTTAGCAAAATAGGAGAAGACGTTCCGTGTTAAAGAAATAGCAGGTACCAAATTGCAGAAGTAAAAACCCATCTACTGCTTGAAAATGTTGTTTTGATGAGGCAATATAAAACAGTGTTTAGGAGCTCAAGCTGTGGAATCAGAAAGATTCCGCATACCAGGACTATGACTTCCAGCCGTGTGACCTTGGGCGGCTGACTTAAGCTCTTGTGACCTCAGTTTCCTCATCTGTAACATGCTAGAGCATGGAGCTGCCTCATGGGCTAAACCGGATTAAGTAATATTAGCAATGCCAAGTGTTCAGCATAGAGTCATGTTTACTACTTCAACTTACCAATTATTGTTATTCTAAGAAATCTTCCTAGAGGAGATGATTTTTGAGGGAGTTAACTGAGTGTAGAAGGAAAGTGTGTTGCAAGCGATGGGGGGGGGGGGGGAGGCAGCAGTAGGGAGTATGTTCAGAGGCACAAATACATGAAGTAAGACTGTGGGAAGGACCCGCAAACCACTATCATTGGAATATAAGGTGCAAGGCACCGAAGGGTCGTTTATGCCGTCTTAGAAGATTCTAATTTCTTCTATATACAAATGAACATCCTTGAATTACTTTAAAGACCAGGAACATGATGGTGTTTCTTTTTCAGGTGTTCTGTAAAGAAAAATGGGCTTCAAGGGGCAAGACGAAGATGGAAACCCAGTTGGGGGACAGGTGGGTTAGTAGAGGCAGTGAGATAAAACCAGGATGCCTGAGTGGCTGCTGGCTTCAGCAGCATGGGAAATGTTGGTGGCTGCTAAGAGCAGCCCTGAGGTGGTGCTGGGGAGAGACCTGAGACAGCGAGGGTGGAAGATGCGAGGAAGTTAGTGCAGGTAAGCCGTATGTATAGCGAGTGTAGACGACACTTCGGAGAAGGCAGTTTGAAAAGGGAAAGGAATCAGATCAGGAGAAATGTTCACCATTCTTTTCATTTTCATTTTTAAAATCAAGGGTCTTGAGAAAATCAGTCAATCAAAGGGGCAGAAGTTGGAGCGTGGATGGAGGGGAGGGTTTGGACAGCACAGCATGTGAGCGTCCTCAGAATTTATCCCCACTCGCTGAGATGAGAGCATTTTCAGGCAGAACTAGCAGTTACTGTGGCATAGTGATAGCTTTGGTTTTTATAGCACATTTCCCTTGAGTAATTCAAATTACAGACAATATGCTATCTCACTTATATATCTGGCATTTATATAAAGGAGGGAAGATCCTCATTTTTCATTTGAGAACATTGAAATCCAAAGTGCTTAAGGGATTATAAAACCGAACAAAATTTTAAATCCACATCTTCTTACTTTTTTTTTTTTTTTTTTTTTTTTACTGTTTTTACTTAGACTGTGTTTTCTCCTGTGTTTTCTAAATCAAACCAGGGAGGACAATTATGTGAGTGTAATATATATACGTGTGGATATGTATATATATATATATATATATATGTATATATATATATATATATATATATATATATATATATATATATATTCTGAATTCCCTTTGGTGTGGGCTTTATCCTATTACTTACTGAATATTCATCTCTTAACAAGAACCAACTATCTAGTTTACATAGAATTCTAATATAATTTCATCTGAAGTGGAGCAAAAAAACGCATTTTTTATCATAATGAACATGTTTCTATGACTCAGTAAGTTTCCTAATGGAAACAACTGCGTCTCACTTGAATAACACAAGAGAAATAGAATGTAAAATAGAGGTGTTTGGGACCAGAAGAAAAAACATGCGAAAGCAAACTGTTCATTACTTCTGTCTCAAAGAAATCATTACTTCCATTCATGGGATTTCAGGGGACAATCATATGAGGAAAACCTACCCATTCGACATAATTCGGCATTCTAGTTTTGAATAGGTTTTTTTGTTTGTTTGTTTTCATCTTACTAACTTGTTAGCATTTTCTGCTAGCCTCGCCTTGTTGCAACTGTTTTTCACACTGCTTCACAAAGTCACCTTCTGAAGGACACTTAAAGCCGGTACGATCTTAGGTTCAGTGCTGTGTACATCCAAGGGATGGCACAAGACGATATAAATGTCAGAGTCCTTCCTAAGTGCTCTGCTGGGCCTCCCAAACCAGGAAGTGCAGAAGCCACTTAACTCCCCAGTGCACCAGCTCCTCCGAGAACACACCTCGGCCATGCTGTAAGGAGGAATGAGGAACCCCTCCGAGTCTGTTGAGAGATGTAGGAAAGGAAACACCAAGTGCCATGAATCAACTGATGTTATAAAACTACTTTGAACATTTGGAGGTGCCAGCTGTCATATTAAAATGTCTCATTTATGGCCCAGAAGCCAAGAAATAGAGCCCTCCAGTTTGTATCAATAAAACCCCAAATTGACCTTGGAAGTTCTGGATGTATTCCAGATTTTTTGTAAAACGGGGGAGAGTAGGTGACTTAAACACTTTTTAAGGGAAGCATTTTTAAAAGCATACAGTAGTGCTGTCTTATATTCAATCATGTGGCTGAAGGCCCTTTGCCCAGGGCAAAAGAAAAAGAAAGAAAGAAAGAAAATATTCTCCCTTCTAAGAAACTCCTTATTGGACTCAACAGCCTAGTGAATTTATATTTTATATCAAGGTTTTATAGTAACACTGGGACACGGAGATATTAACAGAGACCAACATGTTTGATCATTACTCCAGATATCCCATCTGTTTTAACCCAGAAGCCGTGCAGTTTCAGTTGTAAAAATCACAGATGCAAAATAGCAAGAGAAACTTGCTTGAAAAATAACAGTTTATGCTTTAGGAAGAGTCTCACTTCTGAATTACTGCATCATGTATAGATCCAGGAAAACCGGCCAAACCCATTGTCTAAAGAAGAAAAGAGAACTCGGCCTTACTTTACTCAGATAACATATACAAACTTCCTTCTCCAGATTGAGCATAATGTGGCTGTTTTTCACATACTGAACTGCCAGAAAAATACTCCTCAGCTACACTGACCTACAGGTCTGTGCACATTTTTCAAACTAGCACGAACTAGATTTTAAAATGAGAATCGTTCCCAAGTCTGAATACTTTTTAAGTTGTTTTCTTTTAGAAAAATCACACCAAAAATTACAAAAATTTTTATTTAACATAATCCTTCAATTCAGTTATTTGTCGCAGCATTTAGAAAGGAACCGAAACTGAATAATGTTTGAATATTTTAACAGAAGAAAGCACAGGCTGGAATACAGAAGATGTAAGCGATGAGGCAGAACAGGGTATGTGTCATGCAGAGCGATTACACCCAAGTCTCTTGAGAAGCACACAGAAAGCAAAAGGCTTTCAGCCGCCCGACGTGTAATGATATCTCCACAAGACAGATGCTGAGCCATAGAATAGCCCTGAGCTTCGATGATTTATATACTTTAAAGCTCAAGGTTTGAATCTTTCTCTTTTATTCTAATTTCTTCTTTGCAAATGTGTTTTTTAAAACCATGTGAGTCTGTTACAAATCTATCATCTGATCTATTTGTTACAGCCACACGTCATGCTCAGTCAAAGCCATTATGAATTCTTTCCTTTGTTACTGTTCTTTATATCAGATATTTCTTTTCTTTAATTTTTTTTAATGTTTATTTCCTTTTGAGAGAGAGAGAGACAGAGTGCAAGTGGGGGGTGGGGCAGAGAGTGAGGGAGACACAGAATCTGAAGCGGACTCCAGGCTCCAAGCGGTCAGCACAGAGCCTGACACGGGGCTCGAACTCACGAACCACGAGAACATGACCTGAGCCAAAGTCAGACGCTTAACCCACTGAGCCACCCAGGCGCCCCTACATTAGATTTTCCAACATAAAGACTGAAATCTTGTGTTCTCTGCATTCTGCATTCTCTTCCTTCCATCCAAGAGTTATAATCTTTGAAATTATTTCCAAGCGAACATTTACAATTACAATTACTGTACGTTAGAAGGTCTGCTTTTGTGGTATAGTATAAGGATCTTCAATAATCATCCCGTATTTTCAATGTAATCCATATTACTCACCCATTTGCATCAAAGTAAGTTTAACCTTGGGGAAATCTGTGCTTAAATGCAAGAAGGGGGAAGAATTTGGATAAAAGGTAGAATAGGGTTTATTGTGCGTCAGGAAACTTGACTGTGGTTTCCAAGTACCATGCAGTATTTCTCTTTGCTCTGGCTGCCTCACCTTCATCCCACCCTACACCCCTCGGTAGGCAAGCCGATCCCATCGTCCTCTCGTATTTCTTCCTCTTTTTGTATCTTGACCAACATCACGGACTGGGGAAGGAGAAATCGTCCAGGTTTTGGAGATTAATAGCAGTGGAGTAAGGATTAGATGATTTTGCTGAACTTTTCCAAACCGAGCACACCCAGCACCCAGACCAAGATCAGCTGTCCTTAGAAGCCCCTCCCCACATGTCCTCTTAGTCATGATGCTTCACCCCACCCCAGGGTAACTACTCTGCAGACGCTCAGCCAGATAGAGTAGCATCACCTGCTCTTTAACTTTATATAAATGGGATCGTTCAGGATGTACTTGTTTCATTGGTGGGGATTCCTTCATTCAACGTTAGTTTGTAAAATTCACCCAAATCCTTGTGCTTGGAAGTAGTTCATTGACTCAAATGCATAAATAAACCACAATTTACTTCTCCATTCAACTGCTGATGGGCATTTGAGGAGTTTATGGTTTAGCGTGGCTGTGGGCTTGTGAGGACGTGGCTGTGGTGTGCATGTGGACATGTTTCTGGTAGATGCCGAGATGCTGGATGTGTGTATATTCACCTGTAGTTGATGCTGTTTAACTGTGAACAGCAGACAGAACACGTGGCAGGTGCTGTCAAGAAAGAGGCCCCTCCCCCGCTTGTAGAAGATTCTGTCCAGCACCTCTGCGGTGAGATCTGATATGTCTGCCCCCCATGCAACCACCCACCCTTCTCTGGCTTAACTGGCCCTTCTGTGGAGCCATGATGCCCGACATTTGAGAGGATTAGTAGGATCCTGAAGAACCTCCTGAGTCATCAAAAAGAGCTTCTCATTTGTAGTTTTACGGTTCCACGATCAATTCATGCTAAATTCTAATTCATTTATTCACAAACAGTTATTATTTTTCTACTCTCTACAAGGTGCTATAGAAGTAAATTAAAAACATGAGGTGCCTGGGTGGTTCAGTCGGGTGAGCGTCCAACTTCGGCTCAGGTCATGATCTCACAGTTTGTGGGTTTGAGCCCCACATCGGGCTCTGTGCTGACAGCTAAGTCTGGAGCCTGCTTCAAATTCTGTGTCTCCCTCTCTCCCTACCTCTCCCCTACTCACGCTCTGTCTCTCTCTCTCTCTCTTTCAAAAAGAAAATAAACATTAAAAAAAATTTTAACAGAATCTGGGGTGCCTAGTTGGCTCAGCTGGTTGAGTGTCTGACTCTGGATTTTGGCTCAGGCCATGATCCCCGTGTCGTAGGATGGAGCCCCGAGCTGGTCTCCATGATGAGCATAGATCCTGCTTGATATTCTCTTTCTCTCTCTTTCTCTCTCTCTCTCTCTCTCTCTCTCTCTCTCTCTCTCTCTCCCCCTCTTCCCCTCTCACAATCTTTCACTCTCTAAAAAAAATTTTTTTTAAGTAAAAAAACACAGAATCTTGCCCCTGAGGAGTTTACAAGTTTGGGGAAGTATAAATAACTCTAACACTAAGTAGAATGAGATGTGTTCCATTTTAAAAACATGCAGGCAAGGTGACTATTTTTCAATACGGGTACCCTACATTTGCCAAACATGATAGGCTAGGGTATTTAATTAAATATTATACAATTTTTTGTCTAGGAGCACCTGGTTGGCTCAGTTGGTTAGGCATCTGACTTTGGCTCAGGTCATGATGTCATGGTCCATGAATTTTGGCCCCGAGTTGGGCTCTGTGCTGACAGCTCAGAGCCTGGAGCCTGCTTCAGATTCCGTGTCTCCCTCTCTCTCTGCCCCTCCCCTACTTGTGCTCTGTCTCTCTCTCTCAAAAACGAATAAACGTTAAAACTTTTTTCTTTAATTTTACATCTAAACTTACTCTAAACATCTATGGGCTCATTGATGATAGATGTAAGTTCAGGTTGAATGCCACAGAGTCTAATTTTATTCTATTCTGTGAATCTAGGGATACTTAGACTCTACACCAACAAATTTTTCAATCAGTAAATTGATACTTTCTGCTTATCTTTCCACCCTTCAGGATATACCTACAATCCTTTCTTTTATTTCCAAGTTATCTGCTAGAGTTTAGTTCTGCTGGTGATTGTATAATTATTCATTCAACATATATTTGTGTCGGTTACTTTGTGTCAATATTGTGGCAGCCCCGGAACATGAAATAAGGAAACACACCCAACCCCTGCAAACATCCTTGTCCTCTGAGGACCCTTGTCATCCTAGAATTTACAGGCTCAGCGGAAAGAGAAACAGTGGTCAAGAACTTCAACTACTGTATGTAGTGGGTTTAATAGTGTCCCTCCAAAATTCATGTCCACCTGGGGCCTCAGAATGGGACCTGTTTGGAACTTAGATTTTTACAGACATGATCAATTAAGATCATACTGCGTTAGGGTGGGCCCTGATTTAAATGACTGGTGTCTTTGTAAGAAAAGAGAAGGAGAGTCAGATAGACACAGAAACACACGGGGAAGAAGCCTTATGATTTCACAGGAAGATAACAGAGCAATGTAGCTACAGGGCAAGGAACACCAGGATTGCTGGGAAGCTGAGTCAAGGAAAGCAGTCTTCCCTAGAGCTTTCAGAGAGAGCATGATGCTGCTGATACCTTGATTTAGGTTTCCCAGCCTCCAGAATACTAGGAGAAGTTTCTGGAAATAAAAGTAGCACCGTCGTTTTTTAAAGCTTCTCCCTTTGCTCCTCACCTTGAGCTCTCAGCACCTTGTTTAGATCTCAGCTAGAAGAGCTATTATATTTGTCATTATCTGTTTATATAACCATCTATCGGTTATAATGTGGGCTCCGTGAGAGCAAATACAGTGTCTTAGTTATTTTTATATCCCTAGAACTTTGCATGGAACCTGGCCTCTGGGATTTGATTTATAAGTGACTGCATTGATATATAAATAAGTGAGTCAGCAAATACATGCATTAAATACCTTGTTTCTGCTCTGTCTTCTTGGCCTGTCTTTGGCCTTACATAATTGCCTTTCTCTCTGGTCTGACTTAACATATTAACTGCCTTTTCTTTTTCTGTGTGCTCTACTTACCACTGACAAATATTTTTATACCAGTTGTCCCAATAAATTTTTGGAAAACGAGTCTCTTCCTCGTGAATTTCTGTGTTTACATGTGGGGCCATTTTTCTGATTCCCTGCATCTCATGGAAATGCTAGCCATGTTTGCTTTGCACCTTTGAGAGCTAATTCTTCATCATTGCCACCATCATAACCATCAAATGGTTACCTTTTCTAAATGAGGTTACCACATCAGTCAGAAAAACCACAGACAGGCCCCAGAATTAACTAAGATGTACAGATGGCTATGGCAAAATATTTATATTATATAAAACAAAAATGTAGGAACAGTTTCTGAAGTTTATGAGAAATGAGGCACGTTTTCTGAACTAGAAATAAGACATGTAACCTCGCGATGAGCTCACAACCGATTGGACAACCGTGTATTGTATTGAAATTGTATGTTCCCCCAAATGCAGCACCCATGTTCTCTCTGGCCAGTGTGGATACCCTCACTCAGGGAGGAGGGAAGAGTTGGCACCTCTCTGACTTACAAAAATGTTCTCAGCCTCCCATGCTAATCTTTCCACAAACTGGAGACAGGTTGTAATTATAAAGTAAAAGCACACCCAGCAAGGGAGAAGAAGCTGATGGCTTTTGAAACATGCTTCCCTAAGCCCAGCAGAGAAGCTGCCCGAATTTGATGGACTCTTTGAACCGGATCGGCGTTCTGAGATGCAGGCTGGAGAGGGGGACGAGTTGGGTGGACATAGAGAGGTTCATCCCAGTCTACAGAGAGGTCTGAGAGGAGGCAGTAGTAAAAAGAAGTAAGGGGGGGGCACCTGGGTGGCTCAGTCGGTTAAGCGTCTGACTTCGGCTCAGGTCATGATCTCACGGTTCCTGAGTTCAAACCCCATGTGGGGCTCTGTGTTGACAGCTCAGAGCCTGGAGCCTGCTTAATGTTCTGTGTCTCCCTCTCTCTCTGCCCCTCCCCCACTCATGCTCTGTCTCTCTTGCTCTCAAAAATAAATAAAACATAAAAAAAAAAAAGAAGTAAGGGAGGTTGGCAAGAGAAGTCAGCCTTGGATTGGGAAGACAGTGCGTTCTGAGAAGGGGAGGAAGCACATTACTTCATTTTTCAGGCCAGAGTTCCCCTAGCCAAATCCATCCTTAGGACGGCTCCTTAGCTCAGCACTGGTTCCAGTTTGTGACCTCAAGTCCCAGTCTCCCTGAGACCTAATTTGTAGAAATATAAAAGCCCTCTTGTAGATAGAGAGATGATAGATAGATAGATACCATTTGCTTGTCATTTCTTGCAAAGATATTTTATGGCATGTAATATAATCATTCTCAAGCATCCATCCTTAAAACTAACTAAACAGAGAACTCTTCCTGTAGGTACCAAATGTGTTGTTTCCATTTTGAGCTTTTCTTTTTAATCTGCTAGAATAAATGATGCATTTTCTTGACATTTTCCCTCTTTACAACTATTACTACTTAGGAGTTTCATTTATTTGTATTCTTTTGATTTCCTGCCGTAGCACACATATTTATAAAACAAATTTTATTGTTAGGTTATTGGATATGCTAGTGATAATAAAGAAGTAAACAATAAAAAGTAATGTTTGGTGTTAACGGGAATATTTGGGAATAAAATAACAATAAGTGTTTCCTCTCATTATTTTTTTTTCTGGGCTAATTTTTTGCTTGGTTTAGTTTTGGGTTTGTTTTCCGGGTTGTTTTCAAGTTTGTGCACGGAGAGAGCGGTAGATGGCGGGAGACAGTAACGCACTTGATGGGTCTCTGCTGCCATCTACCGCACCAACTCACCGTTTCCTTGATTCGAAAACTCAAGTACACCGTGACTTGCAGTAAGCCAAGTTCCCCCTTGTCTTCTTTCTATTTTTTTCTTTAGTTAAAGCAAAGTGAAGCCAATGCAGACACCAAAGAGAAGCTCCCTTTGCGACTTCGAATCTTTGAAAAATTTCCAAACAGACCGCAAATGGTGAAAATCTCAAAGCTTCCTTCAGATTTTACAGTTCCTAAAATCAGGTATTAACATACTTATTTCATATGTGCCAAATACACTGTCAAAGAGTTATCTTGAATCTGCATCAGTCCTTCTTTCAAGTTCATGTTTAAAAGAAGGGTATTTTTTCCTATTTTTACGTTATTTATGTTTCTACTCTCTCTACCTCTGTTTTAAAAGCCATTGACCCCTTTAAGGGATATATTCGGAGCAGTCATTTGATGGTGGCATTAGGCTGCTTCCCCCTGCTTCTTCCCGAGATGCTCCTCAGGGATTCGACTCCCCAGGTAACCGGCACGAGTGCTCACAGCTGCAGGTAGACACCAACCCCTGACTTTCAACCATATAAGGATAAACTTGCCTCTTGAAGCCTTTTATTTTCAAGGAAGTAGAGAAATGCCACCAGCCAGGTTTCTGTCCTGCTGTGACAGCATTTGTTTAGAACGTCATGTCTGATTCCAGTATAATTTGTCTTTCACGCTTTTGTCAAGTTTAAAAATTCTTTAATGCATCTTAGAGAACAAGTAGTGCATTACAAAGACCTGCTCAAAAGTGTGTTGCCATTGTTTCTTTACGCATCATAAACCAACATAACTATTGCGGGAGAGAATGGTATGTCGTTCCTCCAAATCTTTAAACTGTCCTTAATGTAGCATGGACACAACCTTAGTAGGAAAATTCTGGTGACATGGCTTGCCCAGCACACTCACCTTAGGCTCTATTGGGTCCTTGTCTTCCTCTTTTAAAAGAAGAAATGTGGCATTTCCCACTTATACTAATTTTATCTTCTACCCCTTTGCCCTTCAGTTAAGCATTTGCATAAAGGATGTGTTCAAACCCTTATTTTTAATAATTAAAGGATTTTATTTCAGTTGTAGCTCAAAAATCACAAATAGAACCAGAATAGTATGAAATTTGACATTTTTATGTAACTAGTTCTAAAAACAGTCCTGTGGGGGGGTTATAAAAATGTGAGACTGGATATGGTGCCATAATATTTAAAATTCAAATGGAAACATATTTGCATTTCTGATTAAAATAATTTTTTAACTTGAAAATAGGAAGTATGGGGCACCTGGGTGGCTCAGTCGGTTAAGCGTCCAACTTCCGCTCAGGTCATGATCTTGAGGCTCATGAGTTCAAGTCCCCCGTCAGGCTCTGTGCTGAGAAACCTGGAGCCTGGAGCCTGCTTTGGATTCTGTGTCTCCCTCTCTCTCAGCCCCTCCTCCCCCCACTCGTGCTCTGTCTCTGTCTTTCTCTCTCAAAAATAAATATTAAAAAATTTTAAAGAAAAAGAAAATAGGAAGTATAAAAGAGCCACATATTAGATTCAAGATTAGTGGTTGTATGAAAAGGTGTTATTTGCATTCTCACCATGTTTTGGAGATGAGATAAAGCAAGTTTCTTTGAGTTATTTTTAATCTTTAAATGTAAAATTATCTCTCGATAATTCTTATGATGAGTGGAAGTTCGGAGAGATGAACTAATTCTTCTAAGTCTTAGAGGCGGAAAAGAAGTATCTTATTACCACAATGAGATTCAAAAAACTACCATCAATGACTGAATATAATTGCTTAAAAGTTATTTCAGGGGCATTGCTTTTTTAAACAAAACTACTGAAGATTCACGAAGCTTTCTCTAAATTAATTATTTTGCTAATTAAATTTAAACACTGCTCTTGGCATGATGTGTCTTCTTTCTTTCTTTCTTTCTTTCTTTCTTTCTTCTTTCTTTCTTTTGTTAGCAGCAGGCAAAAGTTTATTAGAATATAAGATGAGGAATGAAGAATAGTAGGAAAGCTCCCTTTACAAAGAGGGGACATTAGAAAGTGAATGTCCTGGGTCTTTTTTTCTCTGAACTTCTGTCATCTCTATCTTAGCTCAAGCAAATGCACAGGTGTAAAACGCCACCACGTGCTCCATTTTATTTAACAATGCTTGACATGTGTGTGTCTGTACTTCATTTGCAAAGGGAGAGTTTCATGAAGCAGTTCATCGATCGCCAGCAACAGGACACCTGCTGCCTGTTACGGAGCCTCCCTTCCACCTCTTCCTCGTCCTGCGATCACTCCAAACGGTCCGCAATAGAAGACAACAAATACATTGACCAAAAAGTAAGAATCCACTGCTTCAAATTACCAAAGTTTTCTTAAGCACGTATGTTTTACATAATTGCAAGGCTCTATGGGGTCCTGAAATCGAAGGTCTCAGGACAATAATGAAGAAAATGATTTTATTTGTAGAAGAAATTGTTAAACCTGACATTGGTATTATTTATGAATTTCAGTTTTGCATTTGTACACGTCAGCTTCTGAGCCGTGCCAGGTAGCAGCCCTGTGACTTTGATGGGTAGAGAGTGTCCCAACCCTGCATTTTCTTACTTGCAGAAGGGTTCTGATTGCCAGCGGTCACCCCAGGTTTAAGGGTGGCCTGTGTGTTGCTTTTTCAAGAGACCATGTTTATTCCAGTTATTACACTAGGGAGAAAAACCAGAGCAAGTTATAAAAATCAGTCAAGGGGCTCCTGGGTGGCTCAGTCAGTTAAGCGTCTGACTAAGGTTCAGGTCATGATCTCGCCGTCCATGAGTTCGAGCTATGCATCAGGCTCTGACAGCTCAGGGCCTGGAGCCTGCTTCAGATTCTGTGTCTCCTACTCTCTGTTCCTCCCCCACTTGCACTCTGTCTCTCTCTCTCAAAAATAAATAAACATTAGAAAAAAAAATCAGTCAACATAACTACCGCTTATTAAGTGCTTAGTATGTGGTGGCAATTATCACTATGTGTTGTCTTAATCATGTTGTGATCTATCTATCATTCAATAGTTGATAGGAATTTTTTCCCTCTGATTCCACAGTTAGAAAATGAATGACCAGTTACAGAGTTTGTAACAGATCTTAAACATTAGGGTTCACTTGCAGGCGTTTTCCTTTGAAAGTCCTGGTTCACTTTTTATTCCATTAAATTGGGGCCACCCTTTTTCTGTTGCTTAGAATCAAATACATATTTCTCATTATCACGTGAAAATAAAATACCAGCCCCTTCATCCTCTTTCCCCTGCTCTCCCATCCCACGAGGATTAGCCTTTCCCCTCTGCTGCTTTTCTCCTGCCCTTCCCCACCTCTCCCCTCTAACTCTCCCAGCACTCATCATGTGCTGCAGCCCAGTGATTTTGTTCTCAGTTACAATAATGAACTCCTTGTACGATGTCTCTCCCTGTTTATTTTCTTTCAGTCACCTACAGACGCTATTTCTCTCTCTTCTAGATTCCAACGTTGTAGATGACAAGTCTGATGCCACTGTCATTTTTTTTTTCATATGAATATAATTAGTTTTTTCTTTGGTGGTTGGTTGGTTGGTTGGTTGGCAGGTAGGCTTTCTGGTTTGGGGAAGCTTTTAAGACTTTCTACATATCCCTGGGGCTCAGAAACCTTACCAGGATATACTTTGTATGTCGTTTCTCATCAGAACTGCCCCAAATGGGGAGTCTTTTCAGTTTGCAGACTGAGATATTTGTCAGGGAAATTTTCATTTACTATTTGTTCAATTATTACTTTTCCATCTGGCCCTTTATTTCGCTCTTACTTTTTCCCTCATGATTGCCGTCGCTCTGCTTTTCTTCTGTGCTTTGAAATATTTATTCCACTATATCTTCCAAGCCACTGAATTGATCTCAACTGAGATTTTTCTTTGCCTTTAAATTTTGAGTGGAAAAAAACCCCACAAAATGTGCGTTTGCATGTGTGTGTACACATACAAGCAATATTCTTAACCCTCAGTGAAGACTTTGACTGTTTTTTTAAAAATATTAAATTTGTCACATTTCTTGTCCACAGTTGTTACATTTCATTCAATACTGTGTCCAGGGCATACACGAGGAACTGCATGTGTTAGTGGACAATCAAGTGGAGGGATAGTGGCCTGGTTTCAGCCACTCAGTGTGAAGTCGCATTTTACATACTAGAACAGAGAATGTTTATTTTCAAATTTTATTTCAAATGCAGACTTTAAGCCAGAGGTATGGAATGAACCCCCAGCCTGGGCTGTGGTTGTCATGACCAGCCATCTCCACAAAGAATGCCGAGAGCTGGTGGCCGTTATGCCCCAAGTGGGCATAAATCCACAACATACTCTTTAAGTCACTAATAACATTATTCCACTGGAAACACAAAATTGAAATTAGTCCCTGATCATTTATTTTCTCTCTGAAAGCAAATACGACATTTCTCACACTTTCTGAACAAAATATTTTGAAATTGGTGAGGAAAAAAAATAAAGATTCTTGGCAGGTGTGTGGGGGTTCCAAGGGGGGCACACCCTACCACCCTTCTGGGTGCCCACCATCTCCCTCCCCTAGCGATCCCCGTGCTATATCACTGTCTGAGAATTTCAGATGCCATTTCTGACTTCTTCAATGTCCTTATATTTTTGTGGCTTCTGTCTACTTTCTCATTTAACATTATTTTTAACTAACTGAAAGTAAGATAACAATTACAATTTTATTCCATTATCGTACAATTATGAGAACATAATATCCTAAAATATAATGAACTAGCACAGGCACTGCTCCTCAGTGGTATCTAAATCACTCAGCATTGTACAAGAGACTAGAACTAGAGCACCTGGGTGGCTCAGTCAGTTAAGCATCCGACTCTTGATTTCGGCTCAGGTCATGATCTCACAGTTTCCATGAGTTCTAGCCCCAATTTGGGCTCTGCACGTTGACCATGTGGAGCCTGCTTGGAATTCTCCCTCTCTTCCTCTCTCTCTGCCCCTCCCCAGCTCTCTCTGTCTTTCACAAAATAAATAAATAAATTTTTTAAAAAATTAATAGAAGATACTAGAATTTTTTGATGAAAACAGGCATTCCCCAATCTATAAGTTTGGTTGATTCAAACACACAATATCTGCTCTTGTACCAGGAAAATTATAGTGATGGTTAGGTTATCCTTCACCCCAGGCAAGCTTCATTGGCCCATATCTGGATAATCTACAATTGGGAGAATATTATTTATTTCCTCATGAGCTCCATTCTCTGGAGACATGCTCCAGTTGGCAAGGTGGGGTGTAGAGAACATATTTTCTCTTCATCTCAGTAGCCACTACCCTATCATGGCAGCAGCGAGAAGGTTTACCCACGCTACTGTTGCTTCTTAAAGCCTTGGCTTTATTTAGGCTGCAGGGAAAGTCAACTTCCCTCCTTTGACATTCCAGTGTTTGCAGCTTCAGCTGCCATCGCTTCCTGGCCGTCCTCAGAAGTACCTGGGATTTGTTGTCTGTGTTGAGTGCCATTAGCCCAGAAAACCCGACACAGAGAAGCCCGCTTAACGAATGTCAGCATGAGGATGCCCCAGGGGAGCAGAAATTGAAGAGGAAGCAGTCTAGTATTTGTATTTGTAAACATGCCAAGCCTTTTTTAAATTTTTACTTAAAAACCCTAAAGCCACATAAAATTACATAAGCACATGACAAAAATCCTGAACAGAGACCATACCCCTCGTAGCTTCTGATAAAATATTTTTCGGCGAGCACTTGGAAATTTCTGTGACAGCCCCAGCTGCCTTTGGAAATGCCTGGCAGTGTCCAGTGGATGGCAAGGGCTTTCTCTCTATATGAAGAAACTCTCCAGCGTGGTACAGCACAGATTGAGGCTGTTTTTCCTCAAAGAGTAGTAAGAAATAAAAAGAAAATGTGAGGCCGGTCTAACAGTGATTCCCATGACATGAAAAAAAGGAGCACTAAAGTAAAACTTTTCCATTAACGCTGACCTGTAAGGAGAAACTTCTGAGTCCCGCAAAGCTGACCTCGTGTCAAGGAAAATACTGAGTCCCCAGGAACATGAAGATCATAAGTTAAGGGATAAAAAAGAAAACACGACAACGAACGGTGGGGGTGGTTTTGGTTATGCAACTGGAGGAACATGAAGGCACAAAGGCACATGCTGGGCAGGGTACTGTCCGAGTTATGACCTTGGCTTTGAACAACCATAAATAATTCCATGGCAACCTTATGCTGCAGGGACCTGATCACCTTTATCATGTAGTTTAAAATACCTGTCCTTCTCCCCATAAACAATAAGCAAACAAAAACATAAAATCTTTAAGTTGTTGTTGCAGATCCTAAAGGAAAAAGACAGAGGGGCACTTGGGTGGCTCAGGTGGTTGAGTGTCCGACTCTTGATTTCAGCTCAGGTCATGATCTCACGGTTTGTGGGATCAAGCCGTTCATCAGGCTCTGCGCTGACAGTGTGGACCCTGCTCGGATTCTCTCTCTTTCTCTCTCTCTCTCTCTCTCTCTCTCTCTCTCTCTCTCTCCCCTTCTGCCCCTCTCCCCCTCAAAATAAATAAATAAACTTAAAAAAAAAAAAGACAGGAAACAGTGCTTTCCAACCTCTCCCTTGTGGTGAATGGCTGCCCTTCCAGACTCCATAGAAAATGGCATTCCCAAGGCTAATTCCCTCATTCCTTTCTCCTCCTACTCTCCCACACCTGGGGCGTCGGCCAGGGGTTCCCTCTCCTGGTTAAAGGATAAACCTGCATCTCTTGAGAGGACGTTTGTACTTTCCAAGCAGAAGGAAATCGGGCAATGGTTTTCTACCCATTTTTTGTCCAGATTATTGAAACTAAACCCTGGGTTTCTTTAGTAGAGTGTTTTTAGTAAACTGAGGTGTGAACGTGCTTTTCCAGTAGCTCTGGTAATAAAAGCAGCCCATTCACAGGTGAATCGTCTCCATAATGTCAAGGTTTGCACTGTGATTGGAACTGGCGACTCTCTCTGCCCTTTAGCTGAGCTCGCCAATCCTTCTGCCCTGCTGCCTTGGCTGCTGTGCCCTTTCTGGGGTCAAAACCTCACAGCGTGTGGAGAACATGAGGGAACTACACACTCACATCAGCCTGAGCTTGGTTTCAGCTCAGGTCATGATCTCACAGTTTCGTGCATTCAAGCTCCATATCGTGCTCTGTGCTGGCATCATGGAGCCTCTTTGGGATTCTCTCTCTCTCTCTCTCTCTCTCTCTCTCTCTCTTTCTCTCTTTCTCTCTCTCTGCCCCTGGCCCACTCATGCTATCTCTGTCTCTCTCAAAATAAATAAATAAAGTTAAAAAAATAGAGAGTATTTCTCTGACAATAGGGCAACATCTGCCTCTGTCTTACCTGCCTCCTTTCTGCTAAGCATACACAGCAAGTTCCACAGTAAGCCTCCACAATTATCAGCTAACACATGTACAAAGTGAGGGAAGTGATACAAGTAATTACTATGTTTTCTTTGCCCTTTTTATTTCCATAAGTCTTCAGCTTCACTCAGTCATTCAGCAAACGTTTATGGAACACCTGTTGTTCCTCTGGCACCTGAAAATTCAACACTGAGCAAAATGTGAGCAGTGCCCTTTAGGGGCTTTTAGTCTTGTGGGGACAAACGTGTAAATGCAGGGGGGTAAAAATTGTTGCAGGAACCTGAGACAGGATCCCTTACAGGAGCAGGAAGCTTGAGCATTGTAGGAGGAGGGTGCTCCAGGCAGAGAGGGAAGCCTGTGGAAAAGCACAGGACACCGACGATGCTTGACATAACTTCATGAGAAGCAGAGTAGAATGGTGATTATGACCAGTCATAGTCATAAGTGATGTCGGTTCCGATCCTCATCTCTAGAGATAATTCTTATTTTCAGTGTTTGTCATGAGGATTAAATAATAGATTATAATATGTTAAATGCCTAGCATTGCACTGGCATAGCTTATGTCACGTGCCTCTAACACCAGATAAAAAAGATTACCGATACTAAACCATACCATGAATTCAGACTAAGCAAATAGACTTACATTCATCAGTCAAGACAAAGGACTTTTACATAAACAAATTAACCTCCAATTCTAACAGTCTAGTTAAGCACAATATACTAATTATTGATTTATTTTCCTTATTGCTCATGAATATGATATTTTTAGTCTGATTTTTTGTGATATTTCAGTTACTACCCTCATTGCCTACATAGTGTCTCAGATTCTCAAGAAGTAAATTAAATTGCTCTGTAAAGATTTACTCTTCACAAAGCCTTGTTGATTGCCAGACAGCGTTTTGTATTTTTCTGTGTGATTATAGAGTGTTTGATGATTTGTTCCAGTAACTACATACAGAGCAAGTTAACTGATCTATAATTTTCAGGATGAACATTTACTCACCAAAAAAAAGGGGGGGGGTGCGGAAGAACAGCCTATTTTCATCTTTAGGGCTTTTACTCTTCT
The DNA here is from genome assembly GCF_018350215.1 of Panthera leo. Taxonomy (NCBI): domain Eukaryota; kingdom Metazoa; phylum Chordata; class Mammalia; order Carnivora; family Felidae; genus Panthera; species Panthera leo. Next base: position 71,696,362 of record NC_056679.1, on the reverse strand, counting down.
GAAAGGATTTTCTAAAATAATAGCTTAGCATCTCCGCGGTGCTATTCAAGACGCATCTCTAGGAGGACAGTGGGAGATTACATGGCATCACCACCTCACCAGGGGCCGGATAGCAGAGTTACAAACCATGTGGTCGGTGGGGAGGGAAGAAGCCACCAGACAGAATGTGAAAACTCTCTGGACTTCCGGACTTCTGTGTTTAGCTTACAAATGCATTAGTAGGTGATTGATTGTCCATTTATTCACAATAATGGAGAGGAAACAAAAAGATACAAAATATAAATGAAAACTTTTTCTTTCATTTTGATTGGCCTTTGTAGTATGTTTTCGTGCTGAGATCAAAGTACAGCTGAGTTTGAGTGCACATCTTTCCATTTCAGTTATTTCTTGAGGCCCTTTCTATGCACACAGTGAGCTGGGGTCCAGGTAAAAATCGCGTCCTGGCGTCAGCTAACACAAGAGGAGAAATTCCCGGTCAGTGATTCTTCTTGCAGAATATTTAGTGGTATAATCATTTTGGGTCTGGGATTATAAGTACTTCAAATTCCTTAGGTGTACATCCACTGAAGTACAAAAGTAAATGCATCTAGGATCAAGCATCATCTGTAGATAATACAGAAGGCTTTTAACCACAATTTTTTGGTGCTGTCTCCAAAGCAATGATCAGAGCTGACTTTGCAACTAAGCCTATCTGTGAAAGTTACATTTAACTCTCCTGTCTCAATGTTCTTCTCTTTTGAGTATAGTTTACTCTTAAGTTTTACTTTCCCGTTAAGTGTAATACCGATCCCAATGTGTTAACATTTGCTGCTGGGGCTGGTATATTTGGATCTAAAGTTCAAATACAATTGAATCATAATTGGAGAGCAAGCACTGCTCCCAGAGTGCCTGGGATTTTAAATTCACAAATACCTGCATGATTAAAAGCATCTGGCATTTTCTCCCAGAATCATAAATCCACTCTTTTTTTTTTTAATCTCTGCAGGTTTTTGGTTTTTGTCTTTCTGTCTATATGAGCTCTAAGCATGAAGTGATATGCTTAGGTATATATTATAGTGTATATTATGGTTTCCCACCAGTAGGTAGCGTACTTTGAGCATACCTGTTTTTGACGATACTGGTTCTCCCTCATCTTCTGAATCATCGGCATCATTACACTGGTCTAGCGATGTGTAAGTTGTTGGAGATTCGGCCAAATCTCCAACGCCGCTCGACTGACTAAAGCATTGTCATGCAATCTAGTGCAAAAACAGTCAAACCAATTAAGTTTCCAATCATCTGGTTTCTAGTTTCACAAGATTTTCCTATCAAGTGAATTGGTGCATTTCAAAATAAATAGGCTTCCTTTGTAATTTTTACCTGATTCACATTTGTTATTTCAAGGATTCACTTCATAAGAAAAAAAATGTAGTACAGAAAAGAGTCATCTCTAATATTAAGCAATGTATTCATTCTGTAAATACATTTCAAGAACAAATTACAGGCAGTACTGGACAGTGGAGAGAAATGTAGTGGACAAAGAATCCACCATCCATACCATATGGAGCCTATGATCCGGTGGAATTCACAGAAAGATAAAAAGGTGTTTCACACACAGAGCAGAAATCAATGGGTATGGGTGCCCTTGGCCCCAAAGGGCGACTGTGAAGGGTGTGTGTGTGTGTGTGTGTGTGTGTGTACATATTTATATATTTTTAAATTTTTATGTCTGGTGTTTTTTCAGGGTTCAGAATTTATAATGTTGAAATAACAAGATCAAAACTCTTGACCCATCATCTAAAACTCCCTTTTCACAAAATCCACATTCTAAGGCATATTTCAAAGCTTCATAACATGCTATTATAACAGTACTCACCTTTGCATACATTGTAATGTGACTATTTTAATTTTGCTGCTGCCTACACTAATCACCTTTTTAAATTCTTTCTTTCCAAGCATAATGTCAATTTTATAAAAAGTTGATTTTATAGAAACATCCTGCCGTACACATGATCTGTCCTATGCGCCATGGTATTAGTTTTCAGTTCACAGGTGCATGAAAAATTAAAATACGGCTGAATGATGTACCTACCACCTTCAACCTATGTAATTTTAAGTAATTGCTTATTTCCAATTATGACATTTTATGTGGGAGACTTATTCAATAAAGCAGCTAATTACAATAATTACACTACACCTTTCCAGCAGAAATGACATTCATCAAGCCCTGTTCATTGGGCCATGGTTTTGTGCTTTATGGTCATATGTTTTTATAAATGCATTTCCATTTATTGTCAGCCTGTTAATATTTGAAAAATGAAAAAAGGAAAAACATGACTCTCAAACTTTTTCTCAGTTACAAACAGAAATACGTTGTTAACAACTCCAAATCAGAAAAAGTGAGCTGAATACTTAGAATAGCTATGGTTTTCTGTCTCAAGTAAATACTAATGGCTTCATTTTGAAGGAGGTTACCAGAGAATACAGGTGTTCAGACTAAGCACAGCAGCATTCCAAAGGAAGCTACTATTCCCTGATAGTCTAGGGTTACTCCCTGGTGGTTGAATAAATGAATTAATATTCTACTTAATTGAAAGTTGTGATGGATCCCAGATTTCAGCAATCAGTAAATGTAAAATATAAATACTCTTATCATACTGGTATTAATAGGTGAGAAAAGTTATTGATCTCCTTTCGTGCTTCAGGGTCATTATTCTGAAAATCAGGTATGCATATACGTACGGAACAAAGGAAAAACGTGCTAGTTTAGATCTTGCATAAGATTTGGGATAAGAGCAAGTTATATGTATAAACCAAACCTTTCATGTCAAATAAACAGCATTGTATTACAGTATAGTTTGGAAAATCCTTTTTTTATACTGTTAAGCCTTGTGACATTTTAGATACACATGTTTAGTGATGAGATTTGAACATTGAGCTATATAATCTAGACTTAATTATAATATTTTAATTTATAATTTGAGTGACCTAAACAACATAATTTCTATGATTGTCAGATTTCTCACCTGTGAAAAAGAGATAATAACACATACCTATGAGTATTAATTTGAAAATTAAATTACAAATATTTGTAAGACACCTTAGCACACGATCAAAGAGCCAAGAAAATTAATAAGGATTTAGGATATTTGAAATACACAGTTGACTAGCTTCCTGTAGTGGGCATTTATACAATTCTTCATTTAGCGACTTGAGAACATTCTTTTTTTTTTTTAATTTTCTATTTATTTATTTTTTTGGAGAGAGAGAGAGAGAGCATGAGTGGGGGATGGCAGAAGAGAGGGAGACACAGAATCAAAAGCAGGCTCCAGACTCTGAGCTGTCCACACAGAGCCCGACATGGGGCTCGAAGTCACCAGCTCAGATCATGACCTGAGCAGAAGTTGGACACTTAACTGACTGAGCCACCCAGGCGCTCCAAGAGCACATATTTTGATTGAGGCACACCTAAATGATTTACAAAACATGACCACTTACATACCAGAAAGGAATTCTAAACATGAACCAAATCACTATGCTAGAGAAGACATTATTTAACAGAAGTGTAATAAGGTTAGAAACTAAATAACAACCAGAAAACACCAACACTTTTCAAAATTTAAAAATCACTTTTAAATAATTTAGACAGCATAGAAGAAACCACATGGAAATAAAAAGTTTCTAGAACTGAAAACTAGTAAACACTGTGTAGATTGAACCTATGAGAAGCAACCAAAGGCATTTTTAGAGGGAAAGTTATACCCTTGAGTGCATATTTAGAAAATAATAGAGGCTGGCACTAATCATCCAAATATTTAACTCAAGAATTTATTAAAATACCAACCAAGAAAACATTAAGACAGTGGGAGGGGAAAATAAGTATATTTTAATCAAATAGGGGGAAAAGAAGCAATAAGTAATATTAGTAAAACTAACATTTTGTTCTTTGAAAAGACAAATAAAAATGATAAATCTGCATTAAAATTCAACAAAAAATATGTAAGGAGTCTTCCGGCATAATGATAGAAGCATTGGCATAGTTTTCTTAATCTCCTTGAATTAAGTAAATAGAATACCTAGATAACATGAAAGTAAATAGAATACCTAGATAACAACCATAGACAATATTTACAACAAAATTAGGTAATCCACAAACCACAAGTCAAAGCAGCTGTAGACAAAACAATAGCCACATGGTTTGCAAGGTGACTTGGTCTGTTTGGAATGCTACAACACATACCACAGACTGGGTGACTTCAACAACAAGCGTTTATCCCTCAGAGCTCTGGAGGCTGGAAAGCCTAAGATCGAGGCGTCAGCAGATTTGGTGTCTGGTTCTTCTTCCTGGTTCACAGATGACTGCCTTCTGGCTGCATGTTCATATGACAGAAAGAGGGAGGGCTCTGGTCTCTTCCTCTTCTTATGAGGGCACAAATGCCATCATGGGGCGCTATCCTCATGACCTCCTCTAAACATAGGTACTTCTCAGAGACCCCTTCTCCTCATGTCTTCACACTGGGGGGCTAGAGCTTCAACACATGAATTTGGGGTATAACACATAGTATTGGTGCTGTTGGGGAGGAAGCCAAGTTAGTTACAGGGCATGTAATGTCTTTGAGACTGGACCACACCTGCCTAGCTCCACACAAAGAAAAACATCCAGGAGTGGAAACAAACTTGACAGGCCAGTGACAAGAGTGATGAGGGGAAAAGTAGATCCAGATAAACTTGGTGGTGTCTGCTCCCTATAACAAAGCCAAGAAATCTCAGAAAGAAGGCTGCCATATGGTTCACTATGTTAAAACCACAGAAGAAGACACTCTGAAGCTAGAAGGAAATACTAAGGTGTTCAGGAAAACTGTGTGTAAGCATGAGCAATGGAAATTTATCACAGCCAAATTCCCTACAAGAATTGTAAGAGACAAAGAATAAGGAACAGAATACTGTCCCAATAGAGTGAAACTTACCCTAAAGACCTACCTACCAATGGCTCAAACTGTAGCATTATATGGGAAAATGAGTTAAAAGACATATGGGGATGGAACCGGAGGGTATTATGCTAAGCGAGATAAGTCAATCAGAGAAAGACAGATATCATATGACTTCGCTCATATGTGGAATTTAAGATACAGAACAGATGAACAAAAGGGAAGGGAAGCAAAAATAATATAAAAGCAGGGAGGGGGACAAAACATGAAAGACTGTTCAATACAGAGAGCTAACTTAGGGTTGTTGGAAGGGCTGTCGGGGGGATGGGCTAAATGGGTAAGGGGCATTAGGGAGGACACTTGTTGGATGAGCACTGGGCGTTATACATAGGGGATGAATCACCGGAATATACTCCTGAAATCATTATTGCACTATATGCTAACTAACTTGGGTGTAAATTATAAATAAATAAATAAATAAATAAATAAATAAATAAATAAATAAAATTTAAAAAGACATACAGATTACATAAGACTAGAATAGCAACAAAAGTAAGAAATTCATACATAAGGTGCTAGAATTCAGGAAAGAAGTACAGTTGACTCTTCAACAATATGAATTTGAGCTGTGCACATCCACTTACGTGCAGATTTTTTGATAAATGCAGCACAGTACTATCTGTAAATGTATTTTCCTTATGCTTTTAATAACATTTTCTTTTGTCTAGCTTGCTTTATTGTAATAATACAGTATATAATACATATGGCATACAAAATAATGTGTTAGTTGACTGTGTTATTGGTAAGGTGTCCAGTCAACAGTAGGCTGTTAGCAGTTAAGTTTGGGGGGGGGGGGGCAGTCAAAGGTTATGTGTGTGTTTTCAACTGAATGGAGTGTCAGTGCCCCTAACCCCTGCATTGGTCAAGGGTCAACTATATTAGTAAAAGCAATGAAGACTAAACTAGGCAGAACATAAAGTGATTACATACATCAGATGATGCCTTTAGAAAGCTAGGAAGTAAAAAAGAGGAAATTTGAAGACATCAAAAAGAAATGAAGAAAGAAATGAAAATGATTTGAAAGAAACTGACAAATCAAAGAATTTCATTGAAGGTCCCAGATCTGTATTATAAAGATCCTGAAAGAAGAAAACAAAAGCCATAGCACAGAACAGCATTAAACTTTTCTGAAATGTAAAAAGATTTGAAGCTATATATTGGAACTGAAAACATCAATAACAAATGACCAAAAATAAGACATATAGCAGACAAATTACAGGACTTAAAAAATTATATATACATATATATTTAATATATTATTTTATTATAATTAATTATTACATTATATATTTTTATGTATTATATATTTTATATCATTATATTATAATTAGTATTATAATTATAATATAATAATATAATGTAATAACTTAAAATTATATATACATATATATGTTTAACATATGTCTTTAATGTATCACTCTTAACTGTAGAGAACTAAGGGGTACTGGAGAGGAGGTGGTTGGGGGATGGGCATTAAAGGAGGGTGTAATAAGCACTGGGTGTTATATGTAAGTGATGGATCATTAAATTCTACTTCTGAAACCAATATTCCACTACATGTTAACTAACTGGAACTTGAAAACTTAAAACCAATAATAATAATAATATAATAATAAAAGAAAACAAAAATAGGTATCAGCTCAAAATGAACAAGTGACTTATAAAGGGAAGAACATTTGATTACCATCAGACTTTTTGGCAGGAATGCTTTATGTCAGAAGAAATTAGAATCACATATATAGGATACCCAGAAAAAGAATATGTCATCCAGCTTTCTTATGTCTAGGAAAACCGCCTCTCAAGTTTAAAGGAGAAAAGAAAACAACTACTATTAAGATGTAAGAATGTAAGTAATGTTGTTCCTATGAGTTCCTATGAGTTCCTTTCCTGAGGAAATTACTAAAAAACATGCTTCAAACAACCAAAATGAATTCCAAAAATGACTCTAAGACATTAACATAAGAACAGGTGGCAAACATTCTTAAACTGTGTATGACTAACTAGGACCACATGAGGATTAAAATAAAGAGAAAAATATGCAATATCTATTTGCTCTGCTAATATGAGTATAGTACAAGTGTACAAATGAAAGGAAAATGGGAAGAATGTATGCATTTTTTAAATATCCATTAGTTGTATTGTGTTAAATAGGTATTGTAATGCTAAGACTAGTGCCTATGAAATGTGAAATAAAAATAATGAGTAATTGGCAGATAGTCTAATGTCTGTTATCTCTGTATATTTGATAATCAAGAGTTTTGATGTGGGATGGGAGGATACAGAAACAGAAGAGATACAGATGTCATATGGAAGAGATTAGGTAAAAGTGCAGAGTCCTGAATTTAAATAGAAAATATCAGAATAAAATCAGGCAAAGCCCTCGAAACAGTGACCCACTCAGTAGCGAAGAGTATCACTAAATTGTGTTCTTGAAACCCATTTCTCAATAAATAAACGAAGGCTTTTTGGAGAAAAATGGTAATTTGGAATAGGAAGCATATACAAGATGAGCTAGGGATATCTGGCCATACTAATAACAGGGAAGCTTAGACAAAGACTACTAAAGTCAGGCCAAAAGAACCCATGAGCCATTTTGAAAAATCTCCCAATGCTCTTTGACTTCACATGAGGATAATGATTGTAATGAATTGAAACCAAATATATTTAAGTCCTTAAGTCAATAATGACATTTTTATTTATTTTTTTTAAAAAATTTTTTAATGTTTATTTATTATTGAAAGTCAGAGAGAGTCAGAGCTTGAGCAGGGGAGGGGCAGAGGGAAAGGGAGACACAGAATCTGAGGCAGGCTCCAGGCTCTGAGCTGTCAGCACAGAGCCCGATGCGGGGCTCGAACTCAAAAACTGCGAGATCATGACCTGAGCCGAAGTTGGACGCTTAACCGATGGAGCCACCCAGGTGCCCCAATAATGACATTTTGAAACTACTAATTGGTCACCTTCAGAGGATGATAGAAAACCAATTAATTACATAAAAAATGAATAAGTAAAGGTAAAGAATCAACATTTACTTTGCCTTTTCCATATGAACTGTACTAATGAGTAACCAAATAGTGCATGAGAGGAAGTACTTCATTATAAAGGTGTTCCAACTAAAAAATGAGAAAGAAGTGTCAATTTTAGAAACTGAATGAATCAACGATCTAAGCAATAGACATCAATACTACTAACATCACAAAAAGAGGAACAATCATTGTGTGCCTTCTGATGAAAAGCTACACCACCACCTGTGGTCTTGCCAAAACCATCAAGTATGAGCCAGATGAGACTCTGGGTCCAACTACCAATTTGCAAGAGGTATAGAAGACAGAGGAGCATGTGAACTATGGCATGAATGTGCACTTGGGAAAATCCACACTCCTGGAAGCTCCAGGTGACATGCCCCCGGTCCTTCAACTATGGTTGGGGGAGGGGGGCGGCAGGCAGGAGGTGTACCTGTAGCTTAAAAGATGTTAAAGAAATTGCCAGAAAATCAGCGAGATCCATCCATTGCTGTGTCCTTCAGCTCCGAATTATTCAACCACAAATAACTGCAAATTTGAACCTCCTGAATTTCACGTTAAAGTGCATAGTTCTGAAAATACCTTTTAAATTAAAATTTTAAGACAAAAAAAATCTCTGTGCTGCTTGAACATTTAATTTTTGTTAAGTTTATTTATTTTGAGAGAAAGAAAGAGTGCATGCACAAGAGGGGCAGAAAAAGAGAGGGAGAGAGAGAGAATCCCAAGCAGGCTCCACACCGTCAGTGCAGTGCAGAGCCCAATGTGGGGCTCGAACTCACAAACCCTAAGACCATGACCTGAGCCAAAATCAAGAGTTGGATACTCAACTGACTGAGCCACCCAGGTGTCTCTTGTTTGAATGTTTAAATGTATTTTTGATAATTCAGTCAGAGAATGTTTGTCTTCTGGAGTTGGATGTACTAGATTTACAAACAAAAGAAAACCACCAAAAAGGGCTTTTTCAACTAATCTTTTATTTTCTTCAGTGCAGACTCCGTGTAATGTCATCCATACCCTTCCCTTTAAGTCCTACATGTCTGATGTGTTTACATCCAGAAGAAACATTTACTGGCACCTGCCTTACCTGTAATTTAAACTTCAGGTCTAAAATTACTTATCCTGAACTTGATTTCTGTATTCCTTATTTTGATCATTTCAGGTGACTGTCAGTATCTTTTGGAGCCAGAAGAGGGCACTGCAGAGCAGCATAGCTCTGAATACTTGGGACAAGCAGACAGTGTCCTTTGCAGAAAAAAAAAATGTGCAAAGCTCTACTACAGAAATAACAAAAAGGGGAGGGGTACTAGATAATCACTATAGGCTTTCTTTATTTACTAGAAAAAAAGAACCGTTAAAATATATAACTAAATACATATCTGGGCTATCATATATGTTTAGATAGAGATAGATGACAGATAGATATAGATGCCAATGTTTCTTCTTTTAAAACATCCTGAAGCTAGAGGTAGCTGGCTGGCTGGCTGGCTGGCTCAGTGGGTGCAGCTTGGGACTCTTGATCTCGGGGTCATGAGTTTGAGCCCTATGTTGGGCATAGAGCTTACTTAAAAAATCAGCCAATCGATCAATCAGTAGATCCTGAGGCTGAATCTGAAGTTCTATTAGAGTATTTATTCTTTTGCTACCTCTGCTGTTAAAGAATCAGTTCTCAGGAAGTTCCTCGTACAGATTAATAGTGTATTTTACTTTAACTAGTTCGGGTTTAGGACAAAGGAGATCCAGCAGCCCTTTAGCAATCTTAGACGGCACAGAAATAATTTTGGAATCAATATAATAAACATTATCCACAGTTTCTGCAAAGGTTTTTTTCTAACATGAAGAACTCTGTGTTAAGTGTCAGCTGCTCAATTACAGGGCAGTAGGTAGGTGACTGAATTCAGACCATCACCTTCACTAAGGGAAAGATGACTAAGGCATGTCAGTGTCCTTCAGAGATGAAATAAGGGGAGTGGGGTCCAGACCTCTCCCCAAACCTGCAGTCTCGGGGCCTCCGTACCCCGGGCCTTTCCCATGACAGACAATGTGTGTGCTTAGGAACCAAAGGACAAAAGCACCACCATGATGAGACCCTTCTGTCTCTGCAAATGACCTTAAATAACATTCCTTAGGGGAGTGGGGTCCAGACCTCTCCCCAAACCTGCAGTCTCGGGGCCTCCGTACCCCGGGCCTTTCCCATGACAGACAATGTGTGTGCTTAGGAACCAAAGGACAAAAGCACCACCATGATGAGACCCTTCTGTCTCTGCAAATGACCTTAAATAACATTCCTTGGGAGATAGACTGTCAGCTCTAGGAGGTTAAATCCATGCCCAAAGTCACCTCAAGGGGAGGGGAGGAGATTAAGAAAGTTTTAGGATCCATCATGGTAAACAGCCTTCCGTGCACTACCCTAAAAATGTAACTTCTGAAAAAAATGGCATCCACGCTTATTTCCTTGTGTGTACATTAACTTATTCTTCCATGAGTTCTGATGAGTAAAAAACCAATTCAGTTTTTCATTATTGAAAATATATGAGTGCTCCATCTTTCTTCATATGAGGGAAATTGCCAATGTGTTCAATGATCTTTCCCTTTATTGCAGATCTGCTGTGAAATACAAAAATTATATTGCTGGATATGGTGTTATCTAGGTTGTCAGGTGTGGCTGAAAAGACCAGTTTGTGCCTGTCACTTCCTCTCCAGCTGTGGCCATATGGACATGTCGATCGACAGTATAGTATTTGTTTATAGGCTTGTTTGTTGTAGAATGGAGCTCTGTGACTTTGTACCTGAAGTCACTATGTTGTTTAAAAGAAATTAGACAGTCTGTTTTTACTGGATACAGAGTTGTTCTGTCTCCTGCTCATTTTTTTTCCTCCCTCAAATCTGTTGGAAACACAGTATGCCTTACAGTGTTTCTTCCACCAAGCTCAGCACGTAAGCATATCATCTGCGCTGGATCTCTTTGCCCCACGCATGCATTTCCAACTGCAGTCCTTTGCTCACAGCCTCCTTTGCTATGAAAATCTGAACCATCCTTCAAGGCCTAGTGCAGTGTCCACTTCTTCAGTGACATCTTTGCTATTTCAGATACAGCTATTTGTGCCCACCCGAATCGTGCAGCCTGCTCATCTTTTCTGCTGGACACAGCAGCCAGCACCTTACTGTCTACTTTTTACTGGTAACCTCATGCATAATAGCCTTGCCTTTGTAACTAGGCTTTTCGATTCAGGTAAACAATTCTGATTTGTGGGTAAGCTGTATCTCTAATAGTCACTAATATCATACTAAGTGCTTAGAAAATCTAACCTGATATACTGATCAAGATGAGTAGGTCGTGGGGCACCTGGGTGGCTCAGTCAGTTGGTTGTCCGACTTCAGCTCAGATCATGATCTCACAGTTGGTGGGTTTGAGCCCCGTGTCGGGTTCTGTGCTGACAGCTCAGAGCCTGGAGCCTGCTTCGGATTCTGTGTCTCCCTCTCTCTCTGCCCCTCCCCCACTCGCACTCTGTCTCTCTCTGTCTATTGAAAATAAATAAATGTTTAAAAAGATGAAAAAAACAAAAAAGATGAGCAGGACGTTGTCCAAGTGTTATCTCTGGTCTGACTATTGGAGTTACCCTTCCTAGTTATTTGTTATTATGAATCTGCCTAGGTTGGCATGCTTCCCTGTTCTTTCTCTGCCCTCTGATTGCCCACTTGAGTTTCCTGCGCACCTGTCACCCCTCTGACTTCTGCAACTATCAGGCAGGACAGAGCTGAGTTTGAGGAATCTTCTGGTTTATAGGCAGCCTCCAGGATTTTGTTTATCTTAGTGCTTTTCCCTGGAATAATTTCATCATTGCTAACTAGGAAGCAACCTTGAAAGCTCATCTCATTTGTCTCCATGTCAGTGGGCAAAGCAACTCCTGAACTCATCGTTCAGATTAGTACCAAGTCACAGGCTAAGACCCTGAAACAGGGGATGCCTGGGTGGCTCAGTCAGTTAACCATCTGACTTTGGTTCAGGTCCTGATCTCACAGTTCATGGGTTCGAGCCCCATGTCAGACTCTGTGCTGACAGCTTGGAGCCTGAAACCTGCTTTGGATTCTGTGTCTCCCTCTCTCTCTCTGCCCCTCCCCTGTTTACACTCTGTGCATGTGTGTATGTGTGTGTGTGTGTGTGTGTGTGTGTGTGTGTGTGTGTGTCAAAAATAAATAAACATTAAAAAAATAAAAGAACCTGAAACAGGTGTAAAGTGGATTAGAGAACAGTTTGCTGGACGATAGCAAGAAGCAGTCCAATATTTGTCTCAATGCTACATTCTCTGGATACTGAAAAGCCTATTCAGATGTAAGACATTATTACTAATGAGCACAGCCAATGTATCACCACCATAGTTGTGACGTGTGGCCCCACAAGCTTGTTTGCATTTCTGCCCAAATAAAAGTAAAAATAGAAGGTAAAATTAAAGAATAGAATCACTCATATAATGATGCGTCAGTAAAAAAAAAATTATGTTTGATGTTTTAATACTGTTCTCTATATAATGTATGTAATTATTTGTCAGTATATTATCCCTTCACATTCCAAAACTAATAACCCACACTTACAATTTTTCAGCTTCGCAAGTCTGTCTTCAGCATCAGGGCAAGGAATCTTCTAGAAAAAGAGACTGCAGTCACTAAAATCTTAAGGTAACACCATTAAACACTGATACATATTTAACCCTAGTGGGATTATATCCAGCAAAAAAACTCTTTTCTCTTTAATGAACTAATTTTCTGAGTATCAATATACACTTTCTGCTAGAAAGTAGGTCTGGGTAACTATGTAGTTACAAATAATGTCAAATACATCATTTATATCTTTCCTGGAAAAATAATATTTTATTAGCTCAGTCATGCATTTTTCTTTTCATGCCCATACACATAAATCGTTAAGTATGAACATTTACAAAAAGATGACTATAACTTACTTTTATTCTTCCATGTTTTATTTCTTTTGTGATATATAAGGGACAAATCACAATCTAAGGGGGAAATGGTAAGCTTTTTAGAAGTAATTATGATTTATTAACCTATTAAGAGTAAATGTATTTAAAACCTATAAGAATCAAAAGCATATCCATTTTAAAATGCTTATGAAAATGTGTAATTTCAACAGTGGTTTCTTAAACCTGCCTTGATGAAGTACCAGAAAGGAAAATCAGGCTAGCTACTTAAGAGTATTTTGCAAGACTGTGTCATAACGTGAAAGAGCATGATCTTTATAACAATGCACGAGCATTCGGAATGCTATTTATGGCGCACATATTACACAGGCACATGTAACAATACAACTAAATACTGGAGGCTAGAAGAATGGCTCACAAGGTGAATGGATGAATTTATACTGGGAAGACCCTTCCCAACTTATGCTGAGAGGAAGGAGTTAGACTGTCTTCTAGTCTACCTTTGTTCTAGGAATGGTCATTAAAGAGTTTTTGCCAGAGTGTATATCACAACTTGGATGACTGTAATGAGGAAATAAGGCTAATATATATGGTTTGAGACACTATTTTGAGTTTATAACAGTACTTGAAATTTGTGTGCCAAAAACAATCCTAGTAACTAGTCAAGACAGTATTCTGGTATTCAGTCTTTTATCTGCTGACAGTTCGCGCAGATATGAGTATGTGCTGCAGTGCCTTTTATGAGAGGAGAACAATCATTTCTGGGCTTATTATGTATTATCACCACAAAATATGATGAGATGATCATAAAAGGTCTGGTTAAATAGAGAAAGGAAAGCTTTCTCAGCAAATCTCTAACAACCTGCGTCCCAATTTCAGTTTGAGTCCAATTGGCTCAATCCTGGCATTGCCACCAGATAACGTCATGGGGGGCCGGCCTTGAATGCTGCATGGTACTCCAGGGTCTTTATCAAGCTGTAACTACTATACTAGACGAATTCCTGGCAGGATCAATCCCTAGCGTCTTGAAGATGCTCCTCTGTTCACACAAGACAGACCATGCCGTGCACTGACAGGGAAGAGAATTCAGCCTCCAATCCAAAGGACCCACGAGGGGATTGTAATACTCTGAGCCTGTATTCAGAGTCTACTTACCAAATTAGGAACCAAAATGACATTACTCACCTACCCAGAGTAACTACCTTCCTGAATGTACCCTGGGGCTCCCAGAGACTTCAGAGCACAGGCAGACAGGCATCCCTGGAAGAAGTCACTTCCAGAGCCTCACCTCTCTGTGAATTTTCTTAAATTTGGTCTTCCAGTTTTTCTTTTCCACTACCTTTTCCTTATTCACCTGCTCCCAGTTTACAAAAAAAAAAAAAAAAAACCACACACACACACACACACACACACACACACACACACACAAAACACAGTGAGACTGTAATTCATGCACAAGGAAGGTGAAGCTATGGTGCGTATTGATCTGGGTTGCCAAACACAGTGACTGTTCCCACGCAAGTTTCTCCAGAAAGGGGATCCCATTGGGCAACAGCTTATTGTCTATCTAGGTGACAAGTTTTTGGAAAACCTCCTTCCAAGAATTCATCTACCTTAGGGTTAGGCCTTAGAAATAACACAGACGTTATAAGAATTAAGGTCAATACGTCAAACTGATAGTTTCTTTGGGTGCACTTACCTTTTTTCACTCATAATATAGTAGCAATGATGATAACAATAATAATAATAATAACATGTTATATGAGTTGAAAAATAAAGTCAGACTTTTTCTGACAGATTTGGCTCATCTGCTTGATTATGAAAGCTGACATCATGGTGCCCAATATCATAAAAGTGAATTTACTGGATGGATAGAACTCTCTGGTGTTTTCTCAAAGTCATATTAAAACACAGATGTAATTGTGCTAGAAATCACATCCTTTACCGCTAAATAACATTGCAGGGAGGGATTTAGCTGTTGATTTTTAAATGTGCAGAAGTGGTTTTAAAAAGAGAATATTGGTGGAGTTACCTGAGCCAAATTTTTAAGACTATTAGGGAATAGGGACGCCTTCAGTCTTGCCTAATAATTGTGTAATTTGAGGAACACCCAGACCCAGTAGCATTTTACTACAGCCCAGCATACTACAAACTGAGAGGCAACTGTAGGCTGCCAGAGCTGCTACCTGGTCAATCTCAGGAATAAGAGGCTACAATTAGAAAAAAATGAAGACTTTTTTAAGAATACAAATTTGATCTTTAGAAAAGCCATTTAGCTCTTTTTCTGTGAAAATGTTTTCCTTGTTGGTGCTACATTAGTCTCTGCAAGAATTAAGGGCAAGATGTCAAACTGACAGTTTCTTTGGGTGTATTTACCTTTTTTCATTAATTGTATAGTAGTAGTAATGATGATGACGATGATAATAATAATATATCCTATCTGCATTATAATGTAAGAAGGTCAAGAACTGATTGGGTCAATACCTATGGGTCCATGGGCATTTTTCTGTGCTATTTTTCAATGAACAACAACAACAAATGGAAAGAAAAACAAAGAAGAAGGGACAAGAGAAGTTAAAAAGAAAGAAAAGGAAAACATTTGCAGTCACTTCAGGGTAAGCAATTAAATAGGCCTACCCTATATTATGGCAGCAGATGAATGTGTTAACTAACTTTATTGGTGGCGATCACTTCACAATATATACGTACGTCAAATCATGTTGTATACCTTATATTTACACAACGTTATTTGCCAAGTATCCCTCAGTAAAGCTGGGGGAAAAAATGGCCACTCCCGTGACCCTTTGCATTTTTGAAGGAGGCTTTGAAAGAAGGAAAGGACAAGGAGGTACAGATTCTGTATCTTAATGGATGGGTCTGCCTTGATACAACAGAAAAGAAGTGCAGCAGAGACTTGTTTTAGTGCTCTGTCACTCTCGATTTTCCTAAGTCTTCTATTTTCATAGCCTTATTGTCCTTAGTTTCATCTAAGAGGTTCCTCTTCAGGGAGGTAGGCAGAAGGTTACAGGAAGACACAGAAAGAAGACCTCAGCCAAATCATTTTGGCAACAGGTGGGCATTTGTGCTGATTTGGGTGCACAGAGAGAGAAGTCACATAAACTTTAAATCCAGTGTGATTTAAGAAGATACCATGAAATATTAGTGTCTTAGAAATAACTTTTAAAAATAACAAATATTTGGGGAAAATAATACAGAACAAATCCCTGATCTAAGGTATCTCAAGACCAGGCTGTGTAAACAGGTTAATTATTTAAATCCCTGATTTTCCAGGAATTTAAAGATTGCAGGAGGTGATCCTCAGGGTCCAACTAATTCTAACGTAAGCTACTAGACTTGGTGTCACAAGGCCTGGACCAGCATCTGGCTCTGCTCCTCCATAACCTTAAGCCACTCACTTACCTGCTGCCTTTGCAGCATAGACTGCCCCAAATGGTCACCTGAATAATCTGTTGGTCAATCAGAGCAAAATTTAATACTCATCACAGTGAGGCAGACTCCCACTGCAACACTCTTAATAATACCTCACAAAAGATAGGTCAGGAGTGGATATTTGTAGGGTTTGGGGTTTGGGTTTAAGTGTAGTTAGTGATTGATACTGGGCAGAATTCTTGATGTAAGAGTTTAGACAGTTTCACAATATATACAAAACATCGAATCATTATTTTGTAATGCTGTAATGTGTGCTATAAGCTAATACAACATTATATGTCAATTATACCTCGTTTATTTTTATTTTTTTTTATTTTAGAGAAAGAATGCAAGTGGAAGAGAGGGGCAGAGGGAGAGAGAGAGAATCTTTTTTCTCTTTTTTAAAGTTTATTTTTTGAGAGAGAGCGAGCAGGGGAGGGGCAGAGAGAGAGGGAGAGAGAGAATCCCAAGCAGGCTCTGCACTGTCAGTGCGTAGCCCTATGTGGGGCTCGAACTCATGAACCGTAAGATCATGACCTGAGCTGAAGTTGGATGCTTAACCGACTGAGCTACCCAGGCGCCCTGAGAAAGGATCTTAAGCAGGCTGTGTGCTCAGCGTGGAGCCTGACACGGGGTTCAATCCCACAACCCTGGGATCATGACCTGAGCAGAAATCAAGAGTGAGTCACTTAACTGACTGAACCACCCAGGTGCCCTGATATACCTCAATTAAAAAAAAAAAAAAAAGAGTGTAGGACTCTCCCGGATACACAAGTAACAAGTACGTGTTATGGACAGGAACCATTACTTTTCTGGGGAGGGCGGCACTGGGAGTGGGGCACTTTAGAGAGGACATCCCTTTGCCACTCTGTGCCCCAGTGTTCTTTCCACCCCCTCTGGCTCCACCTTTCATTTGTCAGTTGTTCAGTGGAGTTTGCATGTCTGTTTTTCACTTTCCTTCCTGATGTGGGGTGATTTCTGAAAAGAAAGAAATCAGTGGTGAGTTTCTGCTGTCCTCTTCACTCCAGAAATCAATTCTATTCTGCCCTTGGATTTTTAGCCATATACATGTATTACCTTTAAAAATAAATACAACTAATTTTTATTTATTTTATTTTTTATTTTTTAATGTTTTTATTTATTTTTGAGACAGAGACAGAGCATGAGCAGGGGAGGGGCAGAGAGAGAGGGAGACACAGAATCTGAAGCAGGCTCCAGGCTCTGAGCTGTCAGCACAGAGCCCAACGTGGGGCCTGAACTCAGAGACTGGAAGATCATGACCTGAGCCGAATTCGGACGCCCAACCAACTGAGCTACCCAGGCACCCCAATACAACTAATTTTTAGAAACAGTATTTAAAAAAACAATGTTTAGGGTTGATGGACCCCGCTGGGCAGGGTCTTGGCCTGAGTGTTGATGAGTACCTATTATTTTTAGGTGATTGGTTTGACCAGTTGAGTGACATATTATGTAGAGACAGGGCTGGTCCATTAGCCCATAACTCAGACGAATGGATTTTCAGAAAGTTCCTGAAGCTAACAATGAAATTACTTATTGGTTAACGGCCTTACAGTCTGAGACAGGAAATTCCTGGAGTGAATAGTAAAGTCATATTGATGGAGAGGCCTGAGTTCTTAGTACTGATAATTAAGCTGCGGGGCTGCCCGGGTCTCAGTTCTCAGGGGATCCATGTTTCCGTTTGAAACAGGATCCACGTTATTCCAGAAAAAAAGTATGCTCTACACCTTTACTATGAACAGGAAATTCAAGCTGACAAAGGGAAAAGTCAGAGAGAAAGGGGCCCAGAGTCTGAGGTATTTGAATCATTGGAGTCACCAGTGCCGTCTCCGCATAGTCATCTCTAATTTTTTCATTTGTGTTCTCCTAGGTAGTATTTTTGAAAATTAATCTATGTTGTAAGAAATAGAAAGGAACTTCTCCATATTTGTGGGAACTCTGTGAAAGAGACAGAAGTGGGGCATTTTTACAGAACTTGAGAATACGGTCCCTTGCTTGCCTGCAGGAGATTCACTGGGCACAAATGGGCATCTGTATTCTCTCTCTCTCTCTCTCTCTCTCTCTCTCTCTCTCTTTATTTTCAAGACTTATCTGGAGAGGATTGCAAGAAAGAGGATGTTCCACCACCTAAACTGTAAAATCCAGGGTTGCTGTTAAATTCACTCTGTTTTGACTTCGTCTGTACTGTTCAGCTCCACTAAAGAAAGCTTCCTTCAAAAAGCAGTGACCTTTTCACTACATCAGAAGATATCAAAACAAATAGCAGTGTGCTTTCAAAAGCGTCGCTGCCTCTACTGAGATTTCTCTAATTCAGAGCCCTGAAATTGAGCAAAAATGCATTATCATTCCTGCTAGGCTGAATGCATAGAGAAATGTCAGAAAAAAATAATTAAACATTTTATATTACTTTAGAATATTCCATCCCTTTGTGGTTTTCCATCAGTAATTCACTAGTTAGGAAGTGTCTTTATAACCTTTTTTGAAATATCAGTCTAGCATAGTATTTGAATTCTGATATTTGGATCTACAACCAAATCTTCCTTGCCGTGCACTCATATTAATAATTCTTTAAAGTCTAAGGAATAGCCTTTAGTTGAATGCTACTTACTCCAAAAAAATTTTAAGTCTATTTAATGACATATGTGGGGTTATTTTTTCTCTAAGAGAATCATTTTTATTGACTACAAATACAATTGCTATACTACTTAAATATAAATAAAATCAGAACACATTTGTTAGGAAATAGTTTTTCAAATGACATTAGCTGGATTTTCTTCTGGAAGGAAAGGACTTGCTCATTCAAGAAATACTTCTGCTGCATCTTCTATGCGCCAGGCATTTTCCGAGATACTGGACACATAGATTATTCCCTCAAAGAGTTCATATTTGCCCTGAGCACATGATTATGACACTAGTCAGATGGAAGAGTCTTCAGTAATATCTCTAGTTCTGTGAACACAACTGTGACGAGAAAATTCATACAGAGCATAGTGATGGTTCCCTTACTGAGTGACTTTAATAATTGAAATCATTTATCTAAAATGTCTCATAAAATAAAGTGTTTTGTCCCCTAAACTATGTTTACATTATGCCATGAAAATGCCTTCCCAACATAAAGATAGAGGAGTAGGAAAAGGGAAATGGGAAAAGAATGAATAGTGAATATTTTTTAAGACCCACATATGATGCTAAGATCTTACACATATTATCTCAGTCAATCTGTACAATACACCTATTTAGGAAAAATACTATCATTACCCCTATGTTATGCGTGACAAAACTGAGTCTTAGACTGGGTAAGTACTTTCTCCCAAGATCACATACC
This sequence comes from Panthera leo, assembly GCF_018350215.1. NCBI lineage: Eukaryota > Metazoa > Chordata > Mammalia > Carnivora > Felidae > Panthera > Panthera leo. The sequence continues at coordinate 71,676,672 of NC_056679.1, read as the reverse complement.
ATAGAAATGGTCTTGGGTATCACATCGATACCAACTACAATCTGATTTCCCAATTAGGCAGCCATATTTATGTGTCCTCAACAACTTATGAAACTAATCTCTCCCGTTTACTGGAAGATGACTGTGTGCTAAACACTACTATTTTACAACCTCTGTCTCACTAGGTCCTCATAGCAAACCCTGAAAGACAAGGACTATTAGCTCTGTTTTAGAGATGAAAAATTAAGTCTCAGGAAGCTTAGCTAACCTGCCTAAATCACCTTGTCTAATGAATCAGGGAGCCAGAGAACCAGGAATCAAACCTTGGTCGGTGTAACTCCAAAATCCATGTATTAACTATGACTCTGTGCTTTTAAATTATAGAGGATCCTTTGTTTTCATCCACTCTATGGACAACCACTAAGGCCTTTGTTTTTCCCATACTCATGAATGCTTCTCAGGGTGTACAAACATGTTATGCATCATACAGAGTTGTCAGGTCAAGGGGAAATTAGAAGCTGAAATCTAGCCCCCACTGTACCTGCTAAGGCACACCATCCTTGCCAGGCAGTGCCCCTGGCATAGGACTACATCCCTCCAGAGGAACAGGCCTCTTTTCCCAATTTATGCAAAGGTACTTTGTGGTCTACAGGCATCCTTGCTGTCTGGGGCAGCTTAAGTAGGACCATAACCCTCTCCAATCTCATTCCTCTCCCTCCATATTCTCCATAAAACTTCCTGTGGTAGACAGTAACCAGCTTTAGCCATCTGGGGCTAATAGAGGTGTCTTCATGGAAGATCTTTTGCTGGATATCTGTTGCAACTCAAACCTCAGGCCCTGATGGATAAGTCAGCTCAGGAAAGCTCATATCTGGACTGAAATTGTGTGGCCTTCTTGACTCTGACCTACAAAGGTCACCTCATTCTTGTTCAAATCCAAATAGTCACATAGAGTATGCTGTGGCAGTATAGTAGAAGTGGAAAGAGGACAGGCTTTGCAGTTAGCCATGCTTGGCTTTGAATCCTCTGAGTCATGGTTAAGTCCTTGGAAAGTCTCAATTTCTTATGCCTTTCAAGTGGAGGTATAAGCAACCTCATAGGAGTAAATGAGCAGTGTCTATCACTTACTCAGTGGCTCAGTAGCCAGTCTGGGTTGGCATTCTGGCTCCACCCTTGTGCTGGTCTTGCTAACATTAAAAGCATCATCAGCTCATTTGTTCACATCATTTGGTAGATACACTCCCAAACTAATAACATAGACTCATCAACCAGAGTTGGCATCACCTGTAACTGACTGAAAGTCTTGGGAATGGAGACCCACGGTCTTTGAAATGTCTCAAGTGCAACTATGACATTCTCTGCTCTGCTTGGATGGGCCAGGAAAAAAATGGTCTTATCTCAGAATTGGGAGACCTAGCCAAACAGGTAGAGACAATCATGTTGCAAAGAAAAGGGAGAGGGGGAAGTTGAGGGCATGGTCACAGGTGTTGGTAAAGGTGAGCCTGATTGACTTGGCAGGTGGAAGAGTGAGAGTAGGATTTAAATCAAGATCTCTGCAGGATAAGAGAGGCTGGTGATCCAGGCATGAGGAATGGCTGGAAGAGAACATAGACCTGCCCTCAGAGGCACCATTAGCAGAAGAACAATACTGCCATGGTGGAGATAAGCGTGACATTGTCTTCTGCATGGGTTGTAAGTGCCTACCTGGAACTTAGGTGTGTGCATCACTTTGGAGCCCCGCAACTTCTAGGTGGTGAGGACTTAGCTAGGGCTCCTCTTTCATAGGCTGTAGGCTAAATGAGAGTGTTTTTGTCCTCTGGCCTTTTGGGTCCTGTTCTCCCACGGCTGCCTCCCCGGGGCTCAGGACAGATGAACTGACACCTGAGCTCTCCTCTAGAACAGAAGCATCTAGGTCACATTCCTCTGGAAGACAGATGAGCCTGATATTACAGAGACTGAGGAGATGGTGGAGTTTTCTAGAGGAAGGAGTTCAAATTAAACCCCTGTGAAGCCCTCCAAGGGGCCACCTGTTCCTGTGCACATCATTAGCTATATGACAAGGGAAATTTGAGGAAAGGACAAACGGCCCTCTTCATTCTTATTCTGTCCTCCCCTGTCTAGACCCAGAGCTCCCAGCTCTCTGAAGCTGGCCCAATTAAATGGAAATCTAAGCGAGCTTAATAATGCAAAGCATTAGCATCTTACCCCGCGAGTGCTCCTTCCCATCTGACAAGCTCTCCTTTTCAAATTCTTGTTTCATCATTCAGCCTAGCAATTCAGCAGCTTTGGATGAGGTCATGTTAGTTTCCTGCAGCCCCACATTCTGGGCCCGACTAGCACCGCTTGGAGGGGCTGAGTGCTTTGTAGCCTCTCACAGATCTTCCCGTTAGACTTGCCAACCGCTCGGTGGAATGCGCTCCAGCACAGGAGGGGAGGATGCTAGAAGGACCCTCCAGGTGAGAAGAAGCACAGGTATCCATGAAGCTGAGTTTTTGTCAGCCTCCTGACAGAGCAACAACTTTTTATGGCAAACATTTGGCAAGAATCACCCAAAGTTTTCGGGAAACAGAGTATCGGGTATTAATATACTCAATATTAATAAAATATTAAATTATTAACATCTAATTTATTAAAGATTCTGTTAACATATGTAATGTATTTGTAGATATTAACGTATTGAATATTAATTATTAATATTGAATATATTACCGTCAAAACATTGAATATTAATCAAATATGTAATTAAATATTAGATATTTTCATAACTATTTATCTGTGATTCTATTAAGGCTGCTTCATTGTTGGTTTTTCATATTCATGAGATTTAAAAACTCTTGTAGACTAGTTGAAAGACCATTTGGAGATACAGAAACTAAGTAAGTATATGGAACTTAAGTGTATTCAGAGAGCAATGAGAAGATAAGATCTGTGGGTATATGCATTTGTATAAAACATAAAGAGGCAAAGAGGCCAAATAGAACTTCATTTAAGCAAAATAATATATATATTTTTGCTTTTTTAAAATCAAACTTTCCGGAGTGCCTGGGTGGCTCGGTTGGTTGAGCATCTGACTTTGGCTCGGGTCATGATCTCACGGTTTGTGGGTTCAAGCCCGCCCCCCCCCCCCCCCCCCCCGCTCCCCCGCCGCGTTGGGCTCTGTGCTGACTGACAGCTCAGAGCCTGGAGCCTGCTTCGGATTCTGTGTCTCCCTCTCTCTCTGCCTTTCCCCTGCTCATGCTCTGGCTCTCTCTTTCTCTCAAAAATAAATAAACATTAAAAATTTTTTTTTTAAATTAAATCAAACTTTCCTTGAACTTTTCTTAGTTTCATTGAGATATAATTGACATATAACATTGTATTAATTTCAGGGGTACAACATAATAATTCGAGGAGATTTGTATGTATTATGAAATGATTATCACGAGAAGTCTAGTTAACATCCATTATCATGCACAGTAAAGTAATATATTTCAAAGACGTTTTCCTAGTTGTTTCCTGATTTGTGGTAATCAAAATATGTTATATTTCGTTGAGATTGTACATGATTTGTACATTATTACAAAGTGATTATAATTGTGCTATGGATCAGGAGAGCTACTATTAAATTTTACCCAACAGATGCAGCAAACTATTTTAACAGGGTTTCTCTTTTACTCTTTTATCATTGGAGCATAAAGCAATAAGTAGTATAAGAAAATTCATCTCAGTAGAAAAATTGGTTCATATGGTTTCTGCGACATTTGCAAAATTTCATTTTTGTTATAATAAAAAGTTCAATCTTTACATTGTAGTTTACGTTTTTCTGAGACAGATGGAGCATTACCAAATTTAAACCCTAGTGTGGTGTGGGGTTTCAGACATTCTATTTGCTGAATTTTAATAGATGCACTAAAGGCAGGGATTGCCCACGAGCTGATTGTCTTTTTTATGTATCATACCTGCATACGATAAGACACTAAGGCTTCTCTTATGTTTCAGTCTACAACAAGGTTCTGGTTGCCCACATGTTTACGTGTGTACTAATGACAACATTGTTATGAATAGCACAAGACTGGAAAGAACAAATCCGCTGTTGCTATTAAAGAGCCATATCCATTTACTCGGGACTGGGCCCATTCACAAAGGAGTGGGGTAGTCACTCCATAAAAATGCAGCTTTTTCCTCACCTCAGCAAGAGGCCATTACAGAGGAGCTCACCTGTTAATGTCTGCTGTTGTCTTCACTTTGGAGGATCTCATTGTCACTCTCCTGGAGGCAGGTGAGAGCCCTTTCCAGGAAATACTCATCCCCCATTCTCTTACACCATTCTACAGCCACGGTTTCCCGTAATTACCACAGAAGGACTGTTTTCCTGTTTTCTGTCGATGTGATTACATTATATTAACCTACATCTGATAATACTTTGCAGTGTGTTAACTTGTGGAGCCCAAGGTTGGAGTAAAATCCCTCCAACGTAATGCTCTGCAGATTTACACTGCAGTTCCTTTAAATGGTAATTACGCTTAATACCAGATGGTTTCATGCAATCTAACTTTTCTATAATGAATGAAAATAATTCGAAGACTCATAGGCCTCTCTCTTTCATTACAGAATGTACAGGCTTTTCCCACACCCTTGTTCTGGAACATTAAGAAAGAAGATATGGAGAGAGAGAAGAAAGAAACCGAGGACCCCCTGCTACTATTTCTATAAACAACTAGTGGTGTTTAAAGGCTAATAAAGCTCCAAAGATCTCTCTTATAACCATAATCTTTGGGCCAATTTAAAAATATTTGTGATGGAGAAATGTCAAGAAAAATAGAGACAATTTCTTAAGACATGATTCTCTTCCCTCCACCTCCATAAAAGACTATATATATATATATATATATATATATATATATATAGCTGTCATATAAGAGGCAATTGAAATTCCACAGCACAAAGGCAATGCAGAGAGAGGAAGAAAAAAAGAATCAATCTTTCATATGTTTTTTTCAAAGGCTTGGCAAGAAACCAGGGGTAATATTTTTGCAACTGGGAATGTGTGTTTGCTGAAGAATATTCCCACATTTGAATCATCGTCAGGGGTCCTAGTCTTGTTTTACTTTCAAAGGTAGAGAGGGCATAACATTAACCCCAACTAGGAAAAGGAAAATGCCTCACTGTAATTCTCCTCCAGGGAGCAGGAATAAAGGGATTACACATGCCTGCATAATGGAGAATTTCCTCACTCAGACAAGACAAAAGACTTCATTATTTTTCACCAGACACTTGAAGCCTTGTGCCTCCCAGTTCCAGAAGACAAGCAGGCAGACCAATTTTTTTTGTATCAGACCACTAGATGGAGTTTCTAAGAAACTGGCTTGCTAGTTCTTGCCATCATGAAGAGATATGGGGAAGATGATGAGATCCTAATACCACAACTCTGTGGTCTTTCCCCTAAGGAAAGCTAGACTGTCCCTCAAGTTCGTGGTGTGTATTTTCAATACTATTAGCTTTGCTTTTTCTCTAGGCAACAAATAAGTGAATGTTTTCATCCTGAAAATGTATTTCTTTTATCTTCAGGGGAGACCAAAAGGCATCTAAATTCTAATGAAAAATTTAAAGTGGCAAAATATAACTTAATTGAATATTCAAATACTTTTCCTTCTGACTAGGTCTATTACTGAGGAATTTTAATGATGTGTGCATTCTTATTGGTAAAGTTGTAAAAGTCTCAAAATCCTTACTTATTTACTATTTCAGCTCGGTAGTAGATTCATATAAGACACCGTGTGTGGGGACCATGTTCCCAGGGACAGATCAGATCTCCCATTTAGGAAATTGAAATGAGTTCAGCTCTGCCTCATGTAGGCTTGAAGGTCTCCCTTCACAGTCACAGAGACTATAGATAAAGATTTATAAATTTTCTACCTGCAAGAAGCAATGTCTGATTTTTTTTTTTTTATTACTATCTCAGGGCCTCATCTGTTATAGGTGTGCAGCCCATTTCTTGAGTAGCACAGTATTCTAACTGGAGATAAAATCACCTTCCCCTTTGAAAAGCATATTTCAAACACATGCGGTGTGTGCTATTTGTGATTATTTCCGTGCCTCATAAGCGTGAAGTGATCCAAAAAGAAATTAAAATGTTTGATCTTCACAATATTTCAAGATTCACTCATTTCACAAATATTTATTAAGCACCTACTGTGTACAAGGTGAAGTAACAAGTGAGCAGTAACTAAGTCAACCTCTGCTCTCTTAGAGCTTTTTGGAATGAGGCACACACAAAGAACTGAAAGACCAAAGAGGTTGACTGGCCGGAGCGGGGCGGGGGGGGGGGTCCCTGATGGTTAAAAGATGAGGCAGGTCCTATGGGACTTTGAAGTCATGCTGAGCTTCTTGTCTTAGTCTTACTCTGAAGAGCAATAGGGTTGTTGAAGACTTTAAGACAACGATGACAACTGTCTTAGTTGCCAATTGCTGTGTAACAAGTGACTCCAAAGGTTGGTGATTGAAATAACACAGATTAATCTCACAGCCTCAGTCAGGAACCTGGGTGTGGCTTAGCTGGGTCTCTCATAAGGCTGCAGGCCTTTTGACTTGCCTGGGAGGAATCCCCTAACTAGCTCACTGTCACCATTCTTTTTTTTTTTTTTTTTTAAGTTTATTTATTTATTTTGAGAGAGACAGAGAGGGCGTGAGTTGAGGAGGGGCAGATTGAGGAGTTGAGGAGGGCAACTGCCCTGAGGAGGGCAGTTGAGGAGTTGAGGGCAGTTGAGGAGAGAGATTGGGAGACAGAATCCCAAGCAGGCTCCACACTGTTCAGCACGGAGCCTGATGTGGGGCTCGAACCCATGAAACCATGAGGTCATGACCTGAGCTGAAACCAAGAGTCTGACGCTCAACTGACTGAGCCACCCCGGCACCCCTCTCATGGTTCTTAATAAGATTTAGTGCCTCACTAGCAGTTAAATAAATGCTTTGGTTCCTCATGCTCTGTTAATGGAAGACCACCCTCATTCCGTAAGAAGGGAATCTCTCCACAGAACATCTCACCACATGGCAGCCTGCTTGGGCAGGTCTTTTGTGACCTATCCCATCCCATTTGCCTTACATCGGCGAGGAGCAAGTTGCCCACACTTCTGGGTTGCACAAGGGCATGAAAACCAGGGAGGATGTATCACTAAGGGCCATCTGAGAAACACCTACACAGTAACATTGCAGGTGTTCGTTTCGGAGGTCACGTTGCTGGGGATAATAATACAACATGTTTATTGAGCGTGGATGCGTAGAGACAGGTTAAGAGGCTGCAGCTCTAGTCCGGAACATATATCGCCATTGAGCAGAGTCAGAACAGAGGAGACTTACCCCCCAGTGTGACTCTCTGTCACATTTGCTTTTCTGTCCTCCACCTTCTGTCGAATGTTTTAATATCAACCATGGCATGGGGCGAGTCAGAAAAGTAAATAATAGCAACTAAAATGTAAACAGAGTGTCAGTGTTTCCAAAGACTGGCACATTCATAATCATAGTTGGTCCTCCCAACTCACTCCCTATGAAGTTGCTGGGAGAGGTGTTCTTGTTCCTCATTTTACATATAGGACGCGGAGGCTCAGAGAATGCCCATCACCTGCCAGAGGTCCCACAGCCAGCAAAGGCCGAGGTCGGAACTGCGCAGTCCTAAACCTTGTGTGTTCTCAAATCGACTCCTCCATTAGTCTTTAGTCCAAGGCAAAACTTTCTGTTCAAGCCCTGATGCTGGGTAGGAAAGTACTAACCTGATGTGCTAATTGAACCTTGAGACTAGCAAGTTCGAGAACCAGTCCCACACCTCCCTCAGCGTCCTGTGCTCTCCTTATACCTTCACCTCCCCGCCTTGCACTTACCCATTCTGTCCCCTGGCTCTGCTCATGGGTGTGCCAGCAACCGCATTTCCTAGAACACGAGGACAAGGGATCAAACGGCCCCCTAAAGAACTCACTGCCTAATAATGGAGGTGACCAATGATGACCAAATGCCATAAGCGTTGAACAAGTGTGGTTAATAACATGCTACAGAAACATGGAACATAAAACATTTCTCTTGTGGGTGAATATTCATTTCTCACTTTATGTTACTTATCAGGACTCATTTATGTCTGAGTTTGTGACTGTATTACACATGTCAGAAATACTTTTTGATAGTTCGTAGTTTGGATTACAATATATGCTTGTGTATAATAAAATTGTATTTCCTTTTGAAAATAATAAAACAAACTCCTACCATACTTCCGTGTGAACCTTGGCACATTGTATTAGAGAATGTGTAACATCTTCATGGAATTCGATTGTGTCAGATTGAAGTGAGTAATTTTCTACCAAGGCTGTTATTTTCCAAAATAACAAAATATTGTACATTATTAAAGAAGGTGATGATGGCTTATGTATCAGGCTGTTTTCTTTATGCAGAAACATCATAATATGACCTTCTTTCTCTACCTGCTTCAATGTCCAGATGTCCTCAAGGCAGAGCTATTATGCAACTTCTTTCCTTGCTCCCTATATCTCCTCTCCCATCCCAGATTTATGTCTTTCCATATGAGTTCCTCCTTTCATCCATAGGAAACCCATTTTGGGCAGCTAGCTTTTTTGTATAATGTAATTAGATTTTTCCCTTGTTTTCTTTTAGACAGATTTATGTATCTGTAGAAAAGTTGTTTCTTCTATACTGTTACCTGTTGTTTTATGGGAAAATTATCATAGACAAATAGCTAGTTATTAACTATAATGGATACAGTGTGAACAAGAGGATTTTGAGTTTTAACGTAACATCCACCACCATCCTTAGAAGAGGAATAAAAGCCTTCAAGAGCCTTCAGATGAACTGCCTTTCATGTGCCCAACCTCAATCCCTGCAAATTGCCTTAACCTAAGCATTTATATAGCAGTTTGCTAGATGAATGTGGCCCCTAGTTTTCAGCTAAGAAACTCTAGCATTTACCTATAGTTTCCTACTTCAAAAACCACTGGATATGCAAAAGCAAGAGTGAGCTATCAGAGCATTTGGTCTGAGAAGAGACTCAACAAGAGGGCTGCTAAAAGAAGATGGAGATGGTTGTTGACCTTTATTTTGGACCAGACATGGCAGCGGTACTGGGGTGCATGGCTGGCATAGGGGTCAGAGACAGTCACACTAAGCCTGAGACACCAAAGGCGACCTCTTCACACCATGGAAAGATTGGTGTGTCTGCCTGATTTCACTTTGCTCAGGTCACGAGGGTACCTTTGGAGTTCCAGGAAAAGAGGCAGTGGGTAAGAATTCCTCTGTTCAGAGAACACAAGGCTCTGGCAGGGTCCCCTGAGTGAGGAAATGAAAACCACCAAGGTGTAGCCTTGGCTCGAGCAGAACTCTGAAGTCACTCGTTACACGATTTTACTGGCTCAGAGTTGCTGAGCCCAGTGTTCTTTTTCTCATCACTATCTGGTTTGAAATTGTACTAACAAACACTGTTATATACACAGAAAAAAGTGATAGGAAGAGGAAATGGAAGCCAATGCTTTTATATATTTTATGCATAGAAGTGGCTATCTTAGTCTGATGAAGCACATGTTTTCTGGTTGCAGAGTCGAGCTAAAAACCAGTCCCCCTCACCCTGAGCTCAATGAGTGACTCATACAGAGAACAAAGATTCACATGTCACATGTATGGTTAAAATTCCAGCCCATTTTACTGTTAGGTTCTCAATTCTCTAGATAGACCCCAGTGGGAAAGAAAGGACTGATCTTGAGCCAGAAAGGAAAGGGGGGTTGCCTTCTCACCACACTTCAGCCATGCTGTTGGTGGAGGGGATGGAAGAGACACCATGGGATTCGGAGTCTTTCCAATGGTGAGCGCACCTCCACCCTCCGTTGGGACCTTCCTGTCTTGTTCAGTCAGAAGAGGGAGTCTCAGTAGGATCCACAGAGCCACCCCAGTGGGCGTGGGTGTATTAAGATGACTTGGGTGCTGGGACATCCATGAGGTTCTGGAGTCAGTAGATGCATTCCCAACTCTTTCCCAGCAAGAATGCCTGGGCCTGCTCACACTGGGCTGTGGGGCAGACCCCAGCAGTCCCTTATCACAGGCAGCTCAAGGCCAGAGATGTTCTTCCCCTTCAGACGTAGCACAGACGACGGCCAGCTCAAACTTGTATACTGTAATCAAGTTGTATGTGTTTTGTATTTAAGGCCTAAGGGCTCAACTGCTTTAGCGGGGAGTCTTGTGACAAAAAATAAAGGTTACTAAGAGAGTGGCTATAGGTTAAGCCTTGACATTTACACAAATAGGAGGGATCTGTAGATCTATGCCAGGATAACACTCTTCTCCAAATGGATGTGCTCAGGATGCTTCATGATTTGCAATCCTTAGTCCGAAAAACAAATCTTAGTATACATAATATGAGATCGTGCTAAACCTTTCTGAATTCAGCCTAACTTATAAATGCACCTTCCTGTGCGACACCATTCTAGTCATGGAACTAAGCACGGTCTGTCTATCACTGCCATAAATCCTTGGTTTTTTATAAGATTTTGACTCTGGATTTTATCTCAAAATGGTCCATGTGCTTATTGAACTAAGAAGAGTGATTTGGGGTGGGGGAGGGGGAGGGAGTTGCTTCCTGTAACTCCTTTCCATTCATCGGATTTGCATGATTTTCATGGGTATTTACCATAATTACCTTCATTGGCATCAAAAGCATTTTTAGCTACTTGAATATACACATGATATCATAAGGGCTGCTTAAAAGTATGCTAAACAGAAATGGATCTTTTTCTTGAAGATCTTAACTCCAAGACAGTGATGATATAATTCAAAGTCAATCTAGATACACATTTTAGGAAACGTAAATATGAAAGTTTTATGTAAAGCAATGACAGAAGTTATGTGTTCAAGTGTTGAATAAATACAGCATCATAAGATTTGCATATCATAAAATCATTGCATTGGAGGTTCTGTGAGTTTTCTTTGAGATCAAGGTCATGTCCTCACTTTACCAATAAGAAAACTAAGCCCAAAGGTCACTCAACTAGTCCGTGACAGTGTCGCCTGTGGAACACAGGCCTCCAAGTCCCCTGTATTATTTTCTTTCCACTTGACTGCTACATCAAGGGAATCGTTGTAATTTCCAGTTGGAGAGAACTTTCTGGAAAAGGAATTTTGTTTTCTCTTCAAATCATTCACACCCCAAGTGTCGAGTCACCCAATTGTCTTCCCTCATTAGCAAATCTGAAACTATACCAGCCTAGGTATGGTTTAAAGAGGGAATGCCTTAAAAAAGCATCAGAGTTTCATGATTCCAGAGAAAGTAGTAACTGGTTACCTGTAAGCCATAGACTTTAGACTGAGGTTTCTTTAGGTATTAATCACAGCTGTAATTACTTCTCTTTACCACTAACTTTTGCCTCTAACTTTATGCTTTCCTATTGTCCTGGAGTTCTGCAAAATCTCCTTGGAACATATATTCTATCATCCCAGAGGCCTGGGTGGACAAATCCTTCCCCAGAGGGCTGTTATTAGAAACCTCCTTGTCTAAATGCAAAACCAACATCATGCCAACCTATGGTTAGGCTGGCCCTACAGCTAGCAGAATCCTGATGGCAGCTCTCCCCTTGGGTAGGGGGAGGCAGGTCGTGGTGGGCAGGAGATTTCTGTTTATTTTCTAGCACCACTGCGAAGCTCTGACAGTTCTGCTTTGTAAGTGTTCTTGACACAGAGCCTCAAGCCCATTTTCCTTTACGGTTATGGGTCATTTGCTGTGTTTTGCCTTATCATTGGTGTTTCCTTAAAAATAATAAGAATAATGAGCAGTTATGTATTATTCATCCCAAGTGTACAGATCATGCATTTATCTCGGGCTCCTTTTTTTTTTTTTTTCCTAGAGCTTGCACTCGACAGCGCATGCTGAGCGGATCATTTGAGGGGCAGCCAGCAAAGGAAAGGTCAATTCTCAGTGTGCAGCATCATATCCGCCAAGAGCGCAGGTAAATATACTGGGAGACAAGGCTGCAGAGAAACTAAGGAAAGGAGTTTTACAGGAAATGCTCTCTGTGCACAGCCCTGGTTAGCAGACAGGCGTGGGTGAGGAACTTTGTTCTGTTTGCTAATGGCAACCATGATGAAACTCACAATCAGTTTCAAAGATTCAAAAAAATCTCGCAAAAACCTTTTCCTTGGTGATGGCCAAATTCTTGCTTTTAAGATCAGAAGGAAAAATTCTGAAATTTTCTAGATGGGATCAAAAACATTTGAATAAACTAAAGCTTCTGCTGAAAAAAGATAATAAGTATTTGTGATGTGTGTTATTGTGATGTGTGTTATTAACAGAAAAGTGGATTTATTTTGTTCTCATAATGGTCATTGCTTGAAAGTCAAAATTTGGTCTTAGATGTATCGATCTGTTGGTTGTGGTTGTTTTAGATCACTAAGACATGGATCCAACAGCCAGAGGATCAGCAGGGGGAAATCTCTTGAAACCCTGACTCAAGATGTAAGTTCTAAGCAATGCTTTGGATTTGGGAACCATGATTATGAAAATTCATTTCGATGACTGTTTAGACAATTCCAGCACCTGTGTCCTTCTGTCACATTGTCCTGTCTCCATAAGACTTTATGCCAGAGGGAATCAGGAAACTCAGGAAGCAAATTCAATGGACAGTACAGAAGAGTGACCGTTAACTGTACAAAAATCCAGACATCCCACAAAACACATGTCTTCATTAAGATAGGCTGGGTGGCTCAGTCGGTTGAGTGTCCGACTCTCAATTTCAGTTTAGGTCATGATCCCAGGATCATGGGATCAAGCCCCCTATCAGGCTCCATGCTGAGTGTGGAGCCTGCTTGAGATTCTCTCTCTCTCTCTCTCTCTCTCTCGCTCTCTCGCTCTCCCTCTGCCCCTCCCCCACTCATGCTCTCCCTCTCTCTCTCTCTCCCCCCCAAAATAAATTATAAAAAATTTTTAAAATTCAAAAATATAAATAATAAAGATGACAATACAAAAGTGATGTGTCAGTTGCATTTAACAGACATTAAAAACACTTAAAGCATTTTATAGAATTGATTTGCATCATAAACTTTAAACATTTACTGATTTCCAAATATTCCAGAATCTAGAGCCAGTGTGTAATTTCAGGGCTTTACATACTAAGAAATAAAATGTGATTTCTAGAAGAATTTTTCTGTCAAAGACTGCATAATATTTCCCAAGAATTTCTTTGTTCTTCGACACTATGGCACTCATTTATTTATTAATGGACTCAAAAAATATTTACCAAGTGCTTATCACGTGCCAGGCCCTGTTCTAAGTGATGAGGAGTAGTGGGGAAAGAGACAAAACTTCTGCCTTCCCGAAGCTTACATTCCAGGAAAAGAGACAAAAACTAAACAAGGAAACAAATATATAATCATTTCTGGGGGTGTTTTTAACTTATTGCCCATTATGTCTTCATTGCTGTGACAGTTTTGCTCTGTAGTATAAAGAAAAATCAAATAATGTATAGAAACCAAAGATGGAGATTTGGGGGCAGGAAATTCTAGGGAAGATGGTCAGTGTTGGTGCCTCTGTATTAGACCAGAGACCCGAACGAAGGGAAAAAACAAGCCACATGAAAACCCAGGGAAACCCACGGAACCAGAAGTCTAACCTCTGGGTTAGACTCGCAAGCGGCTGTATCATGCTGATTTCTAAAAGAGACTTGAAAAGTACACATTAAGTAATTATCATTACTGGAGTCCTCATTAAAATACAGGTCTTAAGTTGAGTCTGGCTAAATTGGCAGAGTCCTGAATGTTCAGAGCCAAGGATGGTGTTTGAGAAAGGAGGTCTAGAAAGAGAAAGGTAGCAAGCCTTAGGGGTTTTGGGGTTTTGCTTGTCTTTTTTTTTTTTTACCACTTTATCTCTTAATTTTTAAGATTTTCTGGAGTTTCCAGCATAATCCAACTGCTTTCAATCTGTAGAAACTTCTGCCTTAGAGTAAACTCTCTTAAGTGTTCCAGGCACAATTGACAATGGAAGACGTTGGTGATGAGAACACCTGATACCATCATTACCCAATTTACAAGGTTCTAATTGGCAGACACATCTGTTAGCGCCATGATTTTTAAGGCAGAGCTCTGTCTGATATGATTTACCATATTATCTGCATGGAATTGTGATCGGATCCAACACATGGCCTGTGTACATATAATTTGAGGACCAGGCATGTGGCATGGAGAAGATTTCTAGGAGAGTTCAGAGAAGATTTCTAGTTCAAAGCACTTCCCTTCAGTGTGATTCAGTAGAAATATATAGTCTACTTAAGAACCAAATTAGAGCAGTTTTGAAAATATGTGTTTAAATATACACAACAAAAGGCCCTGAATAGTCTCAATTCCAAAGGCTTAGTTCTCCTTCAAAGACTTTTTATGCTCTTTTCTACACAGGCATATAATGAAAACCCATTCCCCATCTTCTCCACAGCAAAAGGTTATGAAGTTCTGCTAATTTCCTAAGAAATCCCCCCTGATGTCATTTCCTCCATAACAGAAGCAATTTAAAACAGAGCTTCAGTTGTCTCACTTATTCCAAATGATAGAAGATACAGATAATTAAATCTAAGGAATAGTTGTGATAATATCTATCAGGTTATTTGAGCAATGCCATCCATCTCCCAGGGAGTGAAAATCAGAGTCAGGGTCCTACATGCCCAGGCCCTCTCCCACCCTTCTGGCCTCATTGTCTCCTACCATGTGGACGCTCACCCACACGGCACGCTGGCTGGGCCGCACACAGGCAGACCCACCTCTCCTCTGGAAGAGCACATTTTTGCAGATACACAGCGACCTGCATATCCTTCCAGCCTACACTCAAATTAACGTCTTTTTATTGAGGTCTGCTATGACCTGTTTAAAGTTGGAGCCTTCTAGAGGCGCCAGGGTGGCTAAGTCTGTTGAGCGTCTGACTTTTGGTTTCAGCTCAAGGTCATGATCTCATGGTTTGTGAGATCAAGCCTGTGCTGACAGGGCAGAGCCTGCTCAAGATTCCCTTTCTCCCTCTCTCTCTGCCCCTCCCACACACTCTTTCTCTAAATAAATGGACAAGCTTTAAAAAAAAAAGAAAAAAGATTTAAACTTGGAGCCTCCTAGCACTCTCTGTCCCCTTTGCTTTTTACCATAACACCAAACATTTTCTAACTCTCCCCATATTGTGTTTGAATTTTTATCTGTCTTACCTGACTAGAACATTAGCCCCACAGAGCTGGGTTTTATCCTTTATTTTTGCCTTTGCCATACCCCCAGCACTACAGCAGGGCCTGGCACATAATAGGTTCTCAATAAATATTTCTATTTTTAAAAAAATACCCTTTAGAAGGAAAAAAAAATACCCTTGCTAAGATGACTGTGGCCAATAAAAATGTATATGTTAAAATAAAGGTATTTCTTTCAGTTTCTTATAGGTGATATTTTCAGACCTTCAGAAGAATCTTCCATTTTTATATGCCCCTTTTGTTATATTTCTAGCATTCCAATACAGTGAGATATAGAAATGCACAAAGAGAAGACAGTGAAATAAAGATGATCCAGGAAAAAAAGGAACAAGCGGAAATGAAAAGGTACGGGGTCCCACGGTGTTTCTTATCTCTCGTTTCTGGATGGCAACCTTTCCCTTAGCCTTACTGTACATCAATTTCCCCTTCAAGGAAAGTGCAGGAAGAGGAGCTGAGAGAGAATCACCCATACTTCGACAAGCCACTGTTCATAGTTGGACGGGAGCACAGGTTCAGAAACTTCTGCCGGGTGGTGGTCCGGGCACGCTTCAATGCGTAAGTACACTCCATTTCAGCCAGGTGTTGGCCTGAGTCGTACAAACAGCAGGGGGGGTTGTCATACAAGGAAGAAGGAACATGTAATCCTAATGGGGTCACAAAATAAACTGTGGGCTAATTAATCATGCTGCTCCTCTTTGCTGAGCGGCCGACCAGGTGGAAAACAAACAAAGGTTGCAAGTAGTTCACATTTATATAAAACTCACGTTTGTAAAGCTCTGAACAGCCATTTTTATTTGTTCATGTTTATATCAGCGTTACTAACTCCATATATTCTTTTGGAAATACCGAACCAAAGGGTAGGCTGAATGACACAGGGAAGGTCATTGCCCACACCTTTAGACTTATAGTTTCTGTGTTGTCAGAATACCCTAGTTTCTTCTAGAATAATGTAAAACAGAAATAAAGTTGACGAGTACTTCCATTACCAACTCTTATGAGATAAAAACCCACTGGCTGATGTCTCTGTCCCTACTCACATGGAAGAAATGTGTAAGAGTCTGTCAGTGTGGTCAACACAGAGGACACTGCATTTGTGAGGACCCAAGCCAATTTTAGCAGACAGCCTAGTGGATAAAATGGAATTTTTGTCCTGCGTAACTTTAGTAAATACCCTGAAGACCTTAAGAGTCCCAGAGGAAGTGTGAAGGCTTTCCCTCTAAGTGGTTGTAACTTCCCTGATGCCATTATTAGTAACATATGATAATCATTATCTGTTATGGGCTGAATTGTGTGTATCCTCCTGCCAAAAAAAAAAAAAAAAAAAAAGGTTGTATATTGAAGCCTTAACCCCTAGTACCTCAGAATGTGACTTTATTTAGAAACAGCCTCTTTAAGGAGGTAATTAAATTAAAATAAAGTGATTAAGGTGGGCCCTAATCCAATATGACTGCTGTCCTTATAAGGGGGAAATTTGGAGGCGCCTAGGTGTCTCAGTTGGACTTTGGCTCAGGTCATGATCTCACAGTTCATGGGTTTGAGCACTGCATCAAGTTCTGTGCTGACAACTTAGAGCCTGGAGCCTGCTTCAGATTCTGTGTCTCCCTCTCTATCTGCCCCTTCCTGGCTCGTGCTCTGTCTCTCTCAAAAATGAATAAACAGAAAAATTTTTTTTAAAAAAGAGGAGGAAATTTGGACACAGACTACCTATAGAGGGGAGTAATGTGAAGACACAGGGAAAAGACAGCCATCCACAAGCGAAGGGGAGACACCTAGAACAGGTCCTTGCCTCACGGCCCCCAGAATCAACCAACCCTGCCCACACCTTCATCTCAGGCTTCTTGCCTCCAGAACTGAGAGAAAATGTTTCTGTTGTTTAAGCCACTCAGTCTGTGGTACTTTGTTACCCCAGCCCTAGGAAACTAATGCAGTGTGGTAATATTTCAGAGCTGGAGGACACCTCGTGAACCATTTGGTGTCATTTGTACCCACCCCCCTCCAACAGAGGAGAGCATTTAGGGCAGTAGAGGTTAAGGGCTTTTCTTGGGAACGTGAGCTAGTGCAAGGCTCTCTTCTGACTACCAATCTAGTGTTCTCTCTGCTGTTCTAGAAAGACCCTCGCAGTTTAAAGCACCTGAATGATAATGATTAAATACTTCCCTGAGTGTTCACAAAGTAAAGAAAGAAGCCAGTAGTTTAGAGTTGATTTGATCAGTTCCCCAAGTGAGTGTTTCATCTGGAATTATCCTGTTGGCTGCCTCCATGCTAACATCTAATTGCTAATTCTCCACTTCATTTAGTGTGGACTGACTCCTTTTGTCAGCACAGCAGCTGATAAGGACTGAGAAAGATTTGTTAATCGGGAGCTCACACACACACACACACACACACACACACACATGCACACACACACACACACACACACACTGTCTGGGGCTTCACTGAAGTTGGTTATGGGCTTCTAGAAAGTAAAACTTAAAAGTGGGGACGCCAAGAAATCCTCCATAAATCACTCCACAAGATCACAGTTAAATACCGTAGGAAGAGCTCTATTTAATTTCTGGAGATTTAATTGAATAATCATGAGGAAAATCCTTGAACTGCTAAGGCAGAGATTTTAACTGAGTGTTTTTAAATGGAAGTCAAAATTCTACTTTGTCATATCCATGTCAAAAATTGTTGAGGGACTCCTGGGTGGCTTAGTTGATTGAGCATCCAACTTCAGCTCAGGTCGTGATCTCACAGTTCATGGGCTCTGTGCTGACAGCTCAGAGCCTGGAGCCTGCTTCAGATTCTGTGTCTCCCTCTCTCTCTCACTACCCCACCCCCACACTCTGTCTCTCTCCCTCTCAAAAATAAATAGACATTTAAAAAAAAGTTGTTGAATGGAGGAGGGGCATGTAGGTGGCTCAGTCGGTTAAGCATCTGACTTTGGCTTAATTTCAGCTGATTTCGGCTCAGGTCATGATCTCGAGGTTCACAAGATGGACCCCCACGTCAGGCTCTGCACTGAGAGTGTGCTGCCTGCTTGGGATTCTCTGTCTCCCTCTCTCTGCCCCTCCACTGCTTGCTCACTCTCTCTCTCTCAAAAAAAATAAACAAACATTAAAAAAAGAAATTGTTGAATGGAGTCATGAATTCTAAAATCAAATATTTTGAGAATTTTCAATTACTTTCACAAACATCAGCTGCAAATCCTCCTGCTTTTTCTTTCATCTAATGCTCTCTGCCTTCCAAAGGCACAGTTCCTGTATAATGTAATTTTATAGAGGATATAAAAGAAATTTTAGGTAGATAAGATGTTTATAAATACCATGTTGCCAAATTATGCTTGCTATGCTGCAGAATTTTGTGTTTGTTCTCTCTTGCAGATCTAAAACAGATCCTGTCACAGGAGCTGTGAAAAATACAAAGTACCATCAACTTTAGTAAGCATTACAAAGTCTGTTTTCTGTGCACATTTGAAATTTCAATGTACTATTTTATGCTGCATAAAAATATAAAGATTGACCTGTATTTTCTTGCCATATCGTGCTGTGAAATAGATAATTAGGGATTTTTTTTTAATGCCAGTCATGGGGCACCTGGGTAGCTCAGTCAGTTGAGTGTCTGACTCTTGACCTCTGTTTAGGTCATGATCTCACACAGTTCATGGGACTGAGCCCCACGTCGGGCTCTGTGCTTACAGTGTGGAGCCTGCTTGGGATTCTCTCTCCCTCTTTCTCTCTCTGCCCCTCCCCTGCTCATGCACACACGCATGCGCATGCTCTCTCTCTCTCTCTCCCTCTCTCTCTCTCTCTCTCTCTCAAAAATAAATACATAAGCATTTGCTTTTTAAAAAACGCCAGTCCTGCTTATAGAATCACAACAGGATCATCTCTGACTCGCACAGCCTTCCCTAGAACAGTTGTTTCTCGGTTTTGTTTGGTCTTTGGCAGTGATTTGCTGGGATTGGTGACTTACCTGGACTGGGTCATGATCATCGTAACCATCTGTTCCTGCATTTCTATGATGTTTGAGTCCCCCTTTCGAAGAGTCATGCATGCCCCGACTTTGCAGGTACGGCTGCCAAATCTCAGCCCACAGCTCAGAAGACAACAACTGGGCTCCAGTTTTCCCCTTGTTGGTGACCCAGCTGCCTCTTGCCCATTTCAGATTGCTGAGTACGTGTTTGTGATATTCATGAGTATCGAGCTTAATCTGAAGATTATGGCAGATGGCTTATTTTTCACTCCAACTGCTGTCATCAGGGACTTTGGTGGAGTCATGGACATATTTATATATCTTGTAAGTCTCTAGTTATTTCCTAAATGTAAGATGTCATGGTTTTGTGAACTCTCCTGCATTTCTCAGTACAAGAGAAAGATACGTGAGTCCCAGAGGTTTAGATGTCATTACTGAGTTCTTAGGTCATCTATTGCAGGCAAATGAAGGGCATTCATGTAAAATCTAAATAAAAAGCATTAAAAATGTCCATGGATATGGTTCACATACATCAACCACATTAATACACTTGTAAGACATACATTAATAAGGTCTAAGAAATCTTATTCGCACCCTGCAATCTTGTGGCTCCCATAAGGAAAAAAATCTATACCATATAATTGATTGATGAGCTCCTCATTGCTAAAAGCAACCTAATGTGAGTATGATTGGACACTTTCAATTCCAATTTCTTTCAATTCCTATACACAATATATCTGCCTAGACAAGATGACCATTCAACTGTTCAGTTAAACTAAATTGGGAAACCATAGGAAGGGAACTCAAAGAAATTTCATTTTTTCTATATGTCCAAGAAGGCATAAAATCAATGTCTTTTCCAACATATCTGCGGATATTCAAAAATGTCCATGGATATGGTTCACATACATCAACCACATTAATACACTTGTAAGACATACATTAATAAGGTCTAAGAAATCTTATTCGCACCCTGCAATCTTGTGGCTCCCATAAGGAAAAAAATCTATACCATATAATTGATTGATGAGCTCCTCATTGCTAAAAGCAACCTAATGTGAGTATGATTGGACACTTTCAATTCCAATTTCTTTCAATTCCTATACACAATATATCTGCCTAGACAAGATGACCATTCAACTGTTCAGTTAAACTAAATTGGGAAACCATAGGAAGGGAACTCAAAGAAATTTCATTTTTTCTATATGTCCAAGAAGGCATAAAATCAATGTCTTTTCCAACATAACAAGGAGAATTGTGACCGTTAACATGTAGTATCTTTAGATCATCAGTAAAATAGTGAGAATCAGGTCAAGCATGAAGTTTAGTATCCTTGATCAAAGGAATTTCAATCTGAGCCTCCCATGTGTAAGTTAAAATAAGGTGCAGAATGCACTGGGGTACATGCACCCACAGTGTGGACACCCGCTTTTCATTTCTGTGTACAGCTAATGACTTTCCTGTGGGGCCACTAACAGGTCGATATTGGGTTGAGAGATCAGAGTTAAGAGATTGCATATATATGTAGTGAAAGCTTGTCCTACATGCTATGTGGAATCTCTGCTCAAGGAAAGTTGTATGCACTTGGCTCTCAGAAAGTGTAGATAGTGAAAGATATTAATTCTAGGGATTAATTCTAGGGATTATTTTCCCCTCCCAGGTGAGTTTGATATTTCTTTGTTGGATGCCTCAAAATGTGCCTGCTGAATCAGGAGCTCAACTTTTAATGGTTCTTCGGTGCCTGAGACCTCTGCGGATATTCAAACTGGTGCCCCAGATGAGGAAAGTTGTTCGAGAACTTTTCAGCGGCTTCAAGGAAATTTTCTTGGTGTGTTACATTTACCCTTTTGCCTCCCACTCACACAGCCCCACGCTGTAATGTAGTGAATGAGGGGACACCCTCGCTTGCCAAGGGTAAGTACAATCTTATTCATTGCCAGAGGACAAGAAAGGCACTAGCAAAACACAACACACAGTCAGAAACTTTACCCATGGATGCTCTGACTGGTCAGTATATTTTCTTGATATAACTTATTCAATGAACGTTTTTAGTAAAAGTATAATGAAAGCAAGAATCCCAGAGGTAGAATTTGCTAATACTTCCATTCTTAATTTTTATTCTGAGTTTCAGTTTCCTTATCTAGAAATTAAAGGTGAGATTCAACACCACCTACTGCATAAATATTAGCAGTTAATAGATTTGGGCTTATTATTTCATTTTGTATGTCCCTGGTTTCTTACAGTGTAGATGCTGTCTGATTTTTGGAGTGTTAACATAAAACAACTTAAAAAAAAAGTAACATACAGGTATACCCCACTTTAAGTAACCTCAGGATACAGTAATAATACTAAAAATGTGATTGAAGGAGAAAACCTTGTTAGTTGAGCACTGATTTAGGGCCTTAGAAGAGCTGGGCTGCAGAAAAGCAATGAGTAGGAGGCTCATTGCTCGCAATCTGTTACAGAAGGATCTGTGCCTTACAAAGGAGTGATCAAAGGGTTCTTTTTATTATTGATGAGTTCTGCTCATGCATGGAAATCCTGAATTAATTTACATAAGCTTATTTTACATCGTGCTTTCTAGAAACACACCTATGGGGAGAGAACAGTTGTAGTTACAGTTGATTTAAGGTATTTTAAAGACAGGTTGCAATGTTTCCATAGGCATAGAGTTGTTGATATTTTTAAAAGACATATTTGAAATCTCACATTTTCTTTGTGCTAAAGCCATAAATAACATGGTGGCTTTTCACACAGCTGGAAATGAAGGAAAAAAGGATGTCATCACCTGACAGCTAATGTATATGCATCGTGGAGCCCTGATAGAATTTAGCAGAGAATTTATTTGTGCCTTTCTCCTGATGATGTTTTTGTAGAATTTTAGTATATTGAAGATATATGTTTAGATTATTCAACCAGCACAGATCAGTGGTTTGTTCAGTGTTTTACTCTTTGCCACTTTTCTGTGCTGAGACCAAGGCACCATCCAGCAGAGGGAGCACCAATTACCAGACTTACTTCTTAGGACTCCATGATCTCAAGCCTCTGTGTACAGCACTTTTGTGTGCCCTCATTGCTTACAAGAAAGCAAAACCTCTCTGTCTCTAGTTTATGCTCTGCTTATAAGGAGAGGAATTCATTTTGAGAAAATAGGGGAAATATAATTATTTAAACATTTTTCTTTTGTTCCACTAATGTAGATTTCAAAATCAGAAAACCCTAAGCCATATCAAAAATACCTTAGCCCATTTTCCTACGTGAAAGTCATATGTTTTTATTCTGAAAATCCAAAACCTGTTGTTAATTCCCTCCTTTTAACATTTCAGCAAGGCTAATTGAATGACCTGTGATGGAGAAGTTAAATAATATCATGAAAAGACCAAGAATTTCATACCACGTTCTCCAAAAAGTTGTGTCCCTATCACTGTTCAAATCAAGCCTACTGTTTAATTTTTTACCAGGAGATATGATGTCTCACCAATTTTTTTTTTCAGGTCTCCATTCTTTTGCTGACATTAATGCTTGTTTTTGCAAGCTTTGGAGTTCAGCTTTTTGCGGGAAAACTGGCAAAGTGCAATGATCCTAACATTATTAGAAGGGTAAGTTACTGCTTTCTTTCTTTTGGGAGAAAAAATTGAGTAGTTCACCACCCCTTGGTAAACATGTGCTGACACTATGTTGATAACCCCCACGTAAGACTCAGAATTCTCTCTCCACCAACCCCTTCTGCTTAAAGGAGGCAGTCTGTTTCTTCTGGCTAGCACAGGTTTGTGGGATTAAAAGCACCTTCCAGATTATTCTATTGTCTTCTGTGGAACCTCTGTTGACACCTTTGGAATAGCCACTCACGATTCCAGATGCTTGTAGCTGTGAGGCTCGGACACTCTCCCTTTGGGCTTCCCTAACTTAATCCTGTCACATATCAGCAAACAGCCCCCCAGAAAGGACAAGAGGCAAAGTTTAACTGTCATACCACTGTTCATTACTTCTCACTCCATCATTCTCTTCATTGGGAAGTCCAGAATCTGCCCCAATAAGACAGCTAACAAAGACCCAAGCTTGCTTCCGCTACTGCCCTTTGCCTTATCTTTCTTCAGTCAGTGTTAGTAAGTGGAGGCCAGCTCCTGGGTGACCCCAGGGTTTCATTTGCTGAACATAATGGAGTGAATACATTGCATCTTGAATAAGGTGGACAGCTGTCCTCTGAATGACCTGTCAGAGCCTCAAGTTCCTTTTGTCTTCCTTCTTTGTGTGTCCACCCTTTGCTGTCTTCAATGTCTTCTCTGTTCAGCTGGCAGAGAAGAGCACAGAACTCCCTCCATGCCTGAGGGTTACGGTCAGGGCCAAAAGCAGCACACCTCACTTCAACACACATTTCACCAGCAAGAGCTTGGCCTCCCGAGGCAGGTGGGAGAATGCAACAGGTGGCTCAGTAATGTGTCCTGCAGATAAACAGGATGAGTGTGGTTACAATCAGCCATCACTGCTACACTATCCATGTGCCTTCCCTTAGGATTCTGCCCTATATTCAAGTAGATTCATGAAGTGATCCAAGTACTGCTAACGTACAAACAGCGAAAGCATTTCCTCTTTCATCCAGGTAAAATAATGCCTTAAGTCCATTAAGACGCGCATACTCAAAAGGCCTAATACAGCTGAACTATAATACCTATTTCTATGTTTCCAACAAATATGGCTATCTAATACAGATTTTACATCAGTATGAAAATTTCTACATTTTCAGAGCTACTGACTGTAAGAATTATTCATTCTCTGATGGTTATAAAATGCATCTTTGCCCAATCAAAGTACATTATCAATTATGTTAATAGTGAGGATTTCAGTAAGTGGCAGAGCAGAAGAGACACCACCTGTGTCTCCAGACGTTCCAGGAACTTTGATAAACCTGAGAAGACATAACAAGGAACATGGCATAAAGGTCATGATGTATCAAATTAGCTAACAAAGGAGGTAATAAAGAACTGATGCGTTAATCCACAAGCTCAGGTAAGCCAAGAAGGGTTAGTTTAGATTCCCACTGTATAGAGGCCGAAAAGATGACAACAACATTTCAAGATGAAACCTACGAGGAATTTTGCGGGACTCAGTATATTAATAATGGCTTAAGAGCATTGTGATTTTACACTCTCTGCTCATACCCAGACCTGGCTAAGGATAGAAGTACAAAGGATAAAGAACTTGTCCAAGGTCACCCTAAAATAAATGGGGAAGCTAAGATTCATGTCAAGGCAGCATGGCCCCAAATTCCTTGCTTTTCACCAGGATGCCAGACAGCCTCACCCACTCAAAGCTGGGCTCCCATGGGCTCAGAAAGACAAACTGGAAGAGGCCAAGAGGCCAAATATATCATGGGGCCTCTATTTGATATACCACAGCACAGCCAACAGGAATAATGTTGTAGATGAATGTGTAGGGTTACTATGAGAACTTAACTGCAATATATTTTAACTGAAACAGTGGGCTATGGAAGAGTAAAAACTGTACGATCACATATATGCATAGGAAAAAAAAACTGGAAGTATATATGCCAAAATGTCAACTGTGTTTATCTTTGGGTTATTGTAGGTAAGTTTATCCACGTTTTTTAAGTTAAAGGGATATCATTGGTGTAAGAAGGCCTTTTATTCTAAGGAATTTTACTGGCAATCCAAAGAGAAGTAATATTGGTATTCACTAAACTAGTGGAAATAAGAATGGAGATGTGGCCCAAGCGGGATGGGGAAAGCCATAGACAATTCTGCATCTTGATGCTGGGGGCCAACAAGGTGCTGGCCCATGGACAGAAACCGGGAAGCTGGGAGGACACAAGGCTGAAGGTTGAAGGTGACTTTAGGTTAGACTTTGAAGTTCCGTTGAAATATCCCAAGTGTATACACATTATACCCAGGAAAGGGGTTTAGGTTCAAAACATGACAATCACAGGCAAAGAAACAAAGATAAAACAAAAAGAAGAATAAAGACAGAAAATGAGTGAAAATCTTCTTACTCATGTTTTAGTTTTAAAGTCTTTTAAAAACAATGTTATTGGAGATATAATTCACATACTGCACAATTCACCCACTCAGAGTGTACAATTCAATAGTTTTTAGCATATCCAGAGTTGTACAATTGTCAGGCTTAGAACATTTTTTTAAATGTTTATTTATTTTGAGAGAGAGAGAGAGACAGAGAGCACGAACGGGGGAGGGGCAGGGAGAGAGGGAGAGAGAATCCCAAGCAGGCTCCACACTGTGGAGCCTGATGTGGGGCTTGATCCCATGAAACGTGAGATCATGACCTGAGCTGAAATCAAGAGTTGGATGCTCAACTGACTGAGCCATCCAGGTGCCCCAGGCTTAGAGCATTTTTATCACCTCAAAAAGAAGCATTATCTTTTAAGTTTCACCCTTATACTCCTGACACCCCCATCGCAAAACAACCACAAAACTACTTTCTGCCTTATCGAGTTCCTTGTTTTTGACTCTTATATGAATGGAATCGTCTAACATGTGATCATTAGTGGCTGACTTCTTTAATTTAGCATGTTTTCGATGTTCATCCATGTTGTAGCGTAGGTCAGTGCTTCATTCCTTTGTAGGACTGAAAAATATTCCATTGCATGGATACACCATATTTTATTGATGTAATTTATTCATCCACTGATGAACATTTGGGTCATTTCCACCTTTTGGCTATTATAATTAATGCTATTTACAATAATAATGACATAAACATTCATGTACAAGTTTCATGTAGATATCTGTGTTCATTTCTCTTGGATAAATACCTAGGGTGGAATTTCTGGGTCCTCAAGTAATTCTTTGTTTGATTGTTTGAGGACCTGTTTTCCAAAGTGGCTGTAGCATTTTCCACTCACACCAGCAGTGTGTAAGGGTTCTAGTAGGAGGATTCCAATTTCTGCACAACCTCGTCAAAGTTTATTTGATTTTTGATGATAGCCTTCTTAGTGGATGGCACGTGTTATCCCATCAGGGTTTTGACTTGCATTCTCTGGCTGAATAATGACACTGAGCATCTTTTCATGTTCTCATTGGCCATTTGTATGTCTTCCTTGAAGGAATGTCTGTTCAGATCCGTTGCCTACTTGCAAATGTTTCTAGCGTGAACTTTTACCACTCATCTCTGCAGTCCTTGTCCCTGTTTGCTGGAGAGCTGCCCACATCACTGTTATCACATAAAAACCTCTGTTATTCAGGGTGCCTAGGTGGCTCAGTCGGTTAAGCTTCCGACTCTTGATTTTGGCTTAGGTCATCATCTCATGGTTTGTGGGAGGGACCACTCACCAGGCTCTTTGCTGACAGCGTGGAGCCTGCTTGGGACTCTGTCTCTCTCCCCTCTCTTTGCCCATTCCCTGCTCATGTGCAAATGCTGTCTTGCTCTCTCTCTCTCAAAAATAAGTAAATAAATATTTTTTTAAAAACCTGTTATTCTAGGTTAAAATGTGCTTTCTTATCTTTTATCTTTTTGGAGTTCATTTTCTGACCAGGCTCCCCCTGACCTGTTTTCTTCTATTTTAGGAGGATTGTAACGGCATATTCAGAATTAATGTAAGCGTGTCCAAGAACTTAAATTTAAAATTAAGACCTGGAGAGAAAAAGCCTGGATTTTGGGTGCCCCGTGTTTGGTAAGCATTTCAGAAAAAGATCCTGAAGAATGTGATATTTATCAGTGTAAGGTTTTAAATCAATAAAATTTGGCATGAAAAGTAATTTTGCCAGAGGTGCTAAAATGATTTTAAATAATACAGGACAAAGCCCTGAATTACAACAGGATGCAAAAATACAGTAAATGAGAGAGCAAGTGGTACACTGAGTCCCATGTTGTTTCATGTAACTAATGGATTATCACCCCTCTATTTTTCTAATACTTTGAAGTATGTAACTCGATTCGCATGGCATTAAAAATTAGTGAGGCTTAAAAGACAAAGATTTTCTATCAAATTAAAACTAAACTCGTCCTGAGTTTATATCTTTAAGGGAGAATCTGATATCCTCATAACAGTTGTATAGAAGCCCAAATCAGAAAGCTGTTTCAATTTTAAAACGCATTTACATGGAAGGATTTCCATTATTGAAACGCCGGAAAGGAGTAATCAGTAACACAAATGATTATATCTAACTTTCTCTTTAAAATTCATTTTTCCTGAAAATGAGTTTTCAAAGCATTTACATCAAAGCTAGAAGTGCCTAGTACCTTCTTTTTCATCCATTTTACTAATGGAGATGAATGAAATCTCTCAGTGGGCTTCATTGATGAACTAAGTGTCCTATTAACTTCATTTGTCCTTTTAAATAGTCATCTGTTTTCTTTTTTTTTTTTTTCATTTTACCTCTTAGAATAACAAGTGAACCACAGCAAAGACTCTGCTTTTGTCACAATTGATGTTTTCTAGGAAATGTCAAAACTCTTTAAAAGAAATTGCATTTCACCCAGTTGCACCCTTAGGACCCATTGCTACCAGCTTTGGCATTTCACTGTTGTGAAATTCACTTTTAAAAACAATTCAGTACAACTTATACTGGGTTTTTATTTTTTTTCAATACCAAAGAATTATGAAAAAAAAAAAGATGAATTTGACTGTGTGGCTTCAGCTGGAGCAGGAAGTACATAACACACAAAGATATCCTTATCCCAGTGCTAACTATAAAAGAAGTCTAATTTATATTAAAATAAAATATGAAAGAAACACAAAAAGTTTATTTTTTGTGAGGTGAAAATGCATTATTATACCATAAATAATTTATTTATATCAAGACATCAAATGAGTTTTTTTTTTTTCCCCTGCTGTTTTGGAATTTTGGCAAAAGCTTCAAAGCTGAGGTCACTAAGAGATAAAATTTCATTATATTCCAAAGAAAGCAACACTGCCAGTCCCAGCTGAACTTCCTAAAAGATTATCCACCTCCATCACCCAGCTTCAGGAAAAGAAAACACTATATACTCAGAGACAGCATCGTGAAATTGAGTAAATTCAGTAGACGGTGCTGTGGTCGCTCCTGCTTTACTATGGGAAGAGGTCAAAGGTGCTTGTCTCCCCAGCTGAGTGAGTCCCCATGGGGACTGCGTGATATCAGAGATTGATGAGGCAAGAAGAGACACTCATGTAGGCAAGCGCTCTTCACCATCCTACAGGGGAGTTATCAGTGTTGGAGGCTCCAAATCATCACTGCCTCGGGCCAGTGATCTGAGCCATCGTGATGGAACTCTGCTCCAAAGGGCTATGTGCTGGAGGGGGGTGCTCCTATTGGAGAGATTGTGGGGATGTTTCCAGGAATGGGAACTGAGAGTCACCTGAAGACTACTCTCAGCAGGAATGACACAATGGGGCACCCTCGTGCTGAGGATGTTTCAGAATCTAGTGTATTAATAGAAAATTTGAGGTATAATAAAGTCAACAGATCGAAAGACAATTGTCATTGAACAGCTGGTTTGTTACTCATAGTTCCCACTATGGGGCAAACCACACCACAGGAGGCCACACAGGGAAGCCCCAGGGTCAGTCATGAGACAGAGGGAAAAAGGGAACTGTGGACCAGAGCCTTTATTGTGGTTTCCTTGAGTTGGAATGGGTGAGTCAGGGCAAGCAGGCTTAGGATTAGCTAGTTGAGTAACTTCAATGGGCTCTGAGACACAGGGCTCTCCCTAGTGGTCTGCTACCTGGTGATCAGGGCAGGTGGATAGTGGCCCAAAGGGTGGAAGCCTGATAAAGGAGGTACTTGGGGCTGTAGACTCTGGGTTGGTTGGTCTGTATTTGAAAAGCAAGCCCTAGGGGCTCCTGGGTGGCTCAGTCGGGTAAGTGTCCAACTTCAGCTCAGGTCATGATCTCGCGGTTCATGAGTTCAAGCTGGCATTGAACTCTGTGCTGACAGCTCAGAGCCTGGACCCTGCTTTAGATTCTGTGTGTTTCTCTCTCTCTCCCTCTCTCTGCCCCTCCCCCACTTGCGCTCGGTCTCTCTCTCCAAAGGTAAATAAACATTAAATTTTGTTTGGAAAAAAAGAAAAGCAAGCCCTAGAAAGGACTCTTCCAAGGGGGTGGGAGGGTGATGAGAGAGGCAAGAGGCCAAGGCAGGGTGATTCAGGCATTTTATCAGGTTGTCCAGAGCAAAGTGTGTCCAACACATGCATGGAGGACAGACATTAAAGTATCAAGTGTACAGAAACTAGGAACATGGCAGGCAGTGGGTTCCATGAAAGAATAGTTGCTATGACCAGAGCAACAGTGGCCAGTGGCCAGCAGTGTGAGATATGTGGAATTTAACCTCATTTCTCTACGTCCAACTGCATCCCACTGCCATCTTGTTAAGAATCAGATGGTGGCCTGAAGAGGAGGAAGGAACAGAGTGGTCAGCCCTCTTCTTCCCTCCTCAAACCATGGGTCAGGCTGAGAGGCTGAGGATAGGGTCCTTAAATGGGTTATGGGAACAAGGGTTTGATGTAGAACAAAGTGGACTTTTCAGAATGAGACTCATATAACTGAAAGTGACAAAAAAGCTTTGGGATCTCCAAGATGTCAGGAAGGGAGCTAGAATCCACCGGAAGGCAGTGTTGGGAGAAAAGTAAACCTGTTTCCAGTTGTACCCTCTGACATTCAGCTTGTTCCATAAAAATCCAAATTAACTGAAATGCAATGTTTCATGTAAGTTATTATTTGGGGTTTCAAGTTCAATGGCACTTTAAAAGCATAAGCTGATAGAGGGGCATCACTTGAACACCATAACAATAATGCTTGTCCACTTGTCCAGAATACCATGACTTGGGTTAGTTTTGGTAAAATAAAAATCTTTTGTCAAATAAACACCAGCTATAACTATGATAATTTTTACATTTTCCTTTGTTAGTAAGCTCATCAAGAGTTAGCAGCCAAGATGTTATAGTTTTATATTGGCAAATTTATGATTAAGAAAATAACATATCTGGAGAACTGGCATTAGGGAATGCTTTGATAATTATAATTAGGAAGGCTATAAATATGCACTACCTAATTCAGGAGATAGGCTTCTATATTCTCTGTTCAGATGAGTACATTCATCTTCTTCTGAATCACTCAGACTTGATGAGATAAAAATTACCTTGGTAAAAAGTATAAAATATATATATTACAAATATTGTGTGTTTTGTTTTAAGCAGAGGTCTGGGACATAGGAAAATGGGATGCATAAGAGATACCAAAAAAAGTATTCAGTTTCAATAGATATATTCATTGAGTGCTTACTGTTCTCCAGACATTACGCTATTACTGGGGACAAGCTATGGCCCCCAACCCCTAGGAGCTTGAAATGTAATAGAGAACAGGAGATAATATTACAAATAATGTAATATGATTTGCTAAAGGCTTTGATGCTACATAAATAAGCCCCTTAGCTCACTGGAAGCTTACCTGGAGTTGACTTCTAGGTAATTTTAAATTATAGTGTGATACATTCTAGGCAGAAGATCAGATTTTTGTTGAGTCTACAGCTCCAACAATTTGAATATGCTCTTTAAGGAGAAGAATATAAATCTATCTCACTTTTGTAAGTTTAACAGAAACATGACTACTTCCAGCATCTTGGAAGGGCCATTTTGGATAGTGTTGCCCCCTGTATTTCTACATCCAAGGGCTCAGGCTGAGCTCCTCTCCTCCTGGGGGCTCCTTCTTCCCAAAGGAGCAACCCTCTTTATCGCAATCTTGGGACCTTGGGGCGCTTTTCACGGGGAGGTAGAAGATTAACAAAACTCTAAGGTTAGAACCAATGTCTTAGTTTTCTCAATTGGATGGACAAGATTATGATGTTTTAAAAATTTTTTAATTAACTGGAAAAGATTATATACAACATTATATACATATATTATTATATATTATATTATATATGTATATGATTATATATTATATACAGGCTTCCAGATCAAGGAAGGGTGACAGGAAAATTACAACAATGGATTAGGCTTGGGATTTATTGAAGTCCTCTGTAGTTATAGGTAAAGTTTAAAACTTTCCAATTTTAGTAGCATGAACATAGCATGAACATCTTAGATGATTAAAACTGATACTTATTTTTTTAATGTGATGTACTCTTCCAACTATTTAAGTCTATGATTCTCCATTTTATTTTTCTTGGTTTAGCCTAAAAGTGTATTTTTAACATATTCTAACTTCTAAAGGATGTGGAACATGAAAGTACTTTGGGATGCTGCATATTCAGCTAAAAAAGCACTTTTACATAAAGAAAATGGATGGGTAAGAAAGTTCAACATCGGATCCGAGAGCTGGCCTGCTTAGCTTAAAAAAAATCCTTATTCAAGAAAACTGTGGCATCTGCAGAATCCTTACAGCTTCTGTCTGCTGTAAAATATATTAAATTTAATTGAAACCCCAAAGGAAGAAATGGTGGAAAAATCCAAGAGAATATGCTTATACTTTCATATGTAAAAAATATAAATCAGAATCCCAAAATAGGAATTTCTGAGTGGGGCTTTTGCACTATGTGGAAAACGTTTCTACCAATCATCCTTAAACCTTAGGAGCAAGTCAGTTTACTTGTATGGTTTCTTATTAGATCCCCATCTATTTAATGCTTTAAAAAAGAAAACTTATAAAGGTGTATTGCATGATTGTTTCTATGATGTTAAAATTATATATATATATATATATATATATATATATATATATAGTGGTAGAGGGGCACCTGGGTGGCTCAGTTGGTTAAGTGGGTGACTCTTGATCTCAGCTCAGGTCTTCATCTCAGGGTCATGAGTTCAAGTCCCGCATTGGGCTCTGTGCTGTACACGAAGCCTACTTTAAAAAAAAAAAAAGGTGTAGAAAAATACTAACCCAGATTTTCTCCAGAGTATCACCTTCTGTGAAGGTTAAATTTTGATAAATGAGCTAATAGGAAAAAAAATGATCAAAATATAATTTGGCCATGCTTCTATAGGCCCACTTTTTTTAGTAGTCCTGGGACCAATTCTCCATCAAACTCAGGAAATACAGTGATAGTCATGATTTTGCAGTGTGTAGTTGTCTAGGTCTCGTAATTATTTTAAATAGTCTAATAAGAGGAAAAAGGAAAACAGTGAAATCTTCTATGGACAAGAAAAATGTTAGACAAGACCCATAATGACTAAGGGAGATGTAATATATTTTAAAAAAAAGATCACTTTCTTTAGTGGGAAGAAAAAAGTAAATACACGTTAGTAAAAAACAAGAAATGCAATATGCCCCCTCAAAAAAAAAAACAAACAAAAACAAAAACAAACAAAAAATAATAGTGGAGCCAAAGTGTTTTAAATACCAGCAATCAAGTGTGGATGTAGACAGCATACTGCAATGTTGGGGTCTACAAGAAGTCTCTGTTGAGAACACCCAGAGTTAGTGAGAGAAAAAAAAATCCAACTGGGAGAGAATGATCTGGAAACATGTAGACTACCAGCAAACACCTCTGGCCTCTCAGGGACTTCCAAATGCATCACTACTTTACAAAGTGATGTTCCCATGATGTCACAGAATTAAAGAAAGTGGCTAGATTCTACTCTTTTTATACTTGCTCTATTAACATCAGGAATTGTAATTTATCCTTTAGAGAAGTTTTCAATTTTAAAACTATTGCAAAATTCATATCCAAACTCCAGTGCCCCTTTGTGAGAATATGCTATGCAGTTTATAACCAGAAAGCATACTTCCAGCCCTCCATATAATCAGGACAAGCCAGAAACATCAAGGAACCTCTAGAGCCAGAACTTGAATTGTTGTGTTTTGTTGTTCGTTAAGAACACCCATGATTACCTAATAATTAATTAAATTTTAAGAAATAATAACATACTCATGCACTTTTCTGATTTAGCAAATGAATGCCATCTAGCCCGCCTTCCAAATGCTAAGTACACCCCGCACCCAAGATTGGAAAGAACTACAGATATTTGCCTTAGGGTGCTTCTCATCGGAATTTCACAGAACATTCTTCTTTCTGACTTGCAGGGCAAATCCTCGGAATTTTAATTTTGACAATGTGGGAAATGCCATGCTGGCATTGTTTGAAGTTCTGTCCCTGAAAGGCTGGGTGGAAGTGAGGGATGTTATTATTCATCGTGTGGGGCCGGTAAGCAAGCACACGGAATCCTTTGAATGTGTCAACAGCTGCTCTCATTTGCTTTGATGAATAACCGTATTTTTCATTTATACAGATGCACGGGATCTACATTCATGTGTTTGTATTCCTGGGTTGCATGATTGGACTGACCCTTTTTGTTGGAGTAGTTATTGCTAATTTCAATGAAAACAAGGTAAGAATTCTTGGTTTGAATACCGCAGGGTTTATTCTTTTCTAGCCACTTGCTTTGAGCTCTCTTTTTCTCACACGGCATGAAGTCGCATTAAACCATAATGTGACTGGTGTAAATAATCTCTATAACTATTTTACAAGCTACCTCATCGCTGCCTTTCAGGCACATTATTTAAGAGCACAGTTCTCTCGCTAAATTTCCCCTTTTGGTGATGGTGTCATTAATTCGCTGACAACTGAAAGGCACATCTCCTATTGTTCAAATTGAAAGGATGTGCAGCAAGTTATTAAAATACAATAGCTGAACTAACTGTGCACTGATTGCAGGTAATATTACTTTCACACAATGTAAATTGGATGCTTCTTTGTAACGCTATAGGTGAACTCACAATTTTGATGGGGCTAGGGTGCAGTAGAAATGTTAAATCCTAATTCATTGAATAAAAAGAAGATTTTCTAATTTCACATAAAAACTTTACATACTTTATGGACTCAGGAAGCATGCTGAGTTCAGAACAACTCTAACAATCACTATAAGAGCTCCCGAATGGGAAAACAGCAAGTGTGGTTTCCTGTCAAAGAGTGAGTTTGGGAGAGAACATTCTATGTCGTTCTTCTGGCCATGGCTGATGTGCACTCTAGTATGTAAGGATCTGTCTTCTGGAATCATAATTGAAGTGCATACAGCTTTTTAAAAATTTTTTTATGTTTTTTTTATTTTTGAGAGAGAGAGACAGAATGCAAGTGGGGGAAGGGGCAGAGAGAGAGGGAGACACAGAATCCAAAGCAGGCTCCAGGCTCCGAACTGTCAGCACAGAGCTTGATGGTGGGCTCAAACTCACGAACCGTGAGATCATGACCTGAGCCAAAGTCAGACACTTAACCCAGGTACCCTGGTGGATACAGCTTTTGAGCACTTACCACATACTAAGGTTTACATATGCCATTTTCAGTTCTCACAACTCTGAAATGCACAGTGGAAGAAAACACAGAGTTTACGGAGGTGACATGACTTGTCTGAGGCTTTTAAGGTGTAGAAAATGGGGTCACAATTCAGAAGCGGTGCCCACTCTGCAGAGTCTGAAATTCTTCTGAGAATATAAAAATGTCACTCTGCACTGAATTAAAGCTAGATATGACGCTCCTGTGATTCATGACCAGGACAGGATCGCATGCAAGCACATCCGAGCCCACTGGCTAGGGCAACTGCACATGGGACTGTATCATTCACACACACCCCCACTCCCCGGGCTCTGCATGTGTGGTTCCAGCTACCCAGTTGATGGCCACCATTGATGTGTGCCTAATGAGGATGTTATTTGGTGCGGGCTTTCAAAGGGTGTGGCTTAAAAATCTCCACTTTGGGCCCCAACACTACTCCGACCCACAGAAACATGGGATTTTAGAATAAGAAAGGATAGAGAGAGATCATATTGCCCAGCCCCCTATTTTACTATAACACATTCATAAATGAGTGTCTCTAAGCCCTAAAGTGTGTTCAATTTGATACCAAGCAGAAGGAGGAAGATGGGTCTCTTCTGATGCCATTGAGCCTTGGCACTGGAGCAGACAACGGAGATTCCTGAACAAGAGCAGAAGCCAGTCAGCCAAGTAGAGAGCTTAGGCCCTGCTTGCTCAAAACACCATGATAGGTCCTCTGAGCAGACACCTGATTTCAGGAGAATCAGGTCCTATGGCAGCTCACAAATCAGCGACATAAATGCAGCAACATAAAATGTTCAGCAACCAGAGACAAATATATAATCAATTGCAGCTCTTGAGTTTGGAGGCCTGGCTGAAGTAAGACGAGTATCAGGAGGTCTACTCACAGTACTGGTTGTATTAATGTGCTGAGGGAAGAAAGAAGCATCCTGGCCTTGAGAAGGGGAACACAGACTTAAGAGCAAGTGGGTGCTGGGTGCTTACAGAAAGAGGAAAAGTAGAAGAAAACATGACAAACTTGATTATTTAATTGATAATGTAAATTTATGAGTTATATGAACCATTTAGGAGGGATTTTTTTTCCCAGTAAGCTTTTCAGATGGTAGCACATGAGCTGCTGTATAACAGCATTTATTGATTTATTATTTAGTCATTCAACAGATTTCTTTGAGAACTTAACTGGGGCCAGACCTGGGAACATAAAAACTAAACACACAAACTAAACACTAAACACATAAAGATTTCTGCCCTCATGGAGCTCACATTCTAATGGTCAAACCCAAAGGTATGTAAATAGATTTCCAAATATATAGGCAATAGGGAAATATAAAGATATGGGAGATAAGGCAAGCTTTGGGGGCAACATTTGCACAATTCTGCATTATGCAAATTTATGTCTTCCCTGGAAAATGGAACTTTGTTTAAAAAAGTTCAAAGTTTATACTAGTAATACATATATATTTAATTTCTCAATTATGAGATAACAGTTTTATTAATAAACTTAATGTCACAATAATAAACTTCCAGAGGTTTTCTGATATTAATGATCAGATGATACCACCGTGCTTATTATTCTTTTGGCTCATTTCAGAGTTCAACTTTCTAAAATATTTTGTTTTGTATAATAAATAAATAATATGAATATCTCTAGCACCCAGAGAACCCAAAATATTTGTTTGCAGATAGTAAGAAAAATGGCTTAGCAATATCAATATCAGAAAAATTAGTTTAAAACAAATATCATTATTAGGAATAAACAGTGTAATTAGATAATTGCAGAAGAAATGAATTACCAGCAAAGTATAGAACTCCTGAACCCTAAAATGTATGAAGCAAAAATTAACCAAATTATTTTAAAAAGCCAGCAAGTCCAAAATCATAGTGAAAGATATTAACATATATCCCTAAGAAACTCATAAATCAGAAAAAAAAAGAAAATATGAGATTTGGCACAATACAAACATTTGATCTACTGGACATATGAATAACCCAGAGTCCAGCAATTTTCAAGTATAAAATGTACTGTCCACAAGGTCATAAAAAATAGTTACCAAAAAATTGGTAATGTACAGAACATATTCTCTACAATAATAAAAAAAGATAACAAAAGATTCCTCAGATGTTGGAAATATTAAGACAACATTCTAAATAATTTATGAGTAACAGAAGAAATTAGAATAGAAACTCATAAGACATTTAGATAAATCATTTATAAAAATCACATATAAAAGCTCACAAGATATAGATAAATCAATTAGAGGAATTTATAACTTTAAGTGTATGTTCAAGAAAATTCAGAGGTTAATTAGTAATATGTCAGATGTCCAAATCAATAAATTATAATAAGATCAACAAAGTAAAATGGAAGAAAGTAAAAAAGATAAGGACAGAAATTAATGATATAGAAAACAAAGATATTATAAAAGATTCAAGAATGACAAAAGCTTATTCTTTAAAAAAAATTAAATTGACAAACCTCTCTCAAGGCTAAGCATGAACAAAAGTATGGAAAAGGAAAGTAAACAAGCTATGGTGAGTCAAACAGGATGGGTAATGTTACAGAGATAGAAAGTTAGATTTAGAACAGAGCTAAAAGCCCCAGGAGGACCAGGTATATATAAAGGAGAAGTAGCACGACAAATCAGTGGAGAGGGTGAGACCATCAATAAGAGGTGCTGGGGTCATTGTCTAGATATAAGAAATTAAACAGAGATTTCTACCTCATAGCATACTCAGAAATGAATTCCAGAAGGATGAAAGACCTAGCTGTGAAAAGCCATTTTCAACCTTGTAGAATTTATTTTTGACCCTGGAGGAGTTGTGGATTTCTTGACTGTAACCATAAAGTGGAATTCATAAAGAGAGAAATTTACAGATTAGATTACATTAAAATAAAAAGTTTCTGAGACATAAGAAACTTGATAAGGCAAAAAAAAATTTTTTTTAGAAAGCAAGCTAAGACTAAGAGAAAATATTTACAATTCACAAAACTGACAGAAGATTAATATCCAGAATATATTAAGAATTTCTATAAAACCTCTAAAAGTAAATATCCAAATACAAAAATGAGCAAAGAATATGAACAGGCAATTCACATAGGAAGATACAAGAATCATCACCCCTATTTACTCATATAAAAACATTTCATCTCATTGATATTAAAACTAAAGTGGACACATTTCCCACCCATCATGGCCAAATTAAAATATCTAACAATATCAAGTACTGGCAAGAATATTAGGACATTGGAACACTTGGAGATGGCTAGCAGCGAATTTTCTTGGTTGTTTCTCTTTGGACAGCAACTTCACAATATCTGGTAAACATAAAGATGTGTAAATTCCTAAACCCCAGCAATTCCTCTCCTAGAGATTTGCTATTAAGGAAATCTCGTAGGTATTCACCATGAGACTGTAGACATGTACTTATTGCAGCATTTTTATACTACATAAACCTAAAGCAAATAACTTCTGATATATTTGTACAGTGGGATACTCTATGAGCAGTTAAACCAATTAGATCTGGTGTCTAGTGGTATGCAAGACATAGTGTTCAATGAAGATAAAAACAAACTGCATTAAGAAACCCATATTGAATCCCATTTATATAAATTTTTAAAATTCAAAACAAATATGTTCTTATGTATTGATATATACACAAACAGCAAAAGTCTGAAAGCAGTGGGGAGGACACATCCTTAAAGGACAGTCTTCAGCTCTGTAGAAAGAAAGGAAGAATGGGAGTGGGGTGGGGGTTCAGTTT
This sequence comes from Panthera leo, assembly GCF_018350215.1. NCBI lineage: Eukaryota > Metazoa > Chordata > Mammalia > Carnivora > Felidae > Panthera > Panthera leo. The sequence goes on along the minus strand of NC_056679.1, from coordinate 71,638,523 downwards.
CTTAAACTATATTTCTGCCTTTATAAATTAGTGTATAAATAATGTATAAATTTCTGCCTTTATAAATTAGTGTATAAATAATGTATAATCTATATACATTATCCATATACAAATAATTTCATGTATAAATACATGAAATGTCATGTAATATATTTATATGCATTTTAATAAAGTACTCATATATATATGGTAAAGAATATCTGATCTCACTCAGCCATTTGTCACAGCATTAATTCTTAAAGATTCAAATTCTGTGATTTCATACTGCTTAAAAATAGTTTTGCAATTGAGGCACCTGGGTGGCCTAGTCAGTTGAGTGTCTGGTTCTTGATCTCCGCTCAGGTCATGATCTCACAATTTGTGAGATTAAGCCCCGTGTTGGGCTCTGTGCTGACAACGTGGCACCTGCTTGGGATTGTCTCTCTCCCACTCTGTCTCTTCCCCTCCCTCACTCACCTTCTGTCTCTCTCAAAATAAATAAAAAGTTTTGCGACAGTGTATAGCAGAATGATTTTTTTAAAGACACAATCAGATTGACAAGCTACAATTTTACTGCAGCCTTCCCCGCAAAATGAAGGGAAACTAACCACTATTAGAGTGGGTATCCCTTTTTGAAAATTTGATTGTGTAGGGAACCTTCTTTAGATGTTCCCAAACCTGAATATTATACATGTTCGAAGATACCAGTTGAAGGCTGCTGGATCTTCTCTGAGGCTTGTGGCCACCCTTTTTGGGACCCCTCTAAAGACCAGATTTGAGAATTGTGACCATGTCTATCGAACCACCATGGTATTTGAAGAATATCTTTATCATATACTCCCAAATTAGTCCTGTTGGTATCACCACCACCCCATTTGCAATGACCTTGGTGTGGAGTAGATGACATAAGGCCTTTTTCTGCTTTCCTTTGTTTATTAAGGGGACAGCTCTGCTGACTGTAGATCAGAGAAGATGGGAAGATCTGAAGAGCCGACTGAAGATAGCACAGCCTCTTCATCTCCCACCTCGCCCGGGTATCAAAGATGCTCTGATTTTATTCATGTTGGGCACCAGTGTTCGTGATTCCCCAGGAGTCTAAGATTTCAATTAAAATAATAATCGTGAGGCCACTAGGCGGTTGTGCATAAGTTAATATAGAAACAGGCTCCAAACTACAGATCTCTCCATAGGCTATTAAAATCAACCACCCAAAGGCTGTGCTTCAGTGCTCTCAGGATAAGCCCTAATGAAAAAATGAATTTTTAAATAAAATATATTTGTGCTTCGCTCTTAAACATATGAGTGAAATGTATTAAACTGACAGAAATTGAATGATGCGGTTCTCCTTCCAATACAGACGGCGTCATGCACCGTCGTCTTAAATATTCAGAACCAGCCATTCCTGCAAAACACTACACAATAGATTGAACTATAGGGGGAAAAAGGTAATGAGTTTTAAAATGAGCATTAAAGGAAATGAAAGACAAGAAAGTAAATGTGACCTATGTCTGAAATGCCCTTGCCTCAACCTTTCTTTTGCAGATAATGATGGTTTTAGAGCTAAGATGTATGACATTACCCAGCATCCATTCTTTAAGAGGACAATTGCATTGCTTGTCCTGGCCCAGTCAGTGCTGCTGTCCGTCAAGGTACTTTATTTCACAGTGAAGCTCTGAGAAGGACTTTTTCGTTCATTGGTGCATCCAAGATTATTGCAAGGGGCCATATCCATTCACAGTCTAAGTTCTTTAGTATAAAAAATTAAAATTCATAGTCATGTTCAAATGAGAAAAAGAGGGGAAGGTCTTTATGTCTCTGATGGATATGGACAAAGACCTGGATGCTGTTTCTCTTACAGTGGGATGTGGAGGACCCAGTGACCGTTCCTTTGGCAACAATGTCAGTTGTTTTCACCTTCATCTTTGTTCTAGAGGTACGGTAATGAGCCATCTGGCTCTGGGGGCTGTGGTGCACATTATAAAGTAAAACAGTGCCCTCCTTTGATAGCACTGACTTTCAGCTCTGTGTTCCATTGCTTTTGAAGTCTTTTTTGGGGAGAGGGGTAGCGTGCTCTTAGGATATTTTCCTTTTTAGGCTGTTGTGCTTAACTTGAACAAAGATTTCACTTTATATTTCAGATTTTTCTAACCGCAGGAATTGCTAACTGCTGTTGATTGTTGTATCTGAATGTTGGCCTGTCTGGTTATGTGAGTTCAAATATTTGTAGCGAACTGCACAAACCACTGTAATTCAGGGACTCAAATTGCAATGTGGTGGCGAAGGGAATTGGCCCAGACAAGATTATTTTAATATATAGTCCACATAATATCACTTTCCAGCACAATCTTCTTTGAAATACAAGCAGATTCTTATTTCACCCTGTACTGGTTGATGTTTCCCAAAATCTATGGTCTTTTACTTGAGGAAGAAAAATGTCTTGCTCTCAGAACTAGTCATAAAACAAGGAGAAAAGAGCATGGAGATACAGATTTGTAACCTATCCTACTTTAAAATTTAGATAGTGGATCAATCTATATCTGTATCTCTATCTATCTATCTATCTATCCTATCATCTATCATCTCTTAGTAATAAATTCTCTCTTTGGTTTCTACATCCTCTAAAAATGTGTGCCCCAATGGGGTGCCTGGGTGGCTTAGTCAGTTGAGCATCAGACTCTTGATTTCAGCTCAGGTCATGATCTCATGGTTCATGAGTTCAAGCCCCATGTCAGGCTTTGGGCTGACAGCTCTCCCCTCTCTCCCTCTTTCTCTCTGTCTGTCTGCCCCTCCCCTGTTCTTGTTCCCTCTCTCTTTCCCCCTCTCTCTCTCTTTCTCTCTCTCAAAAATAAATAAACATTAAACAAAATTTTACATTAATTTAAAATGATGTAAAATTATGTGCCTTAAGTTAACACATTTCAATATATGTTGAACACTCAGCCTCTATTTACTGTCTACATTATTTTCCCCCAGGTTACAATGAAGATCATAGCAATGTCGCCTGCCGGCTTCTGGCAAAGCAGAAGAAACCGGTACGACCTGCTGGTGACATCGCTTGGCGTGGTCTGGGTGGTACTTCACTTTGCCCTCCTGGTATGCATGTAATAAAAGTTTATTTTAGCTCATAACTTCAGTTCAGGTAACCCTGTTTCCAGTCTCATTTCCCTCTGTGTCAGCCTACCCTCGGGTGTCTGATTAACCTCCTACATCCAGCTTTGACCGTGATAGGCCCTCAGACATGCTTGCATGTACATTCCCCTACACTCTTCACACAAACAAAATCTGGCCCCTCAGAGTCCTAGAGTGTGCAAATCAGAAGGAGAAACTTGAAAATGTCTGGTTTAACTCTCATTTTCCCAAAGGATGAAAATAAGAGAGAGAAAAAAAAAAATGGAAACAGAGATTACGAGACCTGCCTAAATTCACATGCAAGCTGGTATCAGAAAACTCAAACCCAGTCTTTTGAATTGAAATGTAGCATCAATGCGACTACACTATAATCAGTATTTCACAGTGGGATTCTCAGGCACTTTAGAAGCCTTATTTTCTACTAAATATCCAGCAGCCTTTTCTCTAAAGCATATCGTTCTTTGTGTTTATACCTGAGTTCTCGCCAGCTTGCCTAAAATGCCTTGAGCCTCTCCAACTTCCATTTAGTCTGTGGTCCAGCTCAAAACCTACACCCGTGGATATGTCTGATTGAGATCTAGAGCCGTGTTGTCCAGTAGGAATAAAATGTGACCACGGATGTAATTTCAAATTGCCTAGGAGCCACATTAAAAAAATTAAAAAGGAACAGATGTTGTGGCGCCTGGGAGGTTCAGTCAGTTGAGCGCCCAACCCTTGATTTTGGCTCAGGACATGATCTCAACTGTTCATGGGATGAAGCCCTGCATTGGGCTCTGTGCTGAGAGTGGGGAGCCTGCTTAGGATTTTCTCTCCCTCTCTATCTGCCCCTCCACCACTTGCATGGGCTCTCTCTCTCTCTCTCTCAAAATAAATAAATAAACTTTTTTTAAAGGAACAGATGGCATGAATTTAATAATGTATTTTAAGCTACCATATCTAACGTACTATCATTTCAATATGTCAGCAATATAAAAATTATTAAGAAAACAGGTTACATCCGGTTTTTTTTGGTACTAAATCTTTGATTGAATGTGTATTTTATATTTACAGCACATCCTAATCTAGACTCACTACATTTCAAGTGTTCGGTAACCACATGTAGCTGGTGGCTACCATACTGGACAGTGGAGTTCTAGAAGCCCCTACTCTGGGCTCCACCATTTTCCAGGCTTGATCAAGTTATTTGTCTTCAGTGATCTTTTGCTCCCTGCTCTGAACTTGGGGATATAACTTCATAATCTATCCATTCTACATGGGCATTATAAAGATAAAGCATGTGAAATTTTTCTTTTTTTTTTTTAATGTTTATTTTTAAGAGAGAGAGACATAGTGCAAGGGCGGAGGGTGGAGAGAGAAGGAGACACAGAACCTGAAGCAGGCTCAAGCTCTGAGCTGTCAGCACAGAGCCCAATGCAGGGCTCGAACTCCCAAACCATGAGATCATGACCTGAGCCGAAGTCGGACACTTAACCAACTGAGCCACCCAGGCACCCGTAACATGTGAAATTTTTCTAACTGTAAAAAGTACAACACCCCAACACATTATCAATACCTTCTCTTTTTTGTTACTCTTCCTCAACGCCAGCCAAAATTAATATTATCTCATTTTCCTGCTCTCTTCTATCTGTTCTTCCATCCTCCCCGGTGTTAGAGTCATGCCAGAAAAGTTCCATCAAACAGAGAACCCATTTGTACCTCACAAAGGGTGTGCTTTAGTATGAAATTTCCGTGCTCAGGCAGATAGGTATTGAGTGTCCTTCTTAAAACAACTGTCACCATCAGCATCAGGGGCTGTGCCAAGCCTAGGTGGGCTCTCAGTCACCCTGATCCATTTCCTCGAATAATGAGTGGTTTTGAGCACTAAAGATGTGTAAGTCACCGTGCTGGAGATTGAGAAGAATGCACAGATCAAAACAAAGGCAGTCATTGCTCTCATGGACATCACAGCCTGGAAAGTTTGTGTTTTGTTTTGTTTGTTTCGTTTCAAAGTTTCACGCCAGAATGTTTCATCATGATCCAAGAGGCTGGGAGGGCAGGTGTGGTTTGGGACAAGTAGACATTCATGGAACGCTCCCAAGTCAATGAGAGTTGCAGCCATAGTGAGGCAGATGGAGGAGAGACACGTATTCCTGCAATGACACAAACGAGTGGGAGGTGGCTGCGTCAGAGAGGTTCTGGAAAGTGTCCCTGCAGAAGTGACGATTGGGTTCAGCCTGTAGGATGAGGGTATGTTGGTGGCTGTCCCTGTGATGGAATGCTACGGGAAGGAAATAGTGTGCCTGGAGTAGAAGGAGCAAGGGGCACATGGCACAAGGTCTGGACGGGACTTCTCAGGACCAGGTGAAGGATGGGGGTGCTGTCACTTCCAGAATGCGAAGTGAGAAAGCCTCTATAGCAAATCTGGAACTAACATAGAAAGGGGAAGAAAGGTCCATGTTTTTAGCTTTCCCTAGACAAATATAGCCAAAAACTATTTGGTCCAAAAGAAGAGTAGGGCAGGCTTCCTAATCCTAGATGTCCCAGAGAGGACATCTCACACGGGAAAGACTAACTTGCCTATTCTGCCCGACTGCTTTTGTTCTTTCCCAAGAAGCTTCCATCCTGGAAAAACACTCATCCTCCACTCTACTTTGCACTCTCTGTGGCCTATTGTGAAGGGAGATGCAGTATTTGTTCCCATCTAAGCTATTTCTATGCAGACACATTCATTTCCTTGTACCTCAAGGATATTCAGCGGACCCCCTTCCCGGGGGCCCATATGTGACAGTTGTCATTTGGCGAGGCGAGACTCCTTGAGAAAAGTCACGCTTTGGCATCAGTTTAATGCCACAGTTGTTATTGCAGCTCTAGCTGGTGGGATCTTTGTTTCTGAGATGAAGCTTTCTTAGTCATAAAGTGCACCCAGTCATCTCTTGCTGCCGATTACACACTTGAAGAATGAGCTGGATGTGTTTCTGGGCAGGACAGACATTCTCTGCAATCAGCTTACACGAATGTGGCCGGCTGGTCTCCAAAGTCTCCGGAGACCTTCTGAGAAGAGGAAGCTGACCTCCTGCAATCTTTTCCAACTCTAGACCTTCTTTGCCAGGGTTCCTGCATTTTTGGTCTCACTTGACATCCTCATGTTGCACTGTTACCCTGAGTTTTTCTTGCTCCTCAAAGGAGCCAGTCACTATTTTATGTAAAACTTATTTTAGTTTTAAAATACAGAATTCAGCTGAGCAAAACAGAGACCGAAGTTTCATTTAAGATTTGATTTTATAGCTAATATTTATTCATGAGTTTTGGCAGTGACCTTTTCAGCACCTTTTAAAGATAAATTTCTTATAAGAATTTTCACATTTTATTAAACTAATTACTCAGTAGACTTCACAGAAGACTTAAAATGAAAACTGGAATTGTAACAAGATCTCCTGTGCATGTGGCGAGTGGCTCTCTTCTGTTTAAATTTCAGAACGCGTATACCTACATGATGGGTGCCTGCGTGATTGTTTTCCGGTTTTTCTCTATCTGTGGAAAGCATGTGAGTACGTTGTAAAGGATACTATCAACGGTTGCATATGCACAGAAGAAAGGAGCAATGCCTGATTGACTTCAGCTGTCCATCTGGGTCTTCAGGGCGTTAACTTCAGGAAGTTAACAAATTGGTAGTCATCCTAAGTCCAAATGAGCAAATATTGAATATTAAAATGAATCGGCAGCTTAGTTATCTTGTGATACATCTCCTGACATTTCTGTTCTTTTATTTCTTCTTCATATTGGCTAAATTAACTCAGTCATCAACTAAAGACAACATCTCAGGCATGAAAGCGAAAACCAATGCTCTTTCTTAATACTTCTTTATTTTTATTGTTTCTATCTGAATAAGCTTACTTTACTGGAAAGAAAAATCATCTTTAGTGAAGATTCGTGATTCTATGACCCCAGATTTCTTTATATTCTTTGCTATTGTTCATGCATATATTCCACATATATTTTTCATTTTTTAATGTAATTTCCTTTTTCGCTACTGACACTGTTTCATATACGTTCCATATATTCACGTATTCAATACGTGCTATTTGATGGTATTTAGTATTTTGCCATTGGTTAGGTTTGTTTTTGTGAACATCTGTTTGTGGGAGAATCCTGAGCCTACTTGGTGGAATAGGCCAAAAATATACAGCCCTTATCATCGAGACTCGGGGAGCAAGAGTAGAGAAAATAGAAGCAAGGAATTTTAGGGAGAGGCGTTTATTAATTTGGCTGAAAAGGCTGAACAGTTGGAAATACAAGTCGAATTTCTCTCTAATGTTTTTTGAATAATATTTAGATTAATACCCTTTATTAAGAACTAATTCAAAGCAATTTTAAAACGAGGGTCACTCTCGTGCCACCTGCTTACCTGTTACTTACTTCCCAGGCTCCCCATGGCTGAGTGAATTAAATATTCATTTCTGTCTCCCCACATCTCCATATAGGTAACACTAAAGATGCTTCTCCTGACGGTGGTCGTCAGCATGTACAAAAGCTTCTTTATCATAGTGGGAATGTTCCTACTGCTATTGTGTTATGCTTTTGCTGGAGTTGTTTTATTTGGTACTGTGAAGTATGGAGAGAACATTAACAGGTTGGTGTGGATTTCTCTCCCTATTCATTTATCAAGCAAACTTTTATAGTCATGAAATCAGGAATAAAAACCTGAATGACTTTTGTCTATCAAAGACAGGAGGAAGGGGAAACAATGAGTTGGAAACTAAAACAAAACGTCCAAATTTTAAATGACATTTTTCTAATTAAAAACAGTCTACACATTTAATTTAGAAACCTTGTCTCCGTAATATTACCAAAATGTAACAGGAACCCATAATTCCAAATCTACCACTACACAGGAATAACCACTTGTAATTTCCCGGTGAATTTCTATCCACCTACTGCCAAAAAACAACATATTCTTTTTTAAATTACACTTTGAACTGATTTGGGGTTTTCTTTTTTTTTTTTAACAAAGCAAAACATGGGAAACTATATTCCCAAAATGGTTACTATATACGAAAAGCATTTTTCAGAGATTATCTTTAATTTTGGGAAGCACTTCATAGTTTTTTAAAAAGGAATTATACAACACATTATATACAGATGTGTTTTGTTGCAGAGATTGCTTATTTGATACATGACAGCTCTACTTTTTATAGCAAAATCCATGTGAAAGAAGGAATCAGTTTTACTTGTCAAAATTGGAACCCTTAGCCACTCAAGATGCATGGCCACAAAATGGTGGCACCATGCTAGGGTTGGGTTAGACAGCTATGCTTGAGGGCAAGTGTGAATAACAAATTAAGAAGATATAACCTTCAGACATGGTGACTTAACAACCACATCTGCTCCAAAATCTACCTGCTTTAGTGGTAATACCTTACTACTTCATGACCAACTATATTACCCACATTCTGGTTTTTCCTCCTTCATTAGGCATGCAAACTTTTCCTCAGCTGGCAAAGCCATCACCGTACTGTTCCGAATCGTCACAGGCGAAGACTGGAATAAGATTATGCATGACTGTATGGTAAACTTCTCTTCATCACTAACAGTGCATCAACTTAGAACCAAATGAAACTCTTTGCAGTGCAGTATATCAGCAGCCTTATCCTCGTCAGCATCAAGACTTTGTGTACAAAACACCTATCCTGGCTATTTAGTCCGTAAAGTTGCATCCTTTTACATTGCAGTATATGGCCATGTGCAGGAAGAATATCCAGTGAACCCAGCTTGAGCTATTGTGGTTCCATCTGGCAGATACGCATTCTGTTGGCATTGTTCTTTCCCTCCCACCTTTAACACTTTGGCAGTCAAGTACAAACAGGGGAGTTCCTCTTCTTTAATTGAATTTATTCAACAGATATTCACTGAGCGCCTGGCTTATACTGGACCATATGCTAGGAGCTCGGTGTTCCCTGATTCCAAGGCATGCTCAAGGTGCTTACGGCAAGGCCCTGAGCTACACCCTCCCTTTTCCTCCTCGTGTTCACATCTCCCTTAAAGCATCGGCTCCATCAGGAATCCTGCCCCACACTAAGACTGCAGTGACATGTTCCTACAGCACTCTGTGTTTCTCCTTTGTAGCATGTATCACAGCTATAGTGAATTACTGGCTTGATTATTCCATCTCTATTTCCTCTCTCTCAACCTCCAGAACAACACTGTCCAAAAGAAATTTCTGCCATGATGGCAATCTGCTCTGTCTAATGCAGTAGCCATATGTGGTTACTGAGCCCTTGAAATGGGACTAGTGCTCCTGAGCAACTGAATTTTAAATTTCATCAAACTGTATTTGATGTTCATTAACATACATTTACATTTTAATAGCCACATGCAGTCCGTGGCTCCCATGTATAGCTTTAGACCGTCAGCAACATGAAGGAGGGACAGACTCTATGTCTTGCTTACCTGTCTGTCTCCAACATTGGGTATAAATCCAGCACATAGTAGGAGCTAAAGAACTCTATGCATGAGTGAATGGGGACAGAATTTACCAAATCAAATATAATATGAAGCAGAATTAAATAGATTCTAAATATACAACAAGCAGAGTGCTACAACTGCTTCTTCTGCGGAAGAAGGAGCTAGTCTCTCTGGCTGAAAGAAGCCAGGTTTCTCTGAGGTGACGGCATTTTATTGGGCCACTAAAAACAGGGTGGGGGGACTTTTGATAACCTGAGTCTAGTGCTCTTCTGTAAAGTCCCATAATGGTGCCCCAAGAATGAAGATTACTGGTTTCTTCTTACACAATTTGAATGTGAATTTGCTATGTATAACAAATCTTCATAAAGCTTAACCCATTAGTTAGGTCAAAGAAATTTTTTAAATGCTTTTTTTGACTTTCTGCAGCTCCCATCACAAGAACTACTTACCATTCAGGACTAGTGCAGGTGGCAGAAAGAATGTGTCTTGGAAGAAAGGGAGTTTATTTTCATTATGCTTCTAAAATGGCACTGAACTTGAGATTCCCTGAGACTGACTAGCAGTGTAGAATAAAGGAAAGATTCTTTTTGATTTTTGCCACGGATGATGTACTCAATGTACGTGGCTTTTGGGAGATTAACTTTGAAGTTTGTTATGTTTTATGTGGTGAGGGATAGTTCACAAACTATAGCATGTGCACAAATTTGTATTCTTCACTCTGACCCCTCCTCCCTCTCCCCCATCGCCCACAGGTCCAGCCTCCCTTTTGTACTCCAGATGAATTCACATACTGGGCAACAGACTGCGGAAATTACGCTGGGGCACTTATGTATTTCTGTTCATTTTATGTCATCATTGCCTACATCATGCTAAATCTGCTTGTAGGTAAGTGATGTTCACTGAATATGTTTTAATATCTTTAAACCCAGGTACTTAGATAATTACGTACAATTTTCAAGTAATTATCCCAGATTGCTTGGGGCGGGTATTTCATGGCATTAATTATAAATTGTTGCCTCTCGATCCAGAAGCTGAAAAGACCTTTGAAAGGCATGTTAATGACAGTTGATTGCAATTTCAAGAGTTGTCCTATTAATTATGATCATTAATTTCAAAAGAGCTCTTCTCATGGATTGAGTTGAAGAAATCTCAGAAAGGGCTACCTTTATGGCCTTGAAACATCACAGTTATGTTTCTGAAAGATACATGGTGTTCACCCAGGTGTGGGGCCACCCAGAACCCAATCTGACCTTTAAATACTGCCCTGGAACTGTCAACTAAGAGTGAAAGCCAGCTGGCATGGATATCTCCACACACAGAATGTGTGTTTATGCTCATGACCCTCATGTTTTGGAAAGGCAGGAGCTGGATAAATAGCTTAATCCAAGTGTAAGTAAGATATGCCAACTTGGAAAACACACTAAAAAACACTGAAAAATTTGGCTTGTGATGTAGGTGATAAAATCCATTATTTATAATAGATGTTTTACTTTTTCTAAAAAATGACAGATTAGCATAATTATCTAACTTCTCCATTTTTCTTTTTTCTTTTCTTAGCCATCATTGTGGAGAACTTCTCCTTGTTTTATTCCACAGAGGAGGACCAGCTTCTAAGTTACAACGATCTTCGCCACTTTCAAATCATATGGAATATGGTGGATGATAAACGAGAGGTAGGAAAGGGGGCCATTGCTTCATGCCCACCCCCAAAGAGATTCCCTGCCCTGCCACAGACATTTAAGTAGTCTTGCTGTCACCAGTAGACATCTATTGAATTTGGAATGGCCATTGTGAATTGTAGAAAGCCATCATTGACCGTTCAGCAAAATATGCTAGGAAGGGAGAGGGACAGAATGGTCCCCTGTCCAACCGTGGATGCCCTCTTCTTGGACATTCAGAAAGTCATCAAGGAGAGGAAACCAAGGAAGCTCTGAGGAAACCAGCCCTAGGATGAGAGCAGCAGAAGTAGTGAAGTTCAGATCACCAGAGCGATGGCGTAATACAGAGCCACAAACAGCCACACATAGCAATCCTGATTAGAAGTGCAAAGGAACTACTTAGTGGTTTCTGAAGGTTATTTTTTAAATTATTTTGGACTTATTCTTTGAATGATTTAACCATAAAGCTTGCCCAAGATTTCCTGGAATTAGCCAAAGCAACAATATCTCATTCTCTAGCTGCTGCTGCTGCTCTTTCTTTTCCCCTTTCTTCATCCCTAGCAAATACTCAGGCCTAGTTCTGGGTGCTGGGGATACAGCAGTGAACGCAATGGAAAGTCACCCATGCTTACAGAGCTTCTATTCTAACATTGGGAGACAAACAATATAACGTGAAATAATAATAATCATTATCTCAAGAAGCTATAAGCACTTTGCGGTTGGTAATATGGTAGACACCAGTCGGACTGGAGGGCAGGCTACTTTAGCGGGGTGGCCGTGACGGTCTGGCTGGGGAGGTGTTGTTAAACCCGACATCCGAAAAACAAGGAAAGTTCTACCATGGGAAAATCTACCATGGGTAGGTTCAAAAACAGTTGCAGGAAGAGTTCACAGAGGGCGTGAAGACCAAAGAGCCAGAACAAGCTAAGGAAGGGGGCGTCTTGAGCTAGGCCTGCACAGTAATGCCTGGCTTTCCTCACCGCCTTTGTCCCCCTCTCCCTAACACCCCCCACTTCCGCAGTCACCAGTCTCAGGGGGGCTTTCTCTGAGACAGTGACCTGCACGTGTGGCCATCTGGCCTAGCTCTCCTATCTCCCCTTGATCCACCTGCCTCTCCAAGACCACTGCCTGCGGGAACCTGCTTTCCTTGGATGCACACATCAAAGATGGCACCATGAGTCACATGTTAAGGTGTTTCTAACTGACAGGAAAACACGGTTACCCATGTCCCTGCCTTTAGCCCAATGCCTTAATTCAAAGACAGAGCCAGGCTGGCACGGTGGATTGTGTTGCCCGTAAGGGAGCGACATGTGTTTGATATTCCAGAATCTGGAGCCGCTCTGACCAGATTCTCTTGTATGTAATTGTGCTAATAATTGGGAAGACCTGAAAAGGAGTGATCATTCCCTAGAAAAGCCATTTATAAAAAATGTTTAGAAGTTTGTAGCATCCACGCTAAGTGAAGAGGAGGATCATGTACATGTGAATGTTGTACTTTCTGCGATAATGCATTAGCAACCCACTCAGCGTGTGTTTTAGAGAAATAGATGAGCAGAGGCTGAGTCAGTGAAACAGACCAGGAGAGGAAAACCCTGGTAAAGCAAGGGCTGGGGCCAGGGAGGCAGAGAGCCTCCTAGGCTCCCAATGCTGCCAGGTTATAAGATCCCACAGAACCAGAGAAGCACCAGTGGAAAATCTAAGTGCTCGGCTTTCAATGTGGTGCTTCTCTAGTAAACACCCTCCTGACCCAGACTCCAGGGAGGCAAACAACTTCCTTACTTCCCAGTGCTAATTATGCTATCTTTTAAGAAAAAGATCTGGTGTCGTTTTTCTTTTTTGTGATTTTTTTTTCTGTGAAAACAGAACCCCAAGTGAATCGTTATGGCCTAAAGATGATTTACCAGTTATTGTGCTCTGCCCCCCAGGGGGTGATTCCGACTTTCCGTGTGAAGTTCCTGCTGAGGCTCCTGCGGGGGAGGCTGGAGGTGGATCTCGACAAAGACAAACTTCTGTTTAAGCACATGTGCTATGAAATGGAGAGACTGCATAATGGCGGGGACGTCACTTTCCATGATGTCCTAAGGTACGAGGGAGTTTTCACAACCCTGGGTCACAGAGCTGGAGTGAGTGCAGAAACCAAAGCTGTGACCTTGTGAAATACAACCAACAAGTGGGCTCACAGCCCAAGATGCCACACTCATTGAGATTATAAGGTGAGGCCACACTGCTCAGGCTCCACATGGCCTTTGTCGCTGTCCTGTAAGGGCCGTGTCTGAGTGCCGCACACAGGAGCGGGGAGAAGCAGTGGCCTGACATCCCCAGAGGTGCCCCATATGACTGAGGAGATCCTGATGGGAGAGATGAGGGGCTTTGGGGAGCACAGCTTCCCCTCGTTCTGTGAGGGAGGAGCTGGTCTGGGGGAGTTTAGTGACTAGGTGGTCCAGCTGGAGTCCAATCCAGATCTTCTCATTTGCTCCATGATTCCGCCCCCAGCTGGCTGGCAAACCACACTTTCCAGACATTCACTGAGACCCCACACAGGACAAGGAGGACGAAATTCCATAAACTGGGTGGTTGAAACAGGTGTATTGTCTCACAGTCCTAGAGGCTAGAAGCTTAAATTCAAGGGGTCGGCAAGGCTGGTTCCTTCTGAGGCTGTGAGAGGGACTCTTCCAGCCTCTTGCCAGCTCCTAGGGGTTGGCTGCCATCCCTGTAGAAACATCACCCTGATCTCTGCCCTCACCTTCACGTGTCGTTCTTCCCGCATGTGTGGGTGCGTGTGCGTGTGCGTGTGTGCTTACGCATGTGTGTCCAAATCTCCCCTTTTATAAGGACACCATTCGTATCGGATTAGGGACCCACCCCAGTCCAGTATTATCTCTTCTTAATTAATCACATCTGTAGTAACCTATTTCAAAATAAGATCACATTTTGAGGTACTGGGGGTCATCACTCCAACAAAGATTTTTTAGGGGGAAAACAATTCAATCCATAACAGCTTTTTAAACAGGAATCTATAGGGGCACCTTGGTGGCTCAGTCAATTAAGCCTCCAACTTCGGCGCAGGTCATGATTTCACAGTTCGTGGGTTCGAGCCCCATGTCAGGCTCTGTGCTGACAACTCAGAGCCTGGAGCTGGCTTCAGATTCTGTGTCTCCCTTCTCTCTGTGCCCCGCCCCCCCCCCCACTTGTGCTCCGTCTCTCTCTCTGTTTCTCAAAAAATGAACACACGTTAAAAAAAAATTTAAACAGGAATCCATGGATCAAATCCAGAGGTCAATGGGCTTGGAAACAATCACATCTCTATTGTCATTAATCACTCACTGAAATGCAGCATTTTCTTCAGTGATGAATGCAGGCAGCAAGCCCCACAGTGTTAATAATAACCTGCATCTCTGCCACCAGCAGAAATCATAGATATTTTCAGATGGCATCGCTGACGTGGCTGATAATCTTCAATATCCTCTATACTCACCACTGCTTCTAAATTACAGTAGTCCTTTGACCTCAGCTAGATGTTATTATTTAATGCATTAATAAAGAAGCACTTATGTTACTCTATCATCTTTTTAAAAATTTCTAAAATTAATTTCATTTCTTTTTTTATTAAAATAGAGTTGACATACAATGTTATATTAGTTTCAGGTGTACAACATAGTGATTCCACAACTGTGTATGTTATGCTGTGCTCACCACGAGAGTAGACACCATCAGTCACCATACAACACTATTACAGCATCATTGACTATATTCTTTATGCTGCACTTTTCATCCCCGTGACTTATTCATTACAAAACTGGAAGCCTGTATCCTCCCTCTCCCTTTCACCCTCTTCCCCTCCACCCTTCTGGCAACCAGCAGTTTGTTTTCTGTATTTATGGGTCTGTTTCTGCTTTGTTTTATTTTTTAGATTCCACGTGTAATTGAAATCATATGGTATTTTTCTTTCTCAGTCTGACTTATTTCACTTAGCATGATACCCCCTAGCTCCATCCATGTTGTCGCAAATGGCAAGATCTCATTCTTTTTTATGGCTGAGAAATATTCCATTGCATATATACTGTATCTTCTTTATCCGTTCTATCATCACCTTTTTAAAGAAAATAATATGAGCACTGTATTTGAATATAATTGCTTTCCTTGGTAATAAGAGATATTTTATTTTATGCATTTAAAATGTTATTCTATGAAAAGTCCCATGGGCCCCACTCTCAAAGAGGTCTGTCCGCAGGAAAAGTCATGGCCCTCTTCTAGAAGTGGCTATTTTCATCATGTGGCAAATATTTGGTGAAGGGCTGGGTATGGTGTCATACATTCAGAAGCACTCAGGTATACAGAAATATGCTTGGGACTGAAATTTGAAAATAAGAACAGGAAGGACCCGGGAGAAGTTCTCTCAAGTTTCCCAGTTTACTTCCCGCTATTCCCTTCTTCCAGGAGCAAGCCAAAGGGCAGAAAAAGAAGAGGCAGAAAATACATATGACTAGCAGAGGACGCCATCTCAGAATGTCACCAAATCTTTCCTCCTGGTGACGAATATTTTTAGGTCAAAGGGAGACACGTAGACACCCCGCTGTCAGCAGTTCTCATTCGGCCTCTCCGGAACACAGAGAGGCATCCGATAAGATGGACCCCGGCGAAGCCAATGGGGGCCTGGATTGCCCCTCCCTATCCCTGCAGCTCAGGAGTGATGAAAACAGTTTGGCACTGATGAGATTCTGGAGGAGGCAGGGAAGAGAGGAAGAGCAGACACATTTCCCTCCTCCAAGGAGGGAAGAGCGCTAGCAAAGAAGAGAAGGTTGGGGTGCCAGTGCTGCATGGGGAGGACTCCTGAGCACCTCCGTGCTGTGATATGGGCAGTGGAGGCAGCACTGAGTTCACAGGAGGGGCAGGCAGGGGCTGAGCGCCAACCGGGGGTCCTGTGGCAGCACCGGCGAGCACCAGGGGCAGAGGGGCTGTGTTTTTCTTTGGCTGTAGACCCCTCAGCCTGGATGCAGTTGCCTTACTGCCCAGGGGCCCTGAGGCGACACATCGGTTGTGTTGGCTTCATGTGCCCCTGCCTGAACCTGTTGCGCCTAGGGCAGAATGGGAGCAAGTATTCCACCCTGACCTTTCACCCACCAGAATTAATGAGGAAGATCCGGGGGCACAAATGGGATCGACGGAGAGGGAAATGGCAGGGGCGGGGGGCAGGAAGCTTGACCTTAGCCAACCCTTACTGACCATCCCCACCTGGAACTGAAGGTGAAGGAAGTATACAGACAGAGCAGTCTTCCTTCTACAGGGAACATTCCAGAGCCTTAAGCAGCTGGTAATGTAGATCAGGGACCAGCCTAGACCTTCGGTTTTACAAACGCTTATATGGCACTTACTACTGTAAGTACCACCCAAGTATTAACTCAGTCATTTAATAAGGCAGAGACCATGACTGTCCCCATCTTACAGAGGAGGTGACATAACTAGTCCAGTGGCATAGGAACAGTACCTTGGTTGGACTGAGTGGTGTCCTCTCTGAAAGTTGAGATCTCCACCAGAGTCCCAAATGAGTCCGACCTAGAATGCTCTTGTGTGTCCCCCCCACCCCACCCCCAGCATGCTGTCCTACAGGTCGGTTGACATCCGGAAGAGCTTGCAGCTGGAGGAGCTGCTGGCCAGGGAGCAGCTGGAGTACACCATCGAGGAGGAGGTGGCCAAGCAGACCATCCGCATGTGGCTGAAAAAGTGTTTAAAGCGCATCAGAGCTGTGAGTCAACTGGCAGCATCCGGGTTTTTCTTTCCTCCTGTCAAAGGAGAAGGAGGAGGAGGGACAAAACAAAAGAGCTTCAGGAACAGCGGAATGAGATGCTCTGTGATTAGCCTCGTAGCCCCTCAACTGTGTCAGCTTCATCCCCTTGTGATGGCCACCTGGTTCGCACCTGAGCTCTCATCCAGACCCAGCTGCGCCCTCATTAGCAGAGTCCATAAGGCGTTGCCGTGGAATCACATTTTTATAACAGAACATTGATGTTTAAAAAGCAGTTTACTGAACAAATATTTATTAAAATATTTGTGATCTCCATTTATCAAACTCAACTGTTCAAAATGCCCAAATCTCTATACGATGACTGGCAACCGAGTTTACAAAACTACTTTTAAATCGCTCCTAAAAATTCCACCATTCCATTGATAATGTTGTTTGGTCTTTAACAAAGGCCACGTCTCCTGGGAATTTAATGATCTGTCTGTTGCCTTTAGACTTATAAGCTTATAGGATTCTCTGACTCCTAAATCAATGAACATATACTGTGTTGGCATACACTGTGTTTACACTAGGCATTTCTACTAGATAATTATTTTTATGATTATGCTTTTGACTTACACTTCACACACAGATGAAAGAATCACACTAATTACTAAACATTTATATATAATACACTTTTTAAATCCTGTTTCTCAGAACAACATCAACAGCAGAAACATATCTGTTGGAGGAGAAAATGTCCCCAGGGAAACAAAACACTCCAACCTCCTATAACAAGACAATAGTTATATCATAGCCCTGCTCACTTTGGGGACCCAACCTTCCCCCCCTCCCACCACAGACCCCAAGAAGGCACAGGGAGCTGGCTCAGCACCAGACCATGTTCCCAAGTGTGTGTCAACACAGACAGGCCTGCCTCTATCCAGAATAAGACAAGAGCAAGGGTTTCACTCATCCATCCAAAGCTCTCTGCCTCTAACAACGCAGAAAGGGTGATCCATATTGGCTGAATGAGCACAGAGCAAAATAAGAAGGGAAAATATAGAACACCCAAGTTAGTGATCTAAAAATTCTGTTTTAAATACAACAGGAGCTAGCATCAATGAACATATTTATTCCCATTGTTATGCAAATAAGCGTGGGTTGGGAGGTCTCTAAGCCTGCCTTTATAGCAGTCTGGTACTTAACTAGGGGAAGTAGTTAAACATCCTCATTTGGAAGTTCCTAAGAGGTCACTGAGCATACAGGTTCTTTGGAGAGGAGAGAAGGAAATACAATTTGAGTGCTGGGGGACAGGGGGATGTTGGGTTGATTTCTCCGTTACCGAGAGAATGATCATATTTCCATAGAAACAGCAGCAGTCATGCAGCATCATCCACAGTCTGAGGGAGAGCCAACAGCAGGAGCTGAGCCGGTTCCTCAATCCCCCCAGTATCGAGACCACCCAGCCCAGTGAGGACATGAATGCTAACAGTCAGGATAATAATATGCAACCTGAGGTATGTGTATGAGGCATCCTTCCTCCAAGGATATTACGTGCATTTTTTATTTTTTATTTTTCATTTATGTATTTTTTTTTAGTGTTTATTTGAGACAGAGAGCGCGAGTGGGGGAGGGGCAGAGGGAGAGGGAGACACAGAATCTGAAGCAGACTCCAGGCTCTGAGCTGTCAGCACAGAGCCCCACGCGGGGCTCAAACTCACGAACCACAAGATCATGACCTGAGTGGAGTGGTCGGATGCTTAACCGACTGAGCCACCCAGGCGCCCCACGTGCATTTTTAAAATAAAAAATAAAACAGTGCTGTTCACATAGCCATTTCAAACAAGGGACAGTATTTCTTTTTTTCCAAATGTTTATTTATTTATTTTAAGAGAGAGAGGGAAAGTGCAAGCAGGAAAGGGGTAGAAAGAGAAGAGGAGACAGAGAATCCCAAGCAGGCTCCATGCTGTCAGTGCAGAGCCTGACGGAGCTTGAACTTATGAACCGTGAGATCATGACCTGAGCCACAATCGAGAGTCAGATGCTTAACCGACTGAGCCTCCCAGGCACCCCAAGGTGACAGTATCTCTAATTGGAAGTTTTTAAGTAAAAAAAAAAAAAAAAAAAGGAACATATTGATCTAGATTATCTTTGGACCTTTACAACTTGGAATGCTTTGGGGTTATTTCAAAAGATTCTGATTCTGAGTTGTATGAATACTAAAAAAAAAGTTAATGTTCTGAACGCATTAATTCTATTGATTTTTGTCTGAAGAGTTAATATCACATCTCTACAGGTTTAACGGAGTCCAGTGATATTACTTGACTTAGGAGAACATGGTTTGCCCGAAGCTTTGCCCTAAATGCTTTCTTCTACCAGGTCCCAGGGACTTGCAGTAGAATCAGTGAAAATGTTTGTAATTGACCACCACCTTCCTTGAACAGTCAGACTCATTGAGGCTTTGTCCTCCCTTAGTTGGGCATTGGAAGAGCATATGGAATTCGGGAGGACCTTCTTCACTAGGGCAAAGCTTATTTCCATTTCCAGACTCAATGTACGTGTCCATAAAAAAGCCTGGCATGGACACCCTGGAGAACCTTGCTCTGTGACCAGCAGCTGGCGGGGGGCCTCCCCATTAGGAGGGCGCAGTTATGGATGAGCTGGAGTCGATCAGGCACTCTGAGATGAGCCCCTGGCACAGTAAGGCTTTGTGATGTGTAGCGGCCTAGTCAGGGGGCGGCAGTAAATACCGAAGCCTGTGGCTCCATGGCCCAGCGAGATGCTTCAAGGGAATTCCTTGTTCCACAGCCCAGTTTGGGGTGGGTTTCATGTTGTCGGCTCCCCAACATGTGGGAATCAACTGCCACCGACAACAGGGACTTGTGCAGGGACAGTCAGCAAAGGGCAGAGACATAGAGGCTTCATGTGTGGGGCCAAGGTAAGATCAGGACAGCCAGCCAGGCAGGGCTGATGAGGCTGGCAAAGTGATGATTGCAGAGCTGTCTATTTTTAGGTAAAAAAAAACAAAACCAAAAACAAAACAACAGCAACAACAAAAATCCATGAGGTAACCAAAAAACCAAGAGGGGATACCAAAGAGATGTGAGGTCCGAGGCACTGACAGGAAAGGGGGGGCACCAGAGACTGAGTAAAATGTGTGGAGAGTCTCAGCTCTTCTCTGACATTAGTCTTGGCTGGTATAAGCTTCATTCTCCTCTGGGGCTGTTGGAGAGTGTGGTCTGCTGAGCTCTCTTTCTGGAGTGCTAGGACTGACCTATAGGTTGGCAAGAATATACTTTCAGGAAACCGGGCAGTCCTTGCTGCCCCCCACTTCCTTCCTGGTCCATAGCTACACCCCAGGTGCAGAGGGGAGGTAGCCATGGGAGTGGAGGAGTCCTGGAAGGATACCTGGAGGAGGTGCTACCTGGAGAATTGTGCCCCCTCCCTTCACCGCGTGCAGGGGTGGCTCTCACTTTCCTGGACTCTCTGAACCCATTTTCTCTTTTCCTTTCCCCATTGTGGACTCTGGGGCTCCAGTACTGTTTTTCCTATTGTGTTTTCTTTCTTTCTTAAAATAAAATAAGGGTCCATGGTGGGAGGGAGGGGAGGGTGGGTGATGGGTATTGAGGAGAGCACCTGTTGGGATGAGCACTGGGTGTTGTATGGAAACCAATTTGACAATAAATTTCATATTTAAAAAAATGAATAAACTCTAAACTCTAAAAAATAAATAAATAAATAATAAAATAAAATAAGGGTCCAGACTGGTGCAGAGGACAGGAGGGAAGCACAGCGTTAACAAAGAGCCAGTAACTGCTTTATTCTCCCCCATGCAGACCAGCAGCCAGCAGCAGCTTCTGAGCCCCACGCTGTCGGACAGAGGGGGCAGTCGGCAGGACTCCACAGACCCCGGAAAACCCCAAAGGAAGTTCGGGCAGTGGCGGCTGCCCTCAGGTGTGTGCCCCGAGTCCTTTCTCCATTGATTCAGGTCCTAGAGGTGTCTACACCCTGTGGGCTTTGGGTCTCGGATTTCAAATTCAAGTCTACCCCTAAAGTGATTTACAGACTCCCTTCGCTATTGCTGACACTATCTGCCCTTTTCCTTTGTAGTTTTTCTTTCTTTGTATATACTAACAAACACCTACTCACCCGTATTCCTATGACACTTATATTTGCCCAGACTGGAATGTTTTATTTTATTGTATCTTATCTTACCTTATTTAGTTTTTGTGGTCATCTCAAAGTGCAACTGGCAAGTAGCAGTTTTTCAAATGGTATCACTAGTTGTCCCTGAACAGAATTTTAAAGTCCATGATGAATGTAAAGAACCAAGAGCTGGAAGGATTTCATACTTAACATCTATGGATAGGACGTGTTTATGGGGACTCGTTTACTTGTTACTGCTGGGACTATCACAGCTTTTCAGGAATGGCTTGCAAAGGGGTGAACAGCTCCACGTTGCTCATAGGACTTTTGTCAATTCCACAGCACCAAAACCAATAAGCCACTCAGTGTCTTCGGTCAACTTACGATTTGCAGGGCGCACAACAATGAAATCCGTAGTGTGCAAAATGAACCCCATGACCGACATGGCGTCGTGTGGCTCCGAGGTGAAGAAGTGGTGGACCCGGCAGCTGACGGTGGAGAGCGATGAAAGCAGCGATGACCTTCTGGACGTTTAGGTGGAATTAGCGCAGTGCAAGGTTTAATGGGGAGCACAGTTTTCTAGCATTTTCCTCCTGTGGTCTAACATGGACCATGGACCATGGCGAGCAGTCTATACTTAAGATATCATTTAATTCTATCTCGTCACAAGAGGTCTTTAAGTTGCTTTTTGTCCTGCCGTAGGAAGGCCTAAAACTTGGTCGGTGGCTGTTGTGTATACAGGGAGTTGTTACCGTGAGTTTGAGAAAATTTGCCTAATGGTTGCATTTGTAATATTAGAGAACTATCCCAATACCAGATGTAGATCACTCAAAGATTTCATATATCCTGTCTGTAAACTAAGATGTATATTCATATATGCTCTTACTCAGTATTATCACCCCCTGAAAGAGTGCTAAGCCCAAAGTGGCTGATATTTATGGTATGGTAGCTATAGTCTTAGTTCCTGTTTTTCCCACTTCTACTAGAAATACTTCCTTTGGGAAAATTATTATTTATGATTGATCTGAAAAGGTCAGCACTGAGCTCATACTAAAATGATAGTAGTTTTACAAACTACAGATTCTGAATTTTTAAAAGTATAATCCTTTTCTCATGGTATTCTTAAAAATAGGCAAAAGATATTCCGAAGTCATAACAAGTCAGTTTCTGTACTCAGTCACTCTAATAAAAACTGTTGCCTGCTTCCTAGAGAATTGTGTGTGCAGGGACCAGGCAAAGAAATTGTCCCAAGGAGCAACAAGTTTAAAACAGACGTGTACGTAGATCGCTTTAGGCACGTGGTTACCTGAAGATGTTGAGTTTCTGTGAAGGCCTTTTAATAACTAAGTTTAGCAAAAAGAGTGAAACTACATGATTCAGCTTAAAAAAAAAAAATCACGTGCGTGATGTATCATTGGCTTCATTTCTTACACAGGGTATGTTGGTTTTGCCATAAATTGGCAAAGACATTATGAGTTGATTCCAACACATCAGTGCCATGTTCAATTCAAAATGACTCCCTCCTACCAGATTCTCCTATGGAAATAATGGTAATTTTGTAAAATTGTGCTTAGAACTCACAGTTGAGGTTCCCCACAACTCAGCTGTATTTGTTCCACACACCATGTGCTCTGAGAAAGGTAAAATGCAAAGCGATTACACAGTACCTGGGCCTTATACTGGGTCAACCAAGTAGAAGCACATCCAGGCCCTTACCTACATTATTTTTGGCTGGAGATTTGCTGTTTAGATGATTTCTTTTAATGCAGCAATTATCTCAGAGTCCTTTGACACCCAGGTTGCTTTATAATCTATTTTCTCTTTTAACATCCTTAAAATAGCCAAATCCTGTCTGTGTAACAAACTTAACATTGTGATGCCATCTCTTGTTTACATGATTAATTGTGACTCTAGGATAATGGGTAATTAAAGTCAGTGAAGCCAAAAGGATTTTATTTGGTTTTACGTTCAGTTGGAGTTTACTTTTTGTACATAAAGAAAATCAAATAAATACTGACTTTGTAAAAGAATTTACTCTGAGTTGATGATCATTTCCAAACCCTTCCTCGTGTGTGGAAGGAGGGAAGGGGGTTTGGGGGTGGGATCATTAGGAAGCAGGCACTTTGCAGACTCTGTATTTGAATATTCCGTCTATAATTAGTTGGCAAAAGCTCTGTCCCTGATATTCATTTCAGTTCAGTTCCTAAGCCAGAATGTTCCTTTCAGGTTTGTGTCCATAAGGCTGAGTGAATACGTTCCAAGCCAACAATAAAACAGAAAAGGATCTTACATGGCTGGGGCATGGGCCTGTACTCATGCTGCATGAAAACGAGATTTTATTTTTTGGCTCATTACACTTGAGTAATACAGCTTCATTCTCACAAAACTGCTGAGCCCTTCCTACAACGTCTGTTAACTGGTGTTGAGCAGAACATCATTGTTGTTCATTCTGCAGTGAAGCAAAGGGCCAAATAGCAATGCATTTAAAGCCATAGCACCCTACATTTTCAATTAAGTGAGACAACCAAGCAGTTCCTGCGGGACTCCTCTCTACTGTTTCCTGAAGCCAGTAGAGCAGACAGCAAGCCGAGAAGGTAAGTGCTACCCCTCTTAGATTTTTCATCAACATATAAACAGTCCAGTTATGCAGATGGGAAAACTTCGGCCACAATGTTCCCTGGTCCTTAGGGAGCCAGACACTGATACTAATCCTGTCATCATGCCACCCACTGCCTTTAATTAAAGGACGCTGTTGGTTCCAAGCACACCAGAAAGCATAAGGGGCAGAATAGTTGACACAGAGCCCCCAAGGGGAACAGACCACACAAGCATTGCACATATGGCAATTCAAGGGGACTCAAAGGGAGCAGGGAGGGAGAGAATGGCCAGACCAGTGCTATTCACTCTATTCTCAGTGGTAGCTTGAGAGTAACACCCATCTTCAGCGACTGGCCATTTGTGTCCTGTCCAAGCTGAATAAGATAAGGGAATGTAGAAGAAAAACCAGTTATAAAGCCTTAAGCAAAAGCATTTTCAAAGCCAGTTGATTGACATGTTTGCCTGCTTCTTTGTAGAAAGTGGCATACTATAGATAGGTGGCTTTCAATAGACTGCTTGGCAGTGGCACTCTTTCTCAGAGTCCTTCAAAAATGCCTGAAATATTAACCAGGCAAAAGCCAAACATCCCTAGTTGAAATTGGGGTGAAGATGAGAACCCCACTCACATGGTCTCTTCTCATCCCCTGATAGTGATTGAATTGTGCCCCCCCAAAAAAAAGATACACTGAAATCCCAACAACTGGCCCCTGTGAATGTGACCCTTTGGGGGAAGAATCTTTGCAGATGTAATTAGTTAAGGAGAGGTAATACTAGAGGAGGGCAGACCCGGAATCCAATATGACTGGTGTCCTTATAAGAGGAGAGAGTCACACAGGGAGGAGAATGCCATGTGAAGACACAACACAGAGGGAAGATGGCCATGTGAAGACAGGGGCAGAGGTTGGAGTTGATGTGGCCACAAGCCAAGGAACATCTAGGGCTACAAGAAACTGCAAAAGGCAAGAAAGGATACTCCCCTAGAGGCATTAGAGGGAGCATGGCCCCACCAACACCTTGATTTTGGACTTCTAGCCTCCAAACCGGAACTGTGAGGTGAGCCACCCAGTTTGTAGTATTTTGTTACAGCAGCCCTAGAAAACTAATACACCCCCAAACCCAATCCAGTCCCAAAGGTGCCCTCGACCATTCCAGTGCTCCAAGGAGAACCTAACTGGAAAAACACTAGTACAGATCAAAGATTCTGAGTTTGTAGTTTGACATACATGTCAAGTCCTGGATCTACTGGTTATTCCTTGTGTAGTCTCCGATGAGTTTCATACCCTGCCTGAGTCCAAATTTAGCTTCTCACTTTTCCAAAAGGCAGGAAAAAAGAAGGGTGCCTGGGTGGCTCAGTCAGTTAAGCATCCAACTCTTGATCTCAGCTCAGGTCTTGATCTCAGGGTTGTGAGTTCAAGCCCCTCATTGGGCATGGGGCCTACTTAATAAAAATAAGTGAATAAAATTAAAAAGGCATGAGATGTGAATTTATTCACTTAATTTACCTAACAGGTTCATGAAATCTGCCATGTGGGCTTACTCTGAGCACATGTGCATCACAATCTAAATCATTAACTAGCTGTCTGACCTCCCCACCAGAATCCTCAGTTGGCCAGTTGTCGGGCCAGCCTTTTTTCTGTCTACCACTTCAGGTTTCCAGCTTGAAGCAGGCCTGAGTCTGTGGAAGAGAAAAGACCTGATATTAGATCAAGCTCAAATTGGACCATTCTAATTTCTGATTCAAGACTGTACTGCTATGTAAGGTGACCACTGAACATTTCTAATACATAAGGATGACCAGAAAAGTTGCAAGGTGCTGGAGTTTATATTTAGGACCAAGGGAAGGTTGCTGAATAAATTTTAAAGGGATGGTAGAAAACTAAAAGTGACATCTGCTTTAACTATGGCCTGCACTGGGCTTGTTTGATATACCAATTACATGTCTCGGGGTGCCTGGGTAGCTCAGTCAGTTGAGTATCTGATGTCGGCTCAGGTCATGATCTCACCATTCGTGAGTTTGAGTCCTGTGTCGGGTTCTGTGCTCACAGCTCAGAGTCTGGAGCCTGCTTTGGATTCTCTCTCTCTCTCTCTCTCTCTCTCTCTCTCTCTGCCCCTCCCCCACTCATGCTGTCTCTCTCTTTCTCTCAAAAATAAATAAATGTTTTAAAAAAAAAGATGTCTCTTAGGCTTCCAAGGGGAGCATGTAGATTCAGTGGTTGAATAGACAAACCTGAGGGTCAACAGAGAGGGATTCACATCCAGAAGCATCAGCATGGAGATGGTATTTAAATTCCTGAACTGGATGAGACAACCTAAGGAGGTAAAGAGAGGAGCAAAGAGAGGAAGTCTGAGGGTCTGTGTGAGTCTGCTGGAGCTGCCATAACAAAATACCACAGGCTGGGGGCTTAAATAGTCAAAATTTATGTCTCTGAGTTCCGGAGGCTGAAAGTCCAATGTCAAGGCATCAGCAAAGATTGGCCTCTCTCCTTGGCTTGTAGATGGCCGTCTTCTTCCTGTGTCTTCCCGATATCTTCCTACTGTGTGTGCTTGTGTCCTAATCTCTTATTATAAGAACACCAGTCTTACTGGGTCAGGGTGCATCCATATGACCACATTTTACCTTAATCCCCCATTTAAAGGTCCTACCTCCAAATACAGTCTTGTTTTTGGGTACCAGGAGTTAGGACTTCAGCATATGAATTTTAAAAGGACACAATCCAACCCACAACAGAGTCTGTCTCCCTGGTACTGGGGCACAGTAGAAGAGCCTTTCATGGAACAGCAATGTTGAGCCCTGAATCTGCCTGAACCCTAATCAGGACACTCAACTCTGAGTATTCTCCCTTCCAGAAGTGCAGAAACACACAAGATTTGTTTCTAGAGTTTCAGGAAGGTCCACTTTTATGAATCAGTTTGTGGAAGGAAGGACACAGGCACCAAAAACACTGACACCTTAAATCCTAGTTTGCAGCCTGGAAGCTCACAGCTAGAAAACGTCTCCAATCATCCCAGCTCAGCAACTCACTTCAGTGTAAGATCACTCCCATACCACTACCTCTAAAAAGTGTGTTTTGAGTTCATACTCATTAGAATGGCTGCTATCCAAAAAAACAAAACAGAAAATAAAAAGGACGATATGGAGAAAGTTTATGGCAGCATTATTCACAATAGCCAAGTGTGAAAGCGCCCAGATATCCATCAATGGATGGATGGATGAAAAAAATGTACATGCATACAATTGAATATTACTCAGTGTTAAAAAGGAAGGAAATTCTGATATAGGTGACAATATGATGAACCTTGAGGACATCATGCTAAGTGAAATAAACCAGTCACAAAAAGACAAATACTGTAAGATTCCACTTATATGAGGTATCAAAAGTAGTAAAACTCAGAGAAACAGAAAGTAGAATGGTGGTTGCCAGGGACTGAGGGAGAGAAATTGTAGTGCAAGGGGTATCAAGTGTCAGTTTTGCAAGATGCAAAAGTTCTGGAGATTGTTTACACAACAATGTGAATATACTTAACACTATTAAAGTATACACTTAAAAATGGTTAAAACAGAAAATTTCATGTCATATGCATTTCATCAAAAATTAAAATGTAAAAAAAAATTAATATATCCTGTTATCTGATCCCAAAAGCTAAATGGCCAAACTGAAATAGCAAAACAATTCCAATGCTGCACTTATTCTTTCATATCTGCTTGCTTTCTGTATTTGATCCATATACTTGGTTTACATTTAATATTTTATATTTTTCCCCAATGCTGTACGCCACTCATTTAATTTAAAAATATCCCTGTAGTATGCCTAGTAACTATCAGAATCCCATTTGAACATTTAAAGGGCTAGCATCACTGGCCATTGAATTAAGACATGGATGGTTTGTTAGAGGGAGATTTTAAGTGGTTTTTCATTCTCCTTTCGTGGGCAGTGATTCAATGTCAATGTCAATTTTAAGACTTGGTTACAGAACCAACCAACCTACAAGAGGAATTATATAGCTTCATTGTGTTCTTTCCACAAATGGGTATGTCACTCCATTTCCTCTATGATGTGGATAGTGACCCCCAAATCACACTAAGTGGAACCCCTTGTTTTGATACATCATCCCTTACAGTGTTCCCAATGCCTGACTGCCACTGAGATGTTTAGCATTTAAATGAGAGCAAACCCAACTGTAGGTATAGAAATGGGCTAAGACCTGTGGGTCCTCTGCAAATAAGCACATATTAAAAGATGGTACTTTTACATTCTAAGCCATGTCAAAACCACCTAGAATAATAAATCAGCAACTCGGCCAAGAGCTGTCAGGAATAGGAGGGTAACATTTTCCAGAAAAGTCTTCTTTAATGAAGATCTCAAGGAAGGCAATTGTACCCATAAATTACGGCCAAGAAAGGTAGCTTTTTGATTTGAACTATCTGCATATTCTTAGGCATTCTTTATTTAATTTTATAGAGATAACGGTATAATGTAGGTAACATTCTTGGAGCATAAGAGGAGGTTGGAAAGATTAAAATAAGGACAGAAGATAGGGGAACAGGGAGGTGAAGGGGGAAAAGTAGTCTCTGTTACTCCATTCTTGGAAATAGAACGTACTATCTCATGTTTGCAGGCAACTAGAGTAGAATGTTAGCCAATGGGTCTGGCCAGCGAGAGCACCTCATCTGGAATAGACAGAATGAGTGTATTAGTCAGAGTTCGCCAGAGAAATAGAGACAATAGGATATATATAGAGGGGCGGGGGGGGGGATTTAGTTTAAGGAACTGGCTCATGGGATTATGTGGGGTTGATGACAAGTCCAAAATCCAAATGGCAGGCCAGCAACTAGAAATTCAAGCAAGAGTTGATGCTGTAATGTTGATTCCAAAATCTACAAACTAGAAACTCAGGCAAGATTTCTATGTTTATAGTCTTGAGGCAGAATTCCTTCTTCTGGAAACCTGAGTCTTCACTCTTGCCTTCAATTGATTGGATGAGGCTCACTCACATTATGGAGGGTAATCAGCTTTCCTCAAAGATGATTTAAGTGTGAATCACATCTAAAAAAAATGCCTTCATGGCAATATCTAGTGTTTGACCAAACAACTGGGCACTATAGCCTTGCCAAGTCAACACACATAAATTTAACCATCATAATGAATATAGTTTTATTACCTGTAGTTGGTTAGTACAACCTTATAGTCAATTGTGTGCCTCCAGAATCCAACCAATTGTCTTTTTTCCCCAGCCCAAGAACCAAAGAATGTTGATTTTATTCTCTCAGCTTCTTGCATGACAAGGAAAAAAGGAAAGCAGATTGAGAAAGAGAAAAGTTGCACTGACATTGTTTTTAATATGTTTATTTGTTGTCAAGGTGCTCACCCTAGTTCACAAGGCTGTGTCAATGGACTTGAGAGATACATCCCTTCCCACAGGTACAGTCTTAACCTTCTCTGTCTTAATTGGAGCCTTAGGACAGTTGTCATAGGATAGACCAGACTCCAGATACTTTCTTCTCTTTCAGAGTCTGCATTTCATGTTAGAAACATCATGTAGGCTCTACCTGGGAAAACACTGGAAACACAACAAAAAAGTCAACTTGGGAACATCAGGCTGGCAACAGGGGAGTAGTATATTCCACCTGTCACAGGAGGCTCACAGTGAGCTCAGCTCTCTCCTCTGGTGCCAGGCGACACTCAGCAGTGGGTTCTCCCAGGTGCAGAGGAGAGAAAAGTCCTTATCTGTTACTGTCTCAGCCAAGAGACAAGGGGATGGGAATGGAAAGGAGTCATCACTCTCTTGACATGCTCAGTGGGACTCATAGATTAACTGAAATATCTATCCCTCAGGGATTCATCACAGGGGGTATGTTGGCTTCTTCCCCCAAACTGTCTCTTCCCTACCTTTGTGCAGGGCCCCAAACTGCCCCACTGCGGACACCTGCCTCTGCCTCCATCTTGCCTCTCCTCCTCCCACTACCGTCGCTGGCTGCAGACAATGCCCCTTTTCTGTGTTCTACCAACTTAGCTTCAGAGCCAAACCAATGTAGAATTTCAAATTGGGTGTTCTTTTTGATCCATTGACTCCTTTTTCAGGGCAATGAAAAGGGGCCTAGCTCAGGGCCAGGTCAAAAGATAATTGGGAATTCTGCGAAGCCCTAATGAGCACAGCCTGAAGGTCCAGGCTGTGTTCTCACTTCCAACAACTACCTTGTGTTGACATGTCACACCACCAGCCCTGATTGTCTTATCCAGGGGTCTCCCAGCCCAGGCAGGGGTTCCACCCCCCACTTCTGCAACTGCCTCACACCCTGGTCTAACCGCTAATTAGATGCCTCATTTCTTGGCATGTGTATGGGCTTGAACCATCTGCTTATTGATCACATCCTTCAGAATATATTGAATTTTAAGGAATCCAGCCACAAAAGCAGGTAATGTTTCAGGTGGCTCATAGAGAAGCTTTCTCCAGAGCAAACTTGAGAGTACAGGACAGGTGGTGACCTGTAGCCACACACATGAATCAACAAGCTAAAGAACTACTGGCTGCAAAGCCCACAGATTATCCTCATTGTAAGGTGATACAATAATAAAATTCAGAATTTCTACATGAAGTCCTTCCACTATAGCTGGTGTTATGGGGAAAAAAAAAAGCGGGCCAACAAGCTACACAGTTATGAGACCATTAGCCAAGTACCAAAAAGTACCAAGTACCAAGTACCAAAGCCCAGGTTGCGGGTAATTATGCACTTGCTTCTCCAGTCCGGGCCATGTATGAATCCTCCACAAGACCATAAAGCCTTTGAGGGCAAGGATGGTCTGTCCATCTCTGTACCTCTGGCATCTCTAAACGGCATGTTGACGCACATGTGGTTCCAGCACTGCTCTTTGAGCTGAACAGAACAGTGTTGCTTCAGATTGTTTTTAAACCCATCTCCAAATAAGAATGCCTGACATCCCTGGAATTCATCTCAAACAAAACATAACCACTGGAAAGATGTCTCATTTTTCCATCCCAAATTCCTGTCCATTCCTCCCTTTAACTCACTTCTTAATGGGACACAGACAACTTGTTCTCAGGTTCCCGTAAGACACCCGTATAAACACAGCAGCGTAAGTCTTCCCTGGAGCACCCATGTCCTTTGAGATTGCTCCTCGGTTCTCATGAAAGAGCTTTATTCCAGAGAGCTTTGCAGGGCACCATGCTGCAAGACCCCCAAGTGAGCCATGGGAACCAAGTTTGGAATAGGCAGGGCCCAGAGTCAGGGCCACAATTCAACCACCCACCCCGGCAGGTGCAACAGTCAGACCATGAGGGTGACCAAGACTGGGTGGCAGGAAGCTTTCTCTGATCCTTAGCCTGTGCCACATCACATACAAAGACTTAGATGAAGGGAGACGTCACTCGAAAAGACTGTTGCAACACTCTGACCTAAGATCCTCTCAAAGGTTGGGCAAAAAGGAATTTTCTTTCCTGGGGGGAGTAAGCTGGTCTAGAAGAACCAGGAGTGGGGAGTGGTATGAATGGATGGCTTGATCAGATAGCTAATCAGGAAATGTCTTTCCCTGAAATCAGCCCCCTCTCAGAGAGCAGCTGGTCCACACCCTGATGCTGACTCAACGTCAGGAGATCAAAGTTCAAAGGTTAAACCAGGAAGGAGAGAAATCTGTAAGAGTGTGACCAAGTCAAGTTAGCAGGTATTTTGTCTCAACTGGTCAAATACTAATCCCTTATGAGGCAGGGATCTGGAGGGTCTGTGTCTGGCCCCTTCACAGGGAAACAAGGAGACACCTGTGAGTCATGTGTAAGTCACAGGGGAAAGATGGCTCTTTTCAGTCAGCTGTTAGAATACAAGAGGGTGAGGTTCCTAGAGCACCCCTATTTTCCAGGAGCATAGCAATGAAGGTGTCCCCCTCATTGCTTCACTCCTGGGGCCTCTTTTTTCCCTTCTGTAAAATGAGATTAGAATGATACATGCCTTCCCTACCTCTCATCGAGAGTGTGAGAACCCAATGAGATGTGTTGCCAAGTGTGTTTTATGGCCCGTAAAGCACATATGAATAATGCCAACAATTGTTATCTCTGATAATGGCCATTGAGTTCCATGCTCACAATGGATTTCAGAGATCACCCTCACCCTCATGTTATGATATTCATAACATTTCCATTCTTCACAGACAGAGGTAATGCATTTGCTGTGTGGGAGGCCGTGGTGGGACCTTCTGAAGACCCCTTAGTACACTTCACAAGGGGGCACAACTTCCCCTCTGAGCCCATTCCCAGTCTGCGAAGAATGATGAAGAATTTAGAACCTCATGGAAAATGCCATCTAAAAGGCAGTGATAACTAAAGCAAGCACCTGTGAGAGCCTTTATGTCCTCAGAGATCAGAGCTCTTACATCTCTTTCCCTCAAAGGTGTCTCATGGCCCCTGTCAGAAATTTAGTCCACTGTCCTTCAGAGGTAGGAGCCTGGAGTCCCTAGCAGCAGGTGTCTCACCCTCATGGCC
Source organism: Panthera leo (assembly GCF_018350215.1). Classification (NCBI taxonomy): domain Eukaryota; kingdom Metazoa; phylum Chordata; class Mammalia; order Carnivora; family Felidae; genus Panthera; species Panthera leo. The sequence goes on along the minus strand of NC_056679.1, from coordinate 71,606,360 downwards.
ACAGGAGAAGTGTGAATAATGCTTCAGTCAGCAAGCCGGATAAAGACGCCTAGGGAGCAAAGCTTTCTCAGAAACCCAAGGAAGAAAATCAATGGCCTGGAAGGGAGAGAAGAGAAAAATCTATATGAAAGGGAAATGAGTGACATAGAATGCAATTTGAAGACCTCCCCTCCCCCAAAGCAATTGACTCAGGAGATTGAAACCAAAAAACCCCTGGTTGGAAAGGGGAAGGCTGATCCAGGAAGAGGAAGAGCCAGCTGATTCTTGTATTGACTGGTCACTGGTTCTCGGGCCACTGCTGGTATCCGGGCTGGTTTTTTGTTTGTCTCTGTTTTTGCTGATTTATCAGAGTGGAGTTGACGCAGATCTTCCCCAAATGGGACATCAGGTTTAGATTTGGAACAAATGCTATGTCAGTTTATTAGTTCTTCTCCCTGCTATAAATAAAACCCAAATAAATGTGACAGTTTTTGCATTTGATTTCCTGAATGAATGTCCGAAACTGTTTTTTAAGCAGGGTCTTGAGCACCAATTTGCAACCTTCAGAAGCAATTTCATCAGAAGTATCCTAGAGAGAAGGTCCACTTTGTGCGTTTGTTTGTTTAAATGACTGCGCTGGAGGTACATATGGCCTTCCCTTAATGACCAAATCTAGAATATTGATTCCAGAATGTTAATTCATCAGTATTATTTTATTGATGGAGGGGACCACGTCTCAATTATCTTTGCATATCCACTACTAAGCATGAATATGCACATTCTCAAATAATGATATCTCCACCACCATTTGTCACATAGATACTTACCACTCTGGCCCACCTTGTATTCTCTCCATCAGTATCCACATTGTTCTCACAACCAATTCTCCCTCCAAAAAAAAAAAAAAAAAAGGTTGGAAAAGACCAAATGCTCTCATACCAACATAAAGAGCCCAAAATGACTTACCAGCTCTTCCTTATATCCACCTTTTCTCCCGTGAGACCACAGTGGTCTATGTAAATCATGGACAGATAGTGCTTTCTATCAAATATGTTAGAAATATCCTCTTAGGAAAGACTGTATTGGAGATTACAGATTCAATATTGACTGTTGATATCAGCATTTACTATTAAAATAACCCACCTCATGAAAAATAAAGGGATAAAACTCCCAGCTAAATGGATATAATGAAAGAGTTCCATGTTTGTAACCTGTTCATGTTTATCATTCCACATCTCTTGAAATCAACTGAATAGAGCAATGTCAGAAGTTGGCCAAGGGAACAATGTGATTTCCCTTTGATGTGTTTATTCACCAACCAGAAGCCCTTGGGGTTAACCTATCTCTTACATTCATTGATCCTCCAAGATCTGAAGGCTTTTAATAAAATTGACCTGACTGAGGCCTAATTCTTTTCATAATTTGTTTAAATCATAGACTGAATCCCAGATTATAACAAAGCTCTTTGCATCTGTAAATGATGACAAGGAAACCGGCCCAGGATACAATTGAATTTCTAACTCTTTTTTTTTTTTTTTTTTTGAACAAATGATCAGCCATTCTTTAACATAAAATAACTTCTGAACTGGCAGTGTAAGGATAGTTTCTCACTAGATACAAATTTTGCCCCAAGAGGAGATGAAAAAATGATTAAAGTATATGGGGGCTCAGCTAAGAGATACTCTGCAGGCTTGCGTCCTAGTTGACCCTGCCAGGAAAAGCTTAACACATACCATCCTTCTGACCTCCAAAAGAGTCCTAGCTTTCTAATTGTGGCTCCATTCTTTCAAGCTACATTGTTTTCTCTGCATTAGAAACAAGGGAATGAAATGAAGATAGTCACTGGCAGTAGGATGTTTCTATGATCTCTTCTTAAGCTTTTTCTGTGGAGGGGCCAACTCCCTAATCACTAAGGAGATGTATCCAAAATCCTGTTGTTTCTCACAAACAATTACTTGATTGGCTTGCAATTTCAGTAAAAGGTTTTTGTTTCATGAATTGACTGTTTTCTACATTATGTCTGAGAATTCTTTGACTATCTTCTTTAAGAACAGTAAGTTTTAGGACTTGAATGGAGCATTTCTCTGCATTTGGGTAGAATTCATCTTCAATTAGCCTAACAGGTGGGCCCATTTTTCTGCACAAGAACCACTGTATCATTCAAACATTGCATCCAATCTGGAAGTGCTCTTCTAGTGTCTTTATTCTGCTCCAGTAAATTTGTTTCTCAATTAGATAATGAGAATGATCTGAACAAGAAATTAAGGGATTGTGATGATTTAAAGCTAAAAGTATGGGATTTGGCATCAAGAGAGCTATTCTTCAGTCCTTAATTTGCTATTTTCTGGCTATAGTGTCTTGAACAAATAGGCATTCTTAATCCCCAGTCTCATCATTCACAGAAAGGAATAACAGTGCCCCATTTGGAGTTTCTTATGAGGCCAAACAATACGATAAATGAGAATGCTCATTGTTAACTATAAAGTTCTCTGCAACACATTTGTTTTCCCCACTGAGAGACAAGTTATAAAACAGTGTTACTATGAGTTTGGGGGTCAGACAAACCTAGATTCAAATTCTGGCTCTAAGAGTTATTTGTAAGCCATGTGGTCTGGGCAGTGTAGAAGGCAGAATTGTTTACTGACCCCCTGGATCTTAAGCCCTAACACCCCGGATTGTGACTCATGATAGGATATCATGCCCGTGGCGAAAGGGATGTGGGAAATGTTGTTTAGTTTACTAATCAGTTGACTTTGAGTTACTAAAAATGGAGATCATCCAGGTAAGCTTAATTTGATCATGTGAGTTTGTTAAATTTAAGTAGGGAATCTTCTCTAGCTGGTAACAGAGGGGAAATCAGAGAAACTAGAAGCATAAGAAGGACTTTGATGCATAGCTGCTCTCTTGCAAGAGGAAGGGGACAACATACAAAGAAACTCAGAGTGGTCTCAAGAAGCTGAGAACAACTCCTGGCCAACAGTCCAGAAGGGAATAGGGACCCCGATCCTATATCCACAAGGAACTAGATTCTGCCTACAGCTGGGATGAGCTTGGAAGTGACTTCTTCCCCAACCCCACCCCACCAACACCCCAATTTGGGCCTGGTAGACCCTAAGCAAAGAGCTCAACTGCCTCTGAAATACTTCTGATCTACAGAAGTGTGTGATAATAAAGGGGTATGGTCTTAAGCCATTAAGTCCATGAAATTTGTTAGGGCAGCAGTGGAAAATGAATACAGGCAAGTTTAGGAGAAAGTGAGGTAAGGAGGCCACCCAGTGCCTGGCACATAGCAGGAAAAAAGAAACCTGTAAATGTAAGCCGGTCTCTTCCTTTAGAGTTTCATATCTCAAACATCAGTGTGTACATGAATCAGCTGGGAATCTCGTGAAAATGCAAACTCTGATTCATTCAGTCAAGGAGGGGCCTGAGATTCTGCATTTCTGACAAATCCCAGGTGATGCTGATGCTGCTGGTTGGGGAGCCACAATTGGAGTGCAGAGCTTTGGAGACCCATTCCACCGGTGGATCTCAACCCTGACTACACATTAGAATCTTTGTGGGGGGGACTTCTAAAAAGCTCAGAAACTTGATTCTGCTTCTAACTCAATTGGTCTCAGGCATCAGTTCTTACAGAAAATCCCCTCTGCAGCAGGGATGACAAGTATCGTCTCCAACCTGTGCTACAAGCATGGTCCCGGGACCAGCAGCATCAGCCTCATCTGCGAGTCTGTCCAAAATGCAAATCCCCAGGTCTCCCCCGGACTCATTGCATTAGAATCTCTGGGAGTCATGTGCAAGAATCTGTGTTTTCACTGGCTTTCCAGATGATTCTAATGCTTGCTTCAGTGTGAGAAGCATTGCGTGAAATCAACACTCTCATTCTCTCAGTGGAGAAATGAAACCTCAGAGGCAGAATGATTATCTAAGAGATTGGCACACCACAGCCTGTGGGCCAAATCTGGACACTGCTTGTTTGAAGTTTTATTGGAACACAGCCACAGCCATTCATTGATGTGTTGCCTGTGGCTGCCTCAGTGGCAGAGTTGAGGAGGGGCAACCAAGCTCAAATCCTGCCAAAATCAAGGTATTTACTACCTCGTCCTTTATGGAAAAAAATTGCTTCCCCCTGCTGTAAGAATCACTTTTAGTGAGGGGCACCTGGGGGGCTCAGTCAGTTAAGCATCTGATTTTGACTCAGGTCATGATCTCACGGTTTGTGGGTTTGAGCCCTGCTTCAGGCTCTGTGCTGACAGCTCAGAGCCTGGAACCTGCTTCCGATTCTGTGTCTTCCTCGCTCTCTGCCCCTCCCCACTCTCAAAAATAAAGTAAACATTTTTTTTGGAGTAGTTTGGAAGTAGTAGCTGATGCATACTTAAAGGGTACAGAACACTCAACGGTGACCAGGATCTGCTCTGTCCTTGTGTTTGCAGGGCCCTGAGACCTGATCCTGGTCATTGATCTGGAGATGCTAATAGGTGGCAGGCCTCCAGGAGGACAAGCATCACCCTGAGGAGATCGTAGATCTCCATGCTGCCCTGGCTGAGGAAGGTCATGGGTCCCTTGAGCTCCCCCGCCTCCGAGGCCTCCACCTTTCCACAATTGGTTGATACCAGCATATCATTTTCTTCTATTAAGGCTTCAATGAATTTAACAAAACCCAGATGCACTCATCCAGTTGTCCAAGTCCAGTAACCAACAACCACCAGGGATCTGTTGTGGTCAAACAAATCAACTTAAACTTAGTGGGTGTTGTTTTACCCACAACAGACCTGACCCACACCTCTGCAGCAACCAGCCCAGGAAGCCAAACCCCAACCCATGTAGCAATCAGCCCAGAACACCCAACACTTGATGAATAGCTAGCAGCTTCCTTGATTTTTACCCCCACTGCCAACTCAGGAACAACCAGAGAAAGCCAAATATTCTCCCCTAAACAATCACATAGGATGCCTTCTAATTAGCCTACTTATAGCTTCCCCAAGACCCAATCAGGCACATGTGAAGCTTTCTTTTTATTCTCTATAAAGCTTTCCACTCCCCTGCCTTCCGTAAACTCTGCCAAATGCAAGTGATGGCAGCTGACTCCCTTGTTATAGGGGGTTCTGAATAAGTAGTCTCTCCTTGTCCTCATTTGGGTGATCTTTGTTTATTTCCACAGATGCATGGGTATCTTAGTGATGGAAAATTGAGAGGGGCCTCTTTTAGGATTTGGCCACTGCTGGAGGATTCAAAAGAGGAAGCAAAAGTGGTTTGAGACCAAATGCTACCAGGATAGGTGCATAATTCAGTGACTGGGTGCCTTGGTAATTTTTAATTAGGAGGCAGGAGGGTTGAAGCAGAGACCAGGTAACAATCAGTAAGAAGTAACAATCTTTTGTGTTAGTTGGAAGAGCAGAGAGGAAGGTTTACTTGTTTGGGGTGAGTTGTAGAGTGTCCTTGTCCTCTATCTTGTTTTTGTACAATCCTGGAGTGTTGTTGTCTCTGTTTCGTTCTACTACAGCACGGAGTGGCCTTGTCTAAATATGGTTTATATTCTGTGAGCATTGTTCATCCCCACTGGTAGCGTCATGTGCTAGCTGCCATGGCTGTTTTTACTTTCTCACTGTCTAAGCAGCACCCTAGCACCTAAGCTGGGGATCAGCAAGCTTTGCCTGCAAAGGCAAGATAGTAAATATTTTAGGCTTCGTGGGACATGCATAGTTTCCATTGCATATTCTTTATTTATCATACCCTTTAAGAATCTGAACATCATTCTTGGCTCACAGGCCACAGGAAAACAAGCCATAGGTTACAGTTTGCCGACCCCTGACCTAAGTCAGTGCTTCACCTTCATGTGTGGCACATCTCATTCAACCACGCTAAGGCTAAGGTGAGAGCCCTGGTAATGTGAAGCTATTGCCCACCAAGGATTATCACCCCTCTTCTTATCACTTGTTATCCTTATTTCTGTCTGTCTTGAGAAATCCTGCTCTTCCCAGATTGACTCTTTTAGCCTCAGTTTCCACCACCCCCTTCCCTGCAAAGCTGAGTGCTAGAACTTTACTGGAGAGGGTGATCCAAGAACCCAGAAAAGAGTAAACAATGCACAGAAGAGGTGATTCAACATAACGGTGTGTTTTTAGAGTTCGAGTTGGCCATCACTGTAGGCAACTGGTGGCTTAATTTTGTAGGGCTCTTGTCCCAGGGGAAGAAGGGAGGAAGCATTTATCCGTCGGCTGCTGCCCATCCAGCCCCCTCTGATCACAGGCTCCCCACAAGGTGATCACTCAGTACACTGAGTTGACTCAGCTGATTAGATCCTAGTGGCTCCCCCACAGGCTGGGACAACAGAGAGGCCCAAGGCACAAAGCAAGGACCATGTGTGGAGGCCTGTGGTGAGGACAGTCAGGCTGCAAGGTGGCTGGAACTGGTGCACAGCAGGTTGCCCCACAGTGGCCAAAATACAAGATGAGGCCAAGAGGCCCATCATTCCCCATGAGCCAACTATTAGACAAAAGCATCAAGGGAAATGCCCCTCCCCAAGGGGAGGCCCTAGGAATGTCCCTGGGGAGTGAGGCCGGAAAAAAGTAGAAGAAGCATTCTAGAGTTCCTTGCCTGGGCCTGGCTACTCAGGAAGCACAGGCATGACTTCTCAGTAGCCCCAACCACCCTTGGCCACTCACTCCTTGAAAACCTGTTCCACCCCGGACCTCCATGGCACCTCCCAGTTCTCTGGCTTCTGCTTTCTTGGCTGTTTTGCAAGCCCCTTTTCTGAATCTGAAATGATGTTCCTCTCACTCCAAACGTTCTCCCTGGAGAAATTTTTATGTATGTCTATGCTTTAAGTAGCACATACGGACAGACAACTCTAAAATGTACATCAGACAGACTGCCAGGCACCTGATCGCTACCTCCACTTCCACATCAGCAAGACTCATGAAGCCCTCACTGTGTGTATCTGCAAGAATAGGCTTGAGGTGACATCAGAAACACCTGACCAGCTGGTAACTGTTGTCCCCAACTTAATACAGCTCCAAAGCAGGAGAAACAGAAGCATCTTATTGCACAGTCACTTGGCTCTTGCAGTAACCTGGGACCTGGCTACCTCTGTCATTGATGCGGGAGCCACAACCTCCCCCAGGGCCTCTCTTCTGTGAAATATCCTAAGGGAGGTAACAAAAGAGATCTTTTATGGAACTTAGGGATTTTGCTATATTCGGACATGACCTAATAGAGTTGTTTGGCCCACCTTTGATCACAGCACCCAAGCAGAAATGGTAGAAAGGTGTATGTGAAGGAAGATCGCATTTTTTCTTTCAATAATCAGAAAATGGCTTGAAGGTAGGAAAGACTGTGTGTGTGTGTGTGTGTGTGTGTGTGTGTGTGTAAAACTGGGAGGGAGAGAGACAGCTAATAATCTGAATTATTACCTAAGGTGACACAGGAAATGCAGAGATGATGAAAAAGGAAATAAGGAATAAGAGGAAAAGCCTCTGTAATTTTATTTTGGAAAATAAGATACACATCTCTTATGGACTGAATGGTGTCCTGCAAAATTTAGATGTTGAAGCCCGACCCCCAGTACCGCAGAACATGACTGTATTAGAGACACAGTCTTTAAAGAGGTCAGTAAGGTCAAATGAGGTCGCAAGGATGGGCCCTAATCCTTACAAGGAGATTAGGACACAGACACCCATGGAGGAAAGACCATGTAAAGGTATAGGGAGAGAAGATGGCCATCTACAAGCCAAGGAGGGAGGCCTCAAAGGAAACTAACTCTGCCTACACCTTGATCTCAGACTTCCAGCCTCTAAAACTATGAGGAAATGAATTTCTGTGCAGCCACCCAGCCTGTGGTACACTGTTAGGGCTGCCCTTGCAAAGTGTTAAAACACTTCATCTTAAGTGTTCTCAAAGTCAGAGATGACCTTATTTGAGAGGACATTTCTTTTTTAGTTTGTGTATAGAAAGGATTGGTTCCCTGCTGAAGGGTTGGCAGAACGGAGTCCCCAGAAAAATCTAATGCTGGAAACTTCCAATTAAGACTTCCTCCCTAGTCTGTGACTCCAGAACTTCAGGTCTGCCATCAGGAACTGTTCTCTGGGAGTCAAACTCTCTCACCCACAAAATAGGGCCAGCTGAGAGGCTGCTGACCTCCCAGGGACCTCCCTGGGTGCAGTGGTTACTTCTGTCTCTTTAAGTTAAATAGTACCTATTTCCATGGACTTCTACAATCTGAAAACCTAGCTTTTCCCAACAGAATGGATTAGAAAAGCAATGTGAAAAATGTAACAACCAATTACCGTAAGAAACTCCCGCCTCCCTTTTCCCCTTTTGACTTATCTCATTAAATCAGGCAGTTTATACACACAATCTTCCAGTTTTCAAAATTAATTATAAGTGCCTGAAGGTATTGAAGCCCTGAACATTTACGAGACTGCACAGCCAGACAAAAACAGAAGGACTGCTGACTTTCCAATCAGGCAACTTAATTTCCCAATCATCTTCCTTAGGTAAATTGTGGATCTAAATATAACGTATTGTAATCTTTGTCATTTTTCTGCAGGGCTGATGTATTAGTACCTTGATCTCCTGTTTTCTCTCTTTTGCTCAAGAAAATAAGGGTGAGTCGGGGTGATCTAGATGCTTGTCAAATAAGACATTGCTAAATTAAAAGAGACCTGCATGACATTACCCAGCCAGCAGCAATAAGAGGAAATGGAAGGGCTTGAGCTCCCCATGCCCTGGACACTGGGAAGGAATTAATTAATGGTTCTGAATTTAGATCCTTCAGGCAGCATCTCTGAGTTGAGTGGCTATGGCTGATTCATAGGAAGCCCAGCTGGTTATTTCAGGGTGACACCAACTGACTGACAACGAGCCCTCAATAAGCATAATATTTATGGCAGCTGACAAGAGCCCATGGAGCAAGCCAGAAGTGATCCACTTCCCTGAGACAGACCCCCACCCTACAGACCCCCACCCTAGTGGCTGAATTCTAAATCTACACTCTAGGGAGCATCACCTTCTCAGCTCAAACTCTGACCTCCCACGGCTTTCTGGAAATCTCCAACTGTAAATCCTAAAGATATCTTTCCCTTAACGGAATCCAGAGCCATCAAGCCTGGCTCCTCAGTTGTTCTATGTTCAAATGGTTCTTGATCTTCTACAATCAGGGAAACTGCTTAGGGTCTGTCAAAACTCTCCAGGTGGCACCCTAGCTGGTAAACTCCTCCTGGCCACCTACCCACCTTCTTACCTTTCCTGATGCTGCATTTTGGTTTTGAACCCATTTTTGCCAATGTGGTTTGAATTTACATTCTAGTCTTTTGCCTTGTGTTATGGGCTAAATTCTGTCCCCCCTAAATTTATATGTTGAAGTCCTAACCCCTACGACCTCAGAATGTGACTTTATTTTAGAGGTAATTAAGATTAAATAAGGTAATAAAGATTAAATGAGGTAATTGAAGTGGACCCTAATCCAACATGACATGTCCTTATAGGAAGATTAGAACACAGACACAGAGGGAAGACTACGTGGAGATAAAGAAGACAGCCATCTCCAAGCTGAAGAGAGAGATGTCAGAATGAAGTCCATACTGCTGATGCCTTGATTTGGGTCTTCTAGCCTCTCAAACTCTGAGAAAACAAAATTCTGCTGTTTAAACCACTTAGTCTGTGGGACTTTGTTATGGCAGCCCAAGCAGACTAATATACCTTGACAGCCTTCTAAGACATAAATTTCAATTTGTTTTAATCTTTTTTTTCTTCTCCTACACCAAGCATGGACACCCTCCCCACAATGCCCCTACCCTTGGGCCCATGGGTGATATCCAAAACATTTTAAAACTGTTATAGCATGGGCACTGCCCAACCAGAACAGATTCCAATTATAGCAGTGGGGCCATCACTAGTGCCTATTCATAAATGGTAAGCAAATCAAGGGACCCCAGAGGAGATGACAGTGGTTGCGGGGCTTCAGTGGCATTGAATGGAATGGGGCGAATTTAATGGAAACTTTTACTATGGAAATATTTCAGTATTCCATAACCTCTATGGCCATTCCGGTCAAACCAGCTGGACATCAGCCTGTTTGATCCACACAACTGAGCAGCTAAAGGTACTCCACACTCTGTCTTCCTCTGATGAGAAGGAAGAACCATCATTTACTCACTTGAGCAAGCTACAAATCTCCACAACACCTTTGATTCTTCCCTCTTTTGTATCATTGGCGACCACTTCTTATTGATCCTATTTCTGAACGTTCCCCATTCCTCCACTGAACTTCACTGTGTTTCATACTGGTCAGCAGGATGTCCCCATCTCGCCTTGTCCTTCAATAGTAAGCAGTGGGGACAGCAGGTTTCCTCAAAAGTGCTTAGGAATGATGCTTTCTAGGGGCACCTGGGTGCCTCAGTCGGTTAAGTGTCTGACAGCTCAGAGCCTGGCGCCTGCTTCGGATTCTTGTCTCCCCCTCTCTCTCTTTCTGCCTCTCCCCAGCTCTCTCTCTGTCTGTCTTTCTCCCTCTCTCTCTCAAAAATAAATAACATTTTAAAAATGTCTTAAGGAATGATGGTTTCTAATCCTCTGTAAGCCTTGAGGCGTAAACAAACCCTTACATTCACACAGCAAAACTTCCTAATTCTCATAGCCAGAAGAGAACAATGCAGGTATTGTGGGCATCTTACCAAACCTTATGGAGATACATAAGACCCTTGTAAGTGGAGACAGTTGGACCTTCCAGGACACAGTAGCAACATGTTGTTCCGTCCCTCATCCAGTCTGATGCTATCTGAGTGGGCCCTTTCCTGGGGCCAAAGAGATGGTCATGGTGATCCTGTGGTTACAGTGGTCCCTCTGGGCTCTGGAAGCAGTTTCTCTTTTTTATTTGAAGATAAAACACAACTGAAAGATCTGGGGAGAGAAAGCATAATGTCCTAGAGGAAACGATAAGATATCTAAAAGGATGCAGCCAGTACTCATTCCTGTCTCAAGACAGCCCTCAACGGTTGTTCCTTCTGGTGTTTGGTGTGTTATTCCAACTTCTACAAGGAGAAAGTTTCCTTGGGCAGGCTGGTGTCCTCTATCTCCTTCACCCTAAGCCAATCCCAGTCATGTCCAGTTCCATGTTGGAACATGGGCACCTCCCTTGGAGGTATTACGGCCATTTCCACCCTCAAAAACAATTTCCAGCCCTCACCTACAAAGAACAGAGTCCTTAGCAAGCTAGACTACTTTGTTTTTTAGCTATCATTTCCTCTTTTAGGCTTCAGGACCCGGTGTTTTCATAAATTTCTTACCATGCATCCCAAGATGAGAGGGACATCAAATCCCCTCTTGCTAATAGCCAGCAGTCTGCACAGGGGGCTCTGGGAAGGTGAGCCCAAGGGCAGCAGCTTCACCCTAATTTCACATGGGAGATCAATGAGACATCATCAGAGCTTAAGAAATTAGAGGCAAAGAGGTGACAAAGGACTACAGCTTTTTGTTGTTGTTTCACTAATTCTCTTTCCCCTCCTTGAGAAACAGGACTTAGAATATTCCAAAATATCCATCAGTAAGCTAGCTTTCTGTCACTTAGTTGCTGCTGGATGGACAATATAAAATCCATTTGGGAAACGGCATTGGGTTTCCACTACAGCTGGACCCTCCATATATTGTTAGAAGCAGGGGGTCAACCAATTTGGGACCACAGTTTTGGTCTAAACAACAAAGAATGTGAAAAAAGACACAATACAACATTAATATCCCTTTTCCTTGAAAGAAAAACATACAGAAACTTATAGAGCTCTGTTTTAATTGTCTGATTTGAATCTTCCCTGGGGGAAATACTGCTGTTATCATTCAATCATCAAATTGCACCTTATTGGATTTATATCACTAAATACATCCCCATTGGCAGTTGATTTGGTGGCTCTCCAGTGAAACTCACAAGCAGAGTTAGTGTCCTTACAAAGTATTTTCATGTATTCATAGATCTCATCCAGGGAGAAAGCAGTAGAAAGCCCTGTCTCCCGATTTTTTTTCTCTTTACCCCCAAAACATTGTCTAAAGGTTCTGTCTAAATAACCATATTTTGAATGCAGATAACAAATATTTTTTAGTATTTTTATTCCTCAGTAATAATATTTCTTACTCAAGAGCTGTCGCCCTTCCTTCTTCTAAGAGAGAGACAGCTGCAGTTATATTAGACATGGACCTCAAAAAAATATTTGTATATATTTCCCAGGAGGCTAAGGGATGCTCACTCCAGGCATAGTATTTCAGAGACAACTAAAATAATTATATGTGAAATGCTAGCAGAAGAATTCAAGGCTTCACATGAAGATACTATTCAGCAAAGAAACAGTTGAAAAAGCAATTGCAAAATTTAATACTATGGTAAACATCTGTCAGCTCACAATTCTACATGAAAATAGAACTCTAGCCACACCTAGAGTTGTATGTCCTGCTACAAAGTAGGACAAATTAAAATTAAGCATTGAGGAGGGCACCTGTTGGGATGAGCACTGGGTGTTGTATGGAAACCAATCTGACAATAAATTTAATATAAAAAATTAAGCAAAAAGAAAGCAATGGCACATTTGGGGAATATATATGACTCTTGCTGGGGGAATTGTTTGTTTCACTTTTTTAATGAATTGGAAAGTCAACTTGGGAAAGAGTCACAGCTGCAAAGAGAAGTGGGATCAAGGCAAGAATTTTAAAAAGGTAAAAGGAACTTCAAACACAAAATAGGACTTTAAAAGAACCAAATACTTGAATATTTCATTGGCCAGATAAAACTACAGGCCATGGATTACAGAGAAGACTTGCTGAACAGAGTTAATTTTTTATTTGCTTTTAATTAGTTGGAGCTCTGTCTGTGGTAGGTGGTAGACTTTATGGTTGATGTGTATATGAGCGGAGTCCAAGACCGATGTCATCCCCAATTTTACACTCCGTGTTGATGTCTGCTCCAGCAAAGACAGCAGAAAAACTGAATTAAATTCAAAACATGCCATTCAACAGAGACACATCTCCTGAAATCTCTCGAGAAACAAGATCCTCCCTCCTATTTAACTCTCCCACCTCCTTTACAAGCTCCTTTTTTGGTCTTTCTGTTAATGAATGCCTGAATTCTGTCCAGGTGGGCAGGTTTCCTAAATCACTGAAGAATCACTGGATGGCAAAAGCTGCATTTTTTTTTAATTATGTCTCGCTCAGCTTCACTTACAGTGGAGCTAAAACTCCACATCCTCACCCTTGGGTTCCCCAGCCCCATTGATTCCATGGCAAAGCACCATACACCCACATACCAACACCACTTCCTGAAGGACATTTCCTATAAAGTCAATAGTTCTCATTTTAAATTCTATGTAAGCTTCCTCTAGTCCCTTGATAAACAGAAGCAAGAAGACTCCTCTTTAATACTTCTGAAACATGCATTTACATTTATTATCCTTAACAAAAAGTAAAAGTTATCAAATGTTTTGTTCTCTGATCTGATCCACCAGCCTGTAACTAGTTTTTAAGTGCTCAGGAGACAAACTGTACCCCCACAAGTCACGGTGTGGTGAGCAAATGAAATGCATGACCATAGTTTTACATAATATTCATATGCAAAAGGATGGATACATCTCATAGAAGCACAATTTAATAGACTGTTCTAATAATACGCTGGGGGATTTAAATGCACAGTACTCCCCCACCCCTATTATTCCTGGTTTCACTTACCAAGGTTTCAATTGCCCATGGGGTCAACCGTGGCCCAGAAGTAGATGAACCTCCATTTGGTGAATCATCAGAAGGTCAGTAGTAACCTAACGCAACGTCACAATGCCTATGTCATTCATGCCACTTCATTTCATCACATGGGGCATTTTATCATCTTACAACATCACAAAAGAGAGTGCAGTACGATAAGATATGAGAAAAGCCACATTCACACAACTTCTATTACAGTATATTGTTATAATTGCTCTATTTTATTTTTTAAAATTTTTTAAATGTTTTTATTTTATTTTTGAGACAGAGAGAGACAGAGCATGAGCAGGGGAGGGGCAGAGAGAGACGGAGACACAGAATCCGAAGCAGGCTCCAGGTTCTGAGCTGTCAGCACAGAGCCCAACACAGGGCTCAAACTCACAGACTGTGAGATCGTGACCTGAGCTGAAGTCGGACGCTCAACTGAATGAGCCACCCAGGCGCCCCTGTTCTATTTTATTGTAAGTTATTGTTGTTAACCTTTTACTGCGCCTAATTTGTAAATTAAATTTTATCATAGGTATGTATGTATAAGAAAAACCTAGTATATATATATAGGGTTCAGTACGATCTGCAGTTTCAGGAATCCACTAGGGATCTTGAGAAGTATTCTCTCTGGAAAAGGGGGGCTACTGTGTTACACAATAGCAATTCCAAATTCATTAAAAAAAGAAAATAGATGCACTCCCTTGAACTAATCAACAAGTAGAATTTAAAGTTTTTTCTTTGTGCATTTTTGTATGAGAGGTTTTTTTTTTTTTTCTTCACCTCCCACAATAGGATAGAAAGAAGGATAAATTATCTGATTCTACATGAGGCTTGAAAATAAATAATTCATATTACATGAATGTGAAAGATATATAATGTAAAAGTATATAATGGAAGGAAGGAATGAGGCTATATATGGTTAAGAATTCTGAATACCTGTGTAGATGTCATGTTCACAGGGATACCAGGTGTGATAAATTAAAAAGTCAGGTTAGGGGCACCTGGGTGGCTCAGTTGGTTAAGTGTCCAACTTTGGCTCAGGTCATGATCTCATGGTTCATGGGTTCGAGCTCCATGTTAGGGTCTGTGTTAACAGCTCAGAGCCTGGAGCCTGCCTTGGATTCTGTGTCTCCCTCTCTCTCTGCCCCTCCCCTGCTCATGCTCTGTTGCACTCTATCAAAAATAAATAAATGCAAAAAAAAATTTTAAGTCGGGTTATTTTTCAAAAGCAAGTTCTATGTTCATTTCCCAGCCACAGGGGGAATAAATTTGAAGGTATGTTATTATATGCCCCAATACGGCCTACATTCATAGCCAACCACCCAGTATTTGCTGTTTGTTGGATTTTATTTATTTTAGTTTGTTTTTATTGTAATATGGCTTTCTGAGTATCATCCTGCAAATTCTGGACTTTCATTATCATAACTGTTATCAATCCACTATTATTAGTCAAGCAGATTATGCTAAGTACTGGATCAACTGGATATCCACATGGAAGAAAACATTAATCTTTACCCCTAACTCACACCATAAGCAAAAATCAATTCCCATTAGACTGTAGATCAAAATTTGAAAAGTGAAATTTCAAAGTTGTTGCAGATATCATAAGAGAATATATTTATGATGATGGAGTAACCAGAAGTTCTTAACAGGTGCTTACACCACTAATTCCAAAGGAAAATATTAATTTCCAAAGGAAAAAACTTGACTTTATTAAAATTAGGAACTCCTGTATGAAAAAAAAATCAACATTAAGTACATGAAAAGACAAAATACAAGGGGAGAAGATATTTACAATATATATATAACTGGCAAAAGACTTATGTCCTATTTAAAATATTCTTACAAAGATAGCCAGATAAATAATAGAACATGCACATAAGACTTAAATAGGCACTTCACAAAAAGAGGCATCCAAATTGGCAATAAACAGGGAAAGGTCCTCAACCTCACTAGTCATCAGAAAAATGAAAATTAAAACTACAATGAGGCACCACCACACATTTGATAGAATGAGTAAAATTTTTAAAGACCAAGAATAGGGGTGTCTGGGTGGCTTAGTCAGTTAAGCATCCAACTCTTGGTTTTGGCTCAGGTCATGATCCCAGGGTCGTGGGATAGTGCCTCAAGTCAAGCTCTGTGCTGAGGGTGTGGCCAGCTTAAGATTCTCTCTCTTTCTCTCTTCTCCCCTGCTTTTCCCTTCCACTCACACACACACGCATGCTCTCTCTCTCTCTCTCAAATAACATAATTTTTTTTTTAAAAAAAGGCTAAGAATAGTAAACATTATTAGCAAGACTATAGAGCAGTTAGAACTATCATTTCATTCTGGGGGTCAGGGCATCTATGATAACTCTTAGGTGGTACCTACTGAGGCTCAAAGTATACATATGCTGAACAGAAATGTATCCACATGTGCAACAAAAAACATCTCCATTCATATTAGAATGAATTTTTTAATTGTAGTCCAGTCGGTCATTCAGTAGAGTTGTATGCAGCAATGAAAACACAGCTGTGTTTAACTACACTGAGGATCTCAAAAGCAAAAGTAGACATACACACAGAATCACATACTATGAATACCATTTATATCAAGTGCAAAAACAAGCAAAATTATCTTTGGTGTTAGACATCAGGACAGTGGTTATCTTTGGGAAAAGAATAATTAAAAGGGAGTATGAGGAGAGCTTCTGGTTGCTAATGTTCTATTTCTTTATATAAATTATGGATCACATCAAACTGTGTGCTTATAGCATGGATGCTTTTCTACATCTACACTGTATTTCAATTTTAAAAATTTATTTTAGGGGCGCCTGGGTGGCGCAGTCGGTTAAGCGTCCGACTTCAGCCAGGTCACGATCTCACGGTCCGTGAGTTCGAGCCCCGCGTCAGGCTCTGGGCTGATGGCTCGGAGCCTGGAGCCTGTTTCCGATTCTGTGTCTCCCTCTCTCTCTGCCCCTCCCCCGTCCATGCTCTGTCTCTCTCTGTCCCAAAAAAATAAATAAAAAACGTTGAAAAAAAAAATTAAAAAAAAAAAAAATTTATTTTAAAAAAGGAATGCATGGCAACTATGTTTCGATATTTAAAACAAAGAAGGTAGATTCCTGCAGACTAATGATATTTATATTGATTTCAGGGTCGGGGGTGGGGGGGGAATAGTAAACAGAAGCAGAAATTACTTTTATATCATGGGATGCTCTTAATGAAGCTATTATCTGATAGGCCTTGTATATGTTCCTCCAGACAGTTTCATTTTAAGCAGTATTATGAAGCTGAAAACTAGTCAGTCTTCTGAAAAAGAATCAAATTAGTTTAACATATACGACACGATGCAATTAACTCTAAACGTCTATAATACCTTAACTCCCCAGAGCTTAACATTAGGAGTAATACATACCTGAAGTAATGCAGACTTTGAATATCTGCTGTATTTCCTCTAATTTCTTCTATTAGTTGCAGGATAAATGTTGATTGTCTTAGATTGGAGGGGCCCCAACAGCTAGTTATGGTGGGCCCTATAACTCACCCTGTCTTTCTTATAAGGAAAAAGACAGGTAACTAATGGAAAATTGGACAAAAGCCTGAAACAGGCACTTCACAAAGTCAGAGAGGATCACAAGTAGAGTGTCCAGGAATTCCTAGGGGGGAGCATGAGGAAGAGGGGTCCGTTTAGCAGGAATGGGCCCCAGCAAGAGGTTCAGCCAATGAAAGAAACTGCATGTGGGAATACGGTGTACAGACTCAAGATGCAATGATATATGATGCTGAGAGCTTTCCTTTCTTTTCCATGTCTAAGCTCCTTACACCACCACTGGGTGTGGTGAGAAAGCTGCTGGTGACTGGAGAGAAACCAGGAGCTGGATTAGTCAGGTGTTGGGAGCTGGTGGAATGCAAGCCAGTCCCAAGGACCCTCCAGAGACCACAGAGAGAGAGAGAGAGAGAGAGAGTGACTTCCCAATCATTTGGGACAGGAGCTCACACTTGACTGCCACATAGTAAATGGAAAGGGGCTGGAACATAGAATCTTGCACACAGTAGGTACCCCAAAGCAGGTAGCTAATATTCTTACCATCTACTTCTTGCCTTCTATAGTCACGAGGGCTATAGGAATGTACACAAGCTCGGTCAGAAAATAGCTTGGATTAAAGACATTTTACAATAGAGCAGAGGAGAGATATTATGAAAAAAGAACAATTGCTTAAAATGTCACCTTCAAATTGCCTTACATCTGGACCATGCCTACTTCTATTTTATGCGTTTGCTTCAGAAGAGAACAAGAAAGCAAAATCAATTGAACATTTGTCCTTAAGTTGCATGGAGGTAATGACATTGGAACCACAGAGAAGGAAATGTAATCAGAAGTTCCTTAATTCTTAATAAATAATGTTTATATAATCATTAAGAATAGAAATTTCTAGGGGCACCTGGGTGGCTCAGTCAATTAAGCGACCGACTTCAGCTCAGGTCATGATCTTGTGGTTCATGAGTTCAAGCTCCGTGTCGGGCTCTGTGCTGACAGCTCGGAGCCTGGAGCCTGCTTTGGATTCTGTGTCTCCCTCTCTCTCTGCCTTTCCTCTGCTCACGCTCTGTCTCTCTCTCCTTCAAAAATAAATAAACATTAAAAAAAATTGTTTTAAGCATAGAAATTTCTACTTATTCATTCAACAAATGTTTTCTGAGTATCTGCTAAAGGCCAGGCATCATCTAGGTACAGGGGCTAGATCAACAAACAAGGACAGAAAACAAAACAAATGAGCCTTCCCATTGTAAGCTACATTCATGTGTTTTACATCTTTAAGGAAATGGATAATATATCATAGGTAACCACTGAGGAAATTATGTAGGCCTATGTGCACCGGGGAAATGAAAGAACAGGCCAAGAGGGATAGGGTGTGGACTGTGAAGTAAATTGCATATTAAGACTGGGTGAGAAGAAGTCATTTGAAGACAGATCTGAATCTGGTGAAGAATAAACCTCTGATGAAAGGCTTTCTTGCCCAGCAAAAAGGCCAGGCTGGCTGATCCTGAGCAAATGAGAAGGAGAAAGTGCTGGAAGGTGGGCAGGGAGTGGGGTAGAGGGAGGTGGGCAGTTATATCTGGCTTTCCAGGTCCTTAGAGGGACTTTGGCTTTCACTCCCAGTGACAGGGGGGCCACTGCAGGGAATGGGACCAGATGGGTGACATGATCTTTAACGAGATCACTCAGACTGTGCCATCAAGAAGAGACTAGAAGGGGCAGAGGTGGGAGCAGAGAGACCAGTTAGGAAGCTACTGCAGTTTCTTGTTTTTAATCATTTGTGTCCAAAGCACAGGAGACTTAACCACTGTTAAAACCCAGACTGTGGATGTTAGCAAGCTGGCAATACTCATGCAAATGCCGAGCTCCAAAAATCAGGAGGTTACGGCAGGAGGAGAATACAGAGAAAACTGTGATCAGGAACCACTACTTTTCCTGACAAGCCCTTTATACTCTCCTGGTTTTTTAGTTGCCTTCAGAATAAGTGATTTTTAAAATGTAGGCAAAATATGCCCACTTCAGCCTAGAAAGGAGCTCAAGTAAACGGCACATGATTATACCCAATTGTTCTTCAGCCTTTGGGGCAGGACTCATTCCCTATAGTGGCTTTGACAATCTTTTAAACATTTATTTTATCACCTCCTTGCAGTAACGTGAGCGTTTCCTGCCATCTTCATTTACACATCTGCAACACCCAGCGTTGAGCAGCTGATGTCCGTGCAAAGCAAAATCTTACCAGACTTAGATAAGCAGCATGACGTGGTAGTTAAAAACACAGGGATCCCAGGCTCGGCCACCTAAGAGTACTATTTTGGAATACTTTCCTAAATGCCCCTGAGTACCTGTAAAATGAGCAGAAGATAAACAGCCACTCTGAGAGTTGTTTTGAGTGTTCAATAAGCTAAAAGATAGGAAGGACCTTGTAAAGGAAAAGGTGCTAAACATCTACGTTTCATATGCCACTGCATTGCTCTGCACTCCATAAATTCTATATGTTTTACTCCTTCTTAATTCTTCATAACTGTTGGTGAAGGTGTGTGGTTAAAATAAAGCAGCACTTGCCTTGAACTTTGATTCGGGTATGACAGGGTCCTATCGGTTATTTTGTGACACTTCGAATCCAACTTCATCTTCTTCCAGTTTCTGGCAAACATAGTTTCTATAATGAGTTCTTTATAGTCAAAGGAAACAATTTGAAGGACTTTATCCTTATTCCAAGCAAAATTTTTCTTGAACAGATTACTTGTATCATATGCCTCAAGTGTTGGACTTCTGATATTTTGACATATATTTGAAGTTTCAAGAGAATTATGTCAATCACCATGAACCGCCCCCCACATACATCTTATATAAGAGCTCCCTACAGTTGGAATGCACATGCAAAAAGAATAACTCATCCTTCTAACACCCCAACCATTCATGATATCGATTCACTGAAGGTTTAGAAACCAAGTTTTTACTAACTTTGCAATCATATAATCTTTGGCTTGGCTGATAACGAGCCTTTTGTCTATACATACTATAAGAAAACAAGAGAGATGGCCTCATAGTTTCCCTGAAACTTCATTATGGTGCTAACCTTTCAACAAGAAATGGCATTTTAGAAATGCCACATGCATTTTAACTCTTGTTCCAGTTACTAATGGCAAAGATGACCTATCAAGGGTGGGGGTGGGGGGGGAAGGGGGGGGAAAGAATATCATTAACCATGTAATAACCTCAGTCCTTCAAGGTTATTAATACCCTATTTTTCAGGCAGGCCAATGTCATCTTATTTTCAATTACACTAAGAAACATTGCTTTCTATCACTGTCAGAGGATAGGGGTATCCTGGGAGATGTGACATCATCAAGTCCTGTTAAGAATCTCACTTTCAGGGGCACCTGGGTGGCTCAGTCGGTTGAGCGTCTGACTTCGGCTCAGGTCATGATCTCACGGTTCGTGGGTTCGAGCCCCGCATCGGGCTCTGTGCTGACCGCCTGGAGCCTGCTTCGGATTCTGTGTCTCCGTCTGTCTCTGTCCCTCCCCCACTCACACTTTGTCTGTCTCTCTCTCACAAATAAATAAAAATTAAAAAAAAAAAAAAAAAGAATCTCACTTTCAGCATCTTCCTGTATCTCTTTTCTCTTGTCAAGCTGATTGGCAGAAATGGCTTCTGATTATCAATTTCTGAGCCCAAATTCACATACCAGACAGTAAAGGATGGAGAGGGTTTTTTTTTTTCTCATCTAAAGTATCTCTTCAAGACAGTTTCAGAGATACTAAAAAGAGAGTAAATGTTCTTGTCTATTCTAGTTTGAAGAACAATCTATAGGCAAGATCATCCACCCTGCTGAACCACTCAGATTTGGGAAGGATATAATTAAGGTAATGAATAAGTCTGAATTATGCACATTAGCCCAATCAACCCTGACTACTGACTGGATGGTAGTTGGGGCTTTTGATGTGGTCCACATATGGAGCTGCCAGGGATCCAAGCCCAAGGTCCTCATTTTAATAAATATTCAAACAAATTCATTTTTTTTCATTCATCAGATATCAGTTGAGGCATAAGTACTGATGTCAAATACCACTGTGGGTGGTAGGAAAGCAGTGACCAAGGAAACGAGAGCCCTTGCCTTCATGGCACTCCCATTCCTGATGGGGCTGACAGAGAAATAGAGTTAGGTGTGGGACATTTGGGGAGCCTGGTGTCGGGGGAGGGGGGGGGGATGTTGCCATTTTATGTAGCGATTAGAGCTGTCCTCTTGGTCAAAATGACTATCTCAGTATTTTCAGGCTGCTATTACAAAAATACCATGGACTGGATGGCTTAAGCAACATGCACTTATTTCTCAAAGTTCTAGAAGCTGGAAATCCAAGATGAAGACAAGATTCAGTGTCTGGGGAGGAGCCATGTCTTGGTTTGTAGACAGTGGTCTTCTGGCTGTGTCCTCATGAGGTAGAGAGTGTGAGGGAACTCTGTAGAGTCTGTTTCATAAAGGCACCAGTCTCATTCATGACCTAATCATCTCCAAAGGCCCCATCTCCAAATACCATCTCATTGGGGGTTAGGGCTTCAACACATGGATTTGGGAGGGGACACAAACATTCAATCCATTGCAGGAATGAAAGGAACATTTAATAAACACCAATGACATTTAATGCCAGGAACCACGGTAGGTGCTCGATATAACACTTCTCCATCAATTCTCTCAATAGTCATGTGAGATAACTATCTCTGTGACACAGATGGAAGTCAAAGTGTCATGATAGAGCCAAGATCCGGGCCCAGGACTGAGAGGCAACCAAAGTCCATCTTTGACATGCTTTTTCCTTTAACGACAAAAGAGGGATCTGACACAATAACTGTAACCAAACAATACCCCTTACTAACCACCATGCTTCCACTCTTGGCCCCTCCTGCTGGCTCTCCTCAGAGCAGCCAAGGTGATTCTTTTGGAAAACTGCACTTTGAACATGTGTTCAAATCCCTGCCCACCACCACCCACCCCTTCTCCCTCACACAGAATGAGGCCTCAGCTCTCACTACCACCTGCAGGCCCTGCTGGCCTGGCCCTTCTGACTTTCCCCCTCTCTCAGCCTCTCCTTGCCAACTTCTCTCTGCCATGAGGGGCTTCTTGCTCTTCCTGGAGGGAAAAAAGATAGCCTTTCCTGCCTCCAGACTGCATCGCTTTCCGGAACACCTGTCCCTATGCCTTGTGTGGCTCATTCCCTCACTTCATTTGGGTTTCTACTCAAACGCCATCTTTCCAGAAAGGGTTTCCCAGACACCCTGCCTAAAACAGTACCAGCCCTCCCATTCTGCCATAATTCTCTCCCTGGCACTTGTCAGCATCAGATATCAAAGTACATATTTACTTGTTCATTTGTTTATTTTCTGCCTCATCTATAAGTACAAGCCTCATGAGGGCAGGACCTTACCTCTCTCCCTGGCGCTCTTTGGTGGTCATGCCTCTACTTCAAAAGTATTTGTGGCTTTTTTCCAGGGCTGTCACAAATTCTGTTACCTGTTGCCTAGTTCTTTAGGCTTCAGGAGAAAGCTGGCGGGCAAGCCTCTGCTTGGAGTCACTGTCACCGCCCAAGGGGCCACCCCCTGAGTATTCTGCAATTCCACTGAAGCATCACTTCAGTGTCTTACTCACAGAAACTTGCTCTTTCTGAATTGAAGGAGGGGGATTTTTTTTTAATTTTTTTTCTGGTACTCTGTTACATCTGGATGTTTAACATTATTCATTCTACAATTAACTGTTTTTGCAAAACCAAATTGTAGCCATTCTTACTTACTCCTAAAGTTTTTTCAGAAGGGCACATAAAACCCAAGGAGACCCAGGAGTTGTCACTTTGTATTTAAGTTGTCCTTATGTGATCTGTCGAAAATATATGGAAACTGGATAAAGAAATAGCTGAGAACATGAACTCAGGAATCAGACAGCCCAGGAAAGGTTTCTCAACTTTGGCCCTATTGACAATTGTGCCAGAAAATTCTTTTTGGGGTGGCCAGTAGCACCCATCTGACTGTTGGGACAATTGTGAAAATGTGGCTAAATGTTCTGTGGGGAGGATCAGGTTGGGAACCACTGACCCTAGTGGCATTACCCATTCTACCATTTACCAGCTGAATAACTTCAGACAAGGTGAGCATGCCTCAGTCCCTCCTTCCTAATGTGGGAATTAACAACACTCCTGTCTTTATGTGGTTATTGTGAGGTTTTAATAAAATAATACATGCAAAGTGCTTAAAACTGTGCCTGGATTGTCATAAGCACTCAATAAATGTTAGATATTCTTTAGAAAAGGAATTCCAAAATATCACACAGGCTGACTAGGCTTGTCTAATGAAGTAAACTCTCAGAACAAAGACTTCAATACAGTTTAAATTCAGAGTGTATCACACAAAGGGACTTAGTAAGTAGTAAGTAAAAGGATCACATGATTCTACCAAAAGACTCCTGGTATGTGGCAAATTTTTGAGTGCAAACTAGCTGTCAAGGACTACGCTAAGAGTATTACATATATTTTCCCATTTTATCCTGAAAACAAAGTAGGAAATTGATCATGTTAGGCCCATTTTACAGGAGGATTTCAGGCTCCTGGTGATCAAGCAACTTGTCCAAGCTCACCCAGACTGAAAGTGGCAGAGCCGAAACTTGAACCCAAGTCTGTCTGAGGCCAAAGCCTGTGATCTTACACATTATTTTATATCCTTTTAAAGCGAGATGGGAGCAGGTTGTAAGAAGTGGAAACCGAGCAAGATGTGAAGAAGTGACTGACTTGTTTTAAGGGCCACAGCTAGTCAGAGAGCCAGAAGGTAGTGGTTGTATTGCAGTGAGTATCACATTTGTCATGCTATTTCATTCAGAGGTTTTATTTTTAAATGTCCAAATCCCAGTAAATGTGCCAGGCCCATCTCTTTTAATATGCCACATAAGGTCTCCCCTTTCTAGAAAGTGTCCTAGCTGTAGACCCCAGAATCTGGTGTTCTGTGCCCATGCAGACATTGCCAACAGGCAGAGACCCTGAGATTTCTGTAGCCCTCCATACAGTGAAGGGCTAACTTCCCCTTGTCTTGTGGGGTTAGTCAGTCTCTCCAGAGGTTTCCCAAAACAGATACTTCTGTGGAACCAGCACAAAACATAACAACAATAACGAATTATTTCAATTCCCCGCTGGCAATCCATTTCGAGGGAACCTGTTAAAGTTAAGGACTCAAAGAAGGAAAGAACTAGAAACTACTGCAGCAAGCATTTTAGTTGCTGCTTTTATAAAATGAGCCATAACAAGCTGTCCAAGGCAAGAACCGTGCTGACATACTAGCTAAAGCAGCATCGGGACTTGCAAGGTGCCCACATTAACTAGATCCTGGGGATACGCCTGTGTGTTGCAATCGTGGTGGGCAAAAATAAAAATCATGAGTCAAATTTGTGAAATACTTGCTTATCCCAATTTTTGAAGCTCATCAGTGTGCCCTGACATAACATAACATGAATTACAGCTGAAAAATGGGGAGGAAGTATTTTACATAATCAGGCTTCAAGAGATCTGGGGCACCCGGGGGCTCAGTTGGTTGGGTGTCCGACTTCAGCTCAGGTCATAATCTCACAGTTCATGAGTTTGAGCCCCATGTCAGGCTCTGTGCTGACAGCACTGAGTCTGCTTCAGATCCTCTGTCCTCTTCTCTCTCTGCCCCTCCCCTCCCCTGCTCACTCTCCACCCCCCCAAAAATAAATGCACATTTACAAAAAATTAATTGTTGGGACAAGATCAAAAGAAGAAGCATATTTCATGAAACATAAAATTATATGACACTCAATGTTATGGTCCATAAATAAAGTTTTATTGGTAGACAGCCATGCTCATTTGTTTACACTGTCTATGGCTGCCATCTATTTGCCTTTTATTTATTTGCCTATCATCTATGGCTGTTTCCACATTACAAGGGCAGACTTGAGTGGCTACAACAGAGCTTATACAACCTGCAAAGCCTAAACACTCTCTGGTCTTTCACAAATCTTGCCAACCCCTGCTCAAATAACATCCTTGACCACTTAAGTCCAAACTTTGTGTTGTGTGAGAAAAATAAACCCTTTACTCATATAATCCACTATATTTTTTTCCAGATTTTATGTCTCTTGCAGCCGAAGGCAATCTCATTGGTGCACAGCTACATGAGACGTGATGAACCGAAAGAACCAAGGGTGGGTAATGAGGACAAGTGGCTGGAGGACATTCTGCAAATGTCAGGGCTCTTAATCTATTTTCATATAATTCCCCCAAGAACTTTAAATCTTTCTTTGGAATGGGCTGTGGCTGTAAAACCAGAGACAAGGGAAGAGGTAAAAACTTTAAAGAAAGATAAATCCTTTCAGAAGTTGGCAGCTATGTGGATGGACAGGGTCAGGGAGAAGCAGATTGATGGAGCGAAATACCCCGATATATTCATTATCTCTTGCTGCGGAAATGACATTTGCTGTGTCCCATTTCCTGTAGCTCAGGAACCCAGACACAGTGTAGCTGTCCCTTCTCCTTCTCAGCCTGGCACAGATGGAAGTCAAGGGAACAGTGGACTGGACTCACCTCAAGGCTTTCCAGGAAAAGGATCCACTTGCATGGTTACTGTCAGGATTCAACATTTCAAAGGCTGTTGGACTGAGAGCCTCAGCTCCTTACTGGCCATTAGCCAGAGGCTGCTTTGCTATGTGGGCCTCCCCGTGGCACAAGGGAAGCAAGGTAGAGGACAAGAGAAAAAGAAGTGTGAGCAGGATAAAAGTACAGTCTTTTATAAACCTATCCAGAAGTGACCTCCCGACACCTTTTCTGTGTTCTTTTCATTACAAGTGAGTCACTCCATGCAGCCCACTTTCAAGGGGAGGGCATTAAGTGAAGGTATGAATTCCAGGAGGTGGGATCCTTGGGGGCCCTATCAGAAGCCGCTGACCACACTCATCAAAGTTAGTACTCAAAACAGTCATGGGTTATCTCCACTTGGATCACCTGTGCCAGGTGGTCTTGAGGAAAGCAAAGAAAGTGGATCCAGGACCACAATGGGATACATTTGAATGGCATTCCTATGTTCATGCCCCAACAGAAGACAGTACCTGATGCCAGCTCCCTAAAACACATACACATACACACACACACACACACAACCTATTCCCACCAACCCTATTCCCACCTTTGAAGTTCCTCATCTTAGCCAAACAAACAAGAAGAAAAAAATTCTAACCCTGTAACCTATAGTCTAGATATATTTGGAAGATTTTTCCCTGTAGGCAGTATACCCTTTACCTTCTGTCTTAAAAATGCACATTGGCTTTCCCATGATCTGAATTCAGACTATTTCTCCCGAGGAGCTACCTGCCAATATAAGGCAAACCAAGAGTCCTTAGCTTATGTGTTCTTCCCCAGCCTTGACTGGGTCTTTCCCACTGTCCCTGACTTTCCTCCTTAGTTTTTGTCCAAAAGAGGGCTCCCTCACTTCACATTCCTTCCTCTGGGTGGGAAGCACTTTCCAAAACAAAGAAGCCCTCGCCCACCCCCAAGACTGCTCAAGTGGCCACTTCTGACCAAATAGGCTTCAAGTTGGTGCTACAACTATCCAAGGGTCTGTGAATTAGACTCTTTAAAATGTGCAATGCCGCTTTGATCTTGGCAGACAGCATCCCTCATTTGAATGCCCCCTACCTCTTCTTCAAAGCAGATACTTTGAACCAAAGAGTTAATCAAACTCCTGAAATGAGTCCCAGGGAGTTGGAAACATGGCATCTTGCCCTGCCTGCCTATTTTGCAAGTTTTAAAATGCTGGGCTTCCCAAGAGCTAATACTTGAGAGTCTTTTAAACACAGAGAATGCTAAATGGGTCGGGGGGTTTTCTGTCATTAGCCTTGAGCCGCTAAAAGGGGAGCATGAGAAGGAAATGCAAACTATTTTATTTTTTTCTTTTTGGCTGGATCCATTTCTGATTTAAAAACAGAATAAACCAATAGGCTTAAAAAGAAAAATATGCATGAATTTATACACACCCAATAGTACTACCCACTTGTTAGCACAGCTCTTTACATTAATTCCTCTCTTCTTTTTTTTTTTTTTAATGCAACACAATGGGAGGCCTGCCCTGCCTGGCCACCCAGGAGCGGCCACAGTGAGCAGCCACCAACAGACCAGCTTGCATGAGGATGCCACAGCCCCCAGGAGAAACAGAAATATAAAAAAGTTTTTGAGGACCAATGAGATTAAAACTGATGAGATAAATTTTACTGCCAAATCTTTCTGAGAGAGGTTCCCAAGAAGGACAAGGAGACTTGCTCCCAGGCAGGGAGGGCATTGAATTTCCTGGGACTCAACCTCAGGGACAGGTTTATGGTCAGCAGGGTGGGCAGCTTTTTAATATGACAGTGGAAGGGGACAGTCAGCTGTCCTCTGCAAGGAAGAAAGAGGTCTGTTTAAAAATAAATTGTTAAAATAAATAAATAAGAGACTGAATATACATACAAGCAACGGCCAAACATATGTAAAAAATAGACTCTGACCCACAACACATGGCAACCTGCCCTCCTACCCCCCATCTACAGGGAACCAACCCCCTATCTGCAGTAAATAGCCCAGGAAACTGGCCTGCTGCAACTCAGCCTTGCAGGAAGCCAGAGTGCTATCTCTAGAAACAATGCAAGAAGCTAACCTACCCCAAATGGCCAGGACTTAGTTCATAACTGACAGCTTCTGTACTGTTTTACCTCACTTCCAACTTGGACCAACCAGAGAAAGCCACATACGCACCGCTAACCCAATGGCATAGGTCTTCTGGTTCTAGTTAACACACCTCTAGTTTCCTGAGGCCAGCAGCCTCCAGTCAGGGCACCCCTGGAGCCTTCCCCTTTTCCTCTGTGAAGCTGTCCCATCCTCTGCCTGCTTTTCAATCTCTGCCAAATGCAAGCAACCATCACTGCCTCTCTTGCTCTAACAAGCCCAGAATAAACAGCCTGTTTTTCCTCATGTGGTTCGTCTTTGTTTATTTCCACAAAAACAGCCTGAAAGGGCTAAGGTATGTCTGGGGAGCCTAATACAAAGATCTCTGGCAAGAGTGCAAGAGAACCTCATGGGTGGGACCGTGGGTGAAAAGCACTGTCACTCTTGCTATGACTGTCTCCATCTGTGTCCCTAGGCCTGAGGCAGCCTCAGAAGGAAACCTGAACCAACTCAGCTCCAAGAGTTCAAGCACTAGTTCGTCAGCTCAGTGTAGCCTCAGACCCCCCAGCCCTTCTAGTAACCACTGTTTTTGAGTTCTGAACATTCAGCTACAGAGCGTGTGCACTGTATGCGGTCACCCTTGTTTCCGTGTGCTCTGACAGTATCATATTGATTCCATAGCCATTGTCCCTACCCAACGCCTTCCAGAGTGTTTTGCATACTGAGGCCTTCTGATCGCTAATTTTAACTGATCTTTAGAAAACTCCTGTCTTATAAGGATTTGGAATAGTTAACTCTGGCAGACACACAGACCTTCATGTAACAAGAGTGAATCTAAAATTGCTTGTCATAGGGGGCCAAAATAATGTCAACATGCATTACATTTAGACATATGCTGGTCTAGAGTTCCAGCTGAGGAGAAACTAAAGATTTAACAGATAAAACCTAAGTCTCAGTGGCTTCAGAGAACAGATGTCTATTTTTCTCGATAAAGATTCCTCCAAATCAGTGGACAGTTGTCCTCAGAGCAATGATTCAAGGACGCAGGCTCCTTTTACCACATGGCTCCATCACCTTCAACACCAGATTCTCTAAGTTACCACGTTTGTCTGTGTAATGCCAGAAAGACCGTGGAGCCAGGCCTAGAGGTATGAACATTACTTTTCTAGCACATTCTATCAGACAGATCTTGATCCCAGGGACACTCCTAATTCAAGGGGGAGGAGGCTGGACAATGTGATCTAATTCTGGACTCAGAGGAAAGAGAAATAAAGAGCTAACCAGCTTCTGTTACGGCATTTATTAGGGCAAAAAACCTTTGCTGTGAAGACCTTGCTAATACCTACTCTCTAACCCGAATACTGGCTTGGTCTCAGCAAAATGTACACAGGGTAAGCTCTGAATTGGATTCTTCATACATCAAAGGATACAGTAAAACTCTTGATAGCTCAGCCTTCTCAGACATGAAGGACAGCTAACAATGCCTACAACAACAACAGAAAGCCCTGCCAATTCTCTCTGCCTTTTTAAAGGAGCTCTGAGCTTTAATTTTATTGCTTCCAGAAGCATTACAGCTTTCATGAGCCAGTGAACTAGTTAATTGGCTACAGTAATAACTGGGTCTTGAAAGGTGGCACTTAACCAAACAAATATTAAGAAACTGTGACTCTGGAGTATGAGCTTTCAAGGATGAAGGGTGTCTCATGTGTCATGGATTGACATGACCCCATAGGTGACAGTTAAGGACAAGACAGAAAACAGCATTTTAGAAAGGGAAACAATTGTAGGAATGCTTAGATTTGTCTCACATTCAGTCATTAAAACCCTAAGTTCTGACACGGCTGATTCTTTTGGCTAGAATTAAAATGCAAAAAATAAATTATAAATAAAGGTTTCTTTGCCACTCTGTGTCTGCCCCTTCTCTCCTTCTAATGCATAGACAGCCCAAGCAAATCTAATGGAAAAAGTAATCGAGATTTCAGTTCTAATGCAGATCTTGATTTATTTTGACTTATGTGCAGAATCCAGCAAAATGATCCCTGCCTTCCTATAGAAATGAGATGTCAGCGTGGTAAGAATACATTGTCCTACCCACAGACAGCCACAGCCAGTCTTCCAATTTCACATGTGCATGCTTCAAAGGACAGTCCAGATTGGGGCCCCTTCATCAGACTGACATGCACCACGCTGTATATCCATTTCTAAAGAAATAAAAGTTGAGATCCATACTGCACGTGAGTTTTCCCTGGGGTTCACCAACAAGAAAGGTCTACTTTCAGGTGGTTCATAGCAACACCAATCATAGGATAAAAGTAATGTGGCAATTTTTTCAAACGAGAAAATGAATGGCATATGCCAACCTGGCTCAGATATACCGTCTGTTTTCCATTGTAGTTGGCCGCAAATCAGCTCTCAATTTTCTGCTTGTTGTTTTCTCCCACACGGCTCGCCCTGCCTCTGCCAATGATCAAGTTTGCGTTAGCCCTACTTAGTCTTGTCCCACCACCTTCCCCATCTCAGGCCACAGACATTCTAGTTGAATCCCAAAGTTATCAGAGCAGATATTTATAATACCTAAAAAGCACATATTCATATGTTGTCTTTTCCCTACATTTATCTCTCATTACTTGCAATCTTGTGTTACAGGTGTCTCTTCTCCCCTCCATTAGCACTGATAAATTGCAGTTGATTATAATTCAGTTCCTTTTCTAGGGGGTTAAGTGCAGTAAAATGAGCAGAAAAGTAGCAAACAAGACATCAACAGCCTGTAATGGCTTCTTTTTACCTCTGATATTTTCTCAGATGATTCTGCCTAAAATTCTCCAATTTGGGGTAATGAGGCAGATAGTGTGTAATATGAGAAATTGGGGTAGAAGCAGCAGATAATGATGGTGGTGACAGAGGGTTTCATGTGGATAAAAACCTAGCTCTGTGTCGAAGGCTAGTCAGGGCTAATAACCCAGGTGGTAAAATGAGCCTCTATTTAATGGCTCTGTGAGTAAAAAGAGTATATTTTCAAGTTTACTTTTTAGAAAACAAAAAGAGCATATCTGATGGTATTATTTATAAATGAGGGACCTGGCTTCTGGGTTAAGAAATCCATTCTATCTGCAGCTCTCCCATGGCACAGGGACCTTTCGCTTGGAGTCACCAACATTTTAGGGACCCTTTTCTTACATTAGAATATTGGACCTGGGTGTCTTGGGTGTCTCAATTGGTTAAGCATCCGACTTCAGCTCAAGTCATGATCTTGCAGTCTGTGAGTTTGAGCTCCGTGTCGGGCTCTGTGCTGACAGCTGAGAGCCTGGAGCCTGCTTTGGATTCTGTGTCTTCCTCTCTCTCTCTGCCCCTCCCCTGCTCACACTCTGTCTCTCTCTCTCTCTCTCTCAAAAATAAATAAAAACATTAAAAAAAAAATCGGACACAATGTCATGGGCCTCTTGGGGCTGATAGGATCTCCAGATGTGAATCCATCTGTAAACAACCACGAAGACCACTGCCACGGAATGTGAGGGATTCGTCTCTTTATGTAAAAAAAATGTTTATCCTGAGTTTCCATTTATTAAGGGGCTTTATATAAAGAGGTTGTGACCACAATAAAATGCTCACTCTGAGGTGCATGTGGGGTGAAAGAGTTGAAATTTAGGAAGGACAAGAAATCTCTCCTGAGGCCACAAAAGGCCTGGCCTGCCGTCTCCCCCCTTCCCTCCAGGGACTGAACACACTCCCCAACCCCTAGTCCCTTTGACCCTCTCTCCCAGGACACTCCAACTGACCCCTGCCAAACAGCAACTCTGAAGACCATGCAGAGCTATTTGGTAAAGATCCTTCTGGAACCGCTCACCTTTTTAGAACTTTACTTATGCCCAACATTGTGTGGGCAACGCTTCGGACCGCTGTCTCTCCATTTCACCCTGAACTCCACACTATTGTACCACAAAATGCATAGGAGGCTCATGGGATCCCTTCAGAGTCATGCAAAGCAGGCATTCTTCTCTTGTCTCACCAGTATGTTCCCTGGTGACATGACTGCTAATCTTGCACTCTTTTAAGACCCATCTTCACACCCACCTCCCACATTTAATGTTCTAGACTGGACTCAGACACCTACAGGAGCCCAGGAGCCTCAATTTCCTTGCTGCCTGGCCATCCTATACCTAAGGAAGAGGGCTTGATCCTTTTCCAAGGACCCACACTTTCTACCTTTGTCCCTAATCCCATCTTCACGCTGATGAAGTTTTGGGGGATGATGGTAGGGTGGTCAGAGCCAACGGCCAAGAAAGAATTCTTGAAGATGTCTTGGTGCAAAAAGGTGATTTTATTAAAGTCTGGTGATAGGACCTATGGGCAGGAAGAGCTGCACTGGGGTCGTGACAGATAACTCCTTACATACCCTCAGGTTGGGAGGGGGTCAGGAATAGAGTAGTCTTTGAGGAATTTTGGAAGCAAGGTTTCCGGGACCTTGAGGGGCTAACCTTTGCTAGAGAAACACCATTTGTTACCATTTAGTAAAATCTCAGTCATGAGACCCTTCAGATGTATATTGGAGGCCATAAGCTTGAAGTATTATTGTCAGCATGTATCTTGGGAGAGTTGAGATAAAGGAAGTTTCCAAAGGAATTTTTATATGTTAAAATAGACTTACAATATCCTGGGGGTTGGAAAAATATAAAGCCAAGATTCCCTTTTGCCCATAGCAAAGTGTCATCATCAGGGCAGCTGAGCTCCCAGAGGGAGGTCACTCTGCCAGTTTCAAGGACTTCTCAATGGACCATAGGCAGTAAGGAATTTAATTCTTCATTTGCCTTAGTTCCCCACATCACAATGGCAAGCACTTAAAGCCCTTTCCATCTTGATGAGGGTATTAGGGCTCCACGAAACAGAGTCTATAGGTTTCTGGAGTTTAGACTATGGATAAGATTGCCTTTTTCTTGCAGTTTACTAATTATCTGTAAACTGCAGGAGACTCCTGTCCTGTAGGACTGTGATCTCTATCAGCCAACCATTTGCTTTCTTTCCTTTTCCCTGTTCTTGGGCAGCCACCAGTGTCTGAAGAATATCACACATGACCTACCTGGTGGGGGGGGGGGGGGTGCTGTTAGCCTGTACTTTGCCCTCAGCTGGCCCCACGCTACCTCATCAATGCCTTCTCTGAGACTTACTTTCAACATTCCTCCTCAGTGGTACCTCAAATTTCCCCCTCCTTGATACTATAGGAATCCAGAGTATGCCACCCCAAATATGCCTCTCCGGTTAAGATTTGCTTTTGAGAAACAGCAGGCACAGGAGAAGCTCTGAAAATGGTATAAGTTATCCTTTGTAAGGGAAATTTACATTTATAAAGGAAATCTCCATCTGTAAGGGTATCTCCCTTTCAGTACTAGAAAGAGGAAAATAGCTCCAAGTCACAAGAGACTCTATCAATGGAGAAGACTTAAATCATAACCAACCTTTCCCTTGTTTACTATGTTTTCCTGGTCACCTCCTCTTAAGTGGCCTTCCCCACACCCTTCTTTCTTTGAGTTAGCTGAAGATAGTTATTTAAGCCTGAATTCTAAACCATCTCTTTAACCACACTTATTTCTCATATCTATGACATATACATGTTAATAAAATTGTTTGTTTTTCTTTTATTAATCTGTCTTTTGTTACAGGGGCCCCTGCCAAGAACCTAGAGGAATAGAGAAAATATTTTTTCTTCCCCTGCAATACCTTTCTATTCTTGGGTTATTCCCTACTTTAAATGAAAAGGAAAAAACCGAAATGAAGTAAAATCTCTTTCTCTGCTCCAGCTATGCTTACATAGCTTGGGTTTACTTCTCCTGCTGCCAAATGTCTTAAGTTAGACAAAACCCCTCATAATCTGTTCCTTCATTCCACCAACAAAATTTCATAGTTATCCTCTCTTCAGTAATGCTTTCTTAGACACCAAAACTTTAAAACTTCTTTTTGCTTAGGTCAGACCATCAGAATATTACATCACTTCATTACTTATTGAATTTTAATTGCCTTTTTAAATGTTTCTTGAAGAGCAATATACATAAAGTGGACAAATCATAAATGAAAAGCTCATTGAATGTATACAAACTGAACACACCTATATACCAGCACCCAGACCAAGAAACAGAACATTAGCAGAATTCCAGACTTCCTACTCATGTCTTCCTGTCACTTACTGCCCCTTCCCTCAACAAGTTAACTGCTATCCTGACTTCTGAAGCCATACAGTCCTGTTGCTTGTTTGTAAACTTCCTATAAATGGAAACATACCATATGTATTCTTTTGCATGTGTCTTCTTTTGTCCAACATTGGAATTATATGTTTATCCATATCGTTGAGCACAGTTGTAGTTCATCCATCTCGTTCCTGTAACTTATCATTGTGTGGATATGTTACAAGGTGTTATCTATTCCACTTTTGATGGGCATTCGAGTAGCTTCCAATCTGAGAGATTTTATGAATAGTGCTGCTATGAACATCCTAGTATATATCTTTCAATAAACACACGCACACATTTCTACTGAGTATACATTTAGAAATAAATGGCGGGGCAGGGGGCACAGAGTATTCCTATCTTCAGTTGTAATGTTATAGATACTGCCAGTTTCCAGAGCAGTTGTGTTGCAGGATTTTTTTTTTCACCACAATACCTGAGAATCGTTGTCTCGCCACTTCGAAGAATGAAGAGGTGGACACAAAATGAGCAGTAGGCAAAAGTTTATTACAATATAAGATTAGAAATGAAGACTAGTAGGAAAGCTCCCCTTACAGAAAGGGGACATTAGAAAGTGAATGCCTGAGGACTATAGGGGAGGGTCCTTGTTTTATAAGGCTCTGGTCAGCCCTCCCTCTTCCTTTCCCCCTTGTTCCTTCTCAAATTCTACCCTTATTGGCTGGATAGCTCTAGGTGCTGGGTTGTGCATTCCTGATTGGCTTGTTTTCATTGCACGAGGGGTGGTCTATGGCCATACTTAGGTCTTTTGTCAAATTCCTGAAGGGAAACCTGAGGGGTAGTAGGTGGGGTCTGTTACTTGTTAAGAGGAACCTTACACCTGAGAGGGTTTGCTGTTGTCACACACTCCCAGCATTGTTCCAAAATAGGTGATTTTCCCCACCCAGGGACCTCGGTTGCTAATCTTTCCCTCTCTGCCTACTGAATCCTATCTTCTCCTGTCATAGTTGTAACAATTTACATCCCACTAGCAGTGTGTGAGTTTCTGGTTGTTTCATATCTTTGCCAAAACTCGGTATTTTTTTTAAATCTCTTTTATTTTAGCCATCCTGGGGGGTGTGCACCAATGATTTTTATCTATGAGATCCAGTAACCTCATCTTCCTTCAATATTTAACATTGCAGATGTCTTCCCTTACCTCATAAACTCTTTTCTTCCAGGTTCAATCTATGCTGTGCCTTGTCTCTTCTGCTGTGTCCTTCTCTTGTTTACCCCTCCCTATTTGCAGCATTGCTCTTTTTTTCTCTGCAAACTGTCTCTCTCTATAATCATGTCCTTTACTACAACTCTGGCTGTCGCCTCTGTGAATATCTCCTCTTAAGTCCCAATTCCTTCAAACCTTGACAAGGCAGTCTTCTGTTGTTTTATTCATTTATTCATCCACTTGTTACTGATCTTTTAGTACGTATTTGTTGACTGGTTGCTTACTGGGTATCAAGCAGTTTGGTAGGAAGCAGAGATATGAATTCAAATAAGAAATGGACTTTGTCCTCATTAGCTGGACTGAATTGTGTGTCTGTCTCCCCAAAATTCATATGTTAGAGCCATACTCCCCAAAGTGCTATTTGGAGATAGGATCTATAAAGAGGGAATTCAGGTTAAATAAAGTCATAAGTGTGGGGCTTTAATTCAACATGACTAGTATCCTTATAAGAAGAGGAAAAGATACCAGAAATGCTGTTGTGCACAGAGAGAAGGCCATGTGAGGACACAAAAAGAAGGTAGCCATCTGTAAGCCAAGGAGAGAGGCCACAGGAGACGCCAACATTATCAGCACTTTGATCTTGGGCTTCCAAACTCCAGAGCTGTAAGAAAATGCATTTCTGTTGTTTAAGCCACCCAGTCTGGGTTATTTTGTAATGACAGCCCTAGCAAACGAATGTACCCTCAAACAGCTTACTATCCTAGGGAGACGACAAAAAGTAAACCAACATTTCTCATCCGATGTGCAATACACTGTGATAGAGGTTTACCAGGAATACTTGAAGGCATAGAGAAAGCATCAGGAGAAAAAAGATAAGGGTACAAAGTGGCATAAGACACCTTCCCCTAGGAGATATGCTTAAACTAGAGAAATCAGCAGAGATTATCTGGGCAAAAAGTGCAGGGAAAAGTATTTCACACAGAGGAACGAACACATGCAAAACGTGGACAGCATGGCATATACAGTGAAACTAAGTAATTTCAGATGGGTGGAGGGTAGACCATGAGAGAGGGTAGAATCAAAAGATAAAACTGGAAACATACATTGAAGAGAGTCTACACCCTGCTAAGAAGAGACTGAATCAATAAGTCAAGAAATCCATAAATGTAGTGGGGTACTGCTGTTTAATTTTCTGAAAAAAATCATGTCTGAGTAAGGGATCTTATTTTAGTACCAAAACTAAGGCTGCCATATGTCCTGGGTTTTCCAGGACTCTACTGATTTAAAATATTTTGCCTTATCAGACCATGTGTCAGAACACAGCCCAATTTAGGGTTAGGAAAATTTTGTTACCAGAACTTCATTCCATCCCACTCACCATATTGTTTTTTCCAAATAAATGGTGACATTGTTTCTAGTTGGTATCTTATAAAAATAATTCTGATTTGAGTTTGCAATTTGTACTTATGAATATTCAAGTGCACAATTCTGGTTAAAGTCAGAGCTGAAAAGCTGTGCTGCAGGCAACAAAAATAATCTTCTCAAAGCTACATTTATTTTAAGTAAAAAGTTGTAGCCTGAAGGCCAAAGAAAAAAGAATTAATATTTTATTATTACCTTGTTGCTTTGCTTCTAATGGAGTGATATTTTTCCTTTTTTAAAAAAGTAATTTTTTTGAATGTTTATTTATTTTTGAAGGAGAGAGAGACAGAGCGTGAGCAGGGGAGGAGCAGAGAGAAAGGGAGACACAGAATCTGAAGCAGGCTCCAGGCTCTGAGCTGTCAGCACAGAGCCCAACACAGGGCTCAAACTCACAAACGGTGAGATCATGACCTGAGCCAAAATGGACGCTTAACTGACTGAGCCACCCAGGTGCTCCTAGTGATTTTCTTTCTTTCTTTCTTTCTTTCTTTCTTTCTTTTTTTTTTTTTTCATTTACTAAGTATTAAAGATTTGGCTATTATAATAGCATAAAGTTTAGCCACTTTGGCCAATTCAGGTGTAAGTCTCATGTATCTATGGGCTTCATATGACTCAGTCTCTGCAGAGAATCAAATGTCAGGAACCCAACTCAGCAGCCAAGAGAAAATTTGAGAGGGATTCCAAACTTTAGGTTTATCTAAGAACAATTAGTAGTTACAACTCACAACTCACAGCAGGAACACTTCTTAGAAGCTTCCTTCCTCCTTGTCTTCTGTCAATCGTGCAATTGTGCCAATGCCTCTTCCTTGCCAAGTTGCTGACATTCACCTCCTTTCTCCTACCCCAGCTTTCTTATTATGGTGATTATCTTAGTTCTTGGCTTTATTTCTACTTGTCTTGGCTCATTATCTGCATTCTCCACAACAAAAGGACATGGAGAGCTTCACCAGACATGAAGGGACCCTTTCCCCACCATTTAATTCTCTCAACCCATGATCCTACTTCTACTTCATAATCAGTCTGGGAATTGGGAAGGCAGAGCTCAAGCACTCTTTAGAGGTTGAGGAGGATGAAATTTTATTTAAAAGCTGGTGAGAGTATGGTAGTCCCTCAAAACAAAAACAAAAACAAAATTAAGCATAGAATTTCCACATGTTCCAGCAAATCTACTTCTCAGTATATACCCAAGAGCATTGAAAGCAGGGACAGATATTTATACACCCATGTTCATAGAAGCATTAATTGCAATAGCCAAGAGGTGGAAGTAACTCAAGTGTCCACCAACATATGAATGAATAAACAAGATTTGGTATATCCATACAATAAAATATTAGTCAGCCATTAAGAAGAATACAATTCTGATGCATGCTACCATATGGATGAATCTTAAAAATATTTAAACTACATAAAATAAGCCAGACAAAAGGACAAGTAGAGTACAATTCCACTTATGTGAGGTAGCTAGAATAGCCAAATGCATAGAGACAGAAAGTAGAATAACGGCTACCAAGGACTGGGGATAGAAGGAATGAGGAGCTGTTTCATGGGTACAGAGTTTCAGTTTTGGAGACAGATGGTGGTGATAACTGCACAACACTGTGAATATACTTTATGTCGCTGAATTATACACTTAAAAATGGTTAAAATGGTAAATCTTCTGCTATGAACACAATAAAATAATTTTTTTAAAAACCTCATGGGTAGGAGAGAAGAAAGTTTAATACCAGTCTCATCACACAGAAAACATTTAAGTGGGAATGTACTGAGCTCTCTATTGATTAAGTTTCTCTATTTGAGAGAGAACACACATGCACATGAGCAGAAGAGGGACAGAGAGAGGGAGAGAGAGAATCCCAAGCAGACTCCACACTGTCAGCGCAGAGCCCAACGGGGGGCTCCCACAAACCGTAGGATTATGATCTGAGCCAAAATCAAGAGTTGGACACTTAACCGACTGAGCTAAGCCACCCAAACCCCCCCAACTTCCTATTTTTGATCAGAGTAAAAATAATACTTAGTTATTCTATAAACAGCTATACGGTAAGTTGTCATTCACCTATGAAATGATACGGTCTCCTTAGTCATAAAACACTTAATTGTTGACTATCTCCATGTTGGTGTCTTTTAATGCTGTTGTTTGTGTTATACTATGTGTTTCCCAAGTACAACATTCTGAACGAAATTAGAGAGGCAATATGAACAAAATATTTTGCCTCCATCTCTACCAATAATTACAGAAATTCCAGCCACCCTACAACATATCCCTAAACAATTCTAGGAGTCCCCAAGATGAATGAGCAAAATCATCTCTCCTTTCTAGAAAACCCTTAGATTTATGGCTGAATCTCTACTACTTTTGTCAGTAAAAATTAAAAATTTTATTTTTAAGCTGCTAACAAATCTTAGGATGAATAAAGGCATGTAACACAATGCCCAAAGGTAGGAAACTCATTAAAAATGATCAAGAACTCTCTAAACCAAGATTCTTAAAATTCTAGGCACCAGTGAACCTGCTCTAATTACAAATCATCAGTTTCAGAAAATGACAAATGTTTCTGACACAAGTATGTTTAATAAAGAACTTACTTAAAATTAAAAAATTGTAAACCCCAGGTAACAGTATTTTTGAAATCCAGAGCACAATTATTCACACATGATTTGGTCACAAAGCACGTGATAACTTGGGATGTGACTTTCAAGATTGCAAGGATCAGTATGAACCATGTGGGCCAACAGCCAGGGCAGCTCTTGGGCTGGGCATAAGCCCATGTGCCATCCATAACCTCACCATGCCATCCATGACCTCAATGTGCCATCCATGACCTCTGCATCTTTAGCCACATCACAACTGCACAGTGATGACTGTATTTTTAAATGTTTTTGTGAAAATCTGAGCATCACCATGAAATCATGAAGTAGGAGTTGCATACCATAGTTTCTCCATAAGTGAAAAATCCAGATTTCAGGAGATTGAAGTATCTTGCCCAATGTCCCACAATATCAAATCCAGATATAAAACAAGACTTTCTAGCTTAATCATTCATTAAACTAATATGCAATGAGTACTTACTATTGTCAGACACTGTTCTACACTCCTAGGATACATCAATTTAAAAACAAAGAAATGATGCCCACTTCCATGGAGTTTATATTCTGATAGAAAAATGTACTGGTTATAATTTTAAATAGAGTAGTCAAGATAGGCTTCCTTGAGAAGAAAACATTTGAGTAAATACTTGAAAGGAGGTGAGGGAATCAGCAGTATAAATATCTCTAGGACATGAGTCCAGTCAGAGAGAAAAGACAGAGCTGGAAAGCACTAGTCCAGAAATAAATAATACTGGTGGGGGGCTGAGGGTTGGTAGGCAGTGAAGATGATGAAAAAATAACCCATTAACACATATTTTGGAAGTAGAGTTGATTTATCTCACTGATAAATTGGATGGATGACTTACATTTTCTCCAGAAGGTGTTGAGATGATTTTTGGAACAGATTCAAAAGACACTAGTTGAGGACACTTGATGGAACATCAGCAATGAATCCAGACTCAGACCAACATTGGGTTTATGGCTGAGAGAAAGAGTAAGGAATCATCTTGGGCTGGAGCAGAGTGAGGTGGCAGTCACAGAGACCAGAGGGTAACAAAGGTGAGACTGTGGAGCCTTGTAGATCATGAGAAGCACTATGGCTTTTACTGTAAGGAAGATGAGGAGCCAGTAGAGAGCTTCAAAAGAGGAGGAGAATAATCTACTTTGGGTTTTAATAAAGCTGCTAGATTGATAACTTATCCAGGACAAGGATGGAATAGGAAAGCCAGCAGAAGGTTATTGTGGTAATCCAGGCTTGAGATGAGGATGGCCTGGATCAAGGTGTTGGCAGCAGAGATGGTGACAAGGACCAGAATCTGGATGTATTGTGGAGACAAAGCCAACAGAATATGCTGAGGGGTCAAATGTGTGGTATAAAAGAGGGGTTGTGTATGTGGTGTGAGAGAAAGAGAAAGAGAGGAATCAGGGGTAGCATTAAGTAACTGGAAGCATGGGATTGCCAAGCACTGAGGGAAATGATACTAAGGAGATGGGTCTGGGGAGGAGAGACAGGAGGTCAGTCTAGACAAGTTGAGTGAAAGATGTCCCCCAGGAGGAGATGTCGACAAGTCTGTAGGACTACAACTCTGGACTTCAGGAGACACTGTTTGGTTAGGACATGAACTCCGGGTGCTCATCCCAGCTTCATGTCCATCCCACTTCCACAGCTTGGACTTCTCCAGGATGAGAAACACAGTAGTCAGGTTAAATCTTCAGTACCTTCCTGTTGCCCTCAAAATCAGTACTTGCCTGGGGTGCCTGGGTGGCTGAGTCGGTTAAGTGTCTGACTCTCGATTTCCACTCAGGTGATGACCTCACAGTTCATGAGTTCAAGCTGTGAGTGCAGAGCCTGCTTGGGATACTCTCCCTCTATCTCTGCCCCTCCCCTGCCCATGCTCCCTCTTCTCTCTTTCTCTCTCTCTCTCAAAATAAATAAATTAATATTAAAAAAAGAATTACAAAAACAATTAAAAATCTGTACTGTCCTTATTTCCAAGAAGCATAACCAGTAATCCTGCATTTTACCTACAGGGATTCTTAATCAAGGGCCTCCTTGCCCGATGTCATATAGCAGAGACCCCATTACAGAACTTCAGGCAAAAGATGCAACTTTGTGTAAGATGAAACTTAAAAAACTGGCTTTGTGATTTCTTGAATATGGCATCATTTCTCTAATATCTGTAGTATATTTCATCATTTTTCCCTACTTTACCAGAAGGATGCATTTTTTAATATATTCTTGTAGGAGAATTTCTTTAAAGTCTGGGGAAAACCATAAGTAGCTGAGTGATCCAAAAAAGCCACACTCAATGCATCTAAATAACCTCGTCTTTGGTTAACAATGAATTGATGCCAGTGGAATGGTATTTAAAATTTTTTTCCTATAAATGTGACATATGCATCCCTGTGCATCAGCATACGCTCGGCTGAAAACATTTCAATGAATGACAAGTTGATTGGCCCCAATTTGAAAAGCATAGTGTATAGAAACATAATTTTGGGGGTGGCCAACATTATGACAGATACTATATTCTGCTCATACACAGAACTTGTTTGAACTGTTTGGGGAATTTTGATAGCCTGTGAATGCTTTCCACAAAGAAAATTGGCAAGATAGGAAAGGGAGGAAAAGAATGAAATGGAATTAACAACTGTTGGGCAACTACTATCAGCCAGACATTATTCAAGAGAAAATGGTGGGGCGAGAGATTGATTGATAATTATTGTTTTTACAACTGAAGACAACAGAATGATAGTGAATGGAGAGAGCAATGGCTTTGCAATGGAGAGCCCTAGCACAGATCCCAGCTTTGTCTCTTACTGTGAGACCTGTCACACTAACGATG
This sequence comes from Panthera leo, assembly GCF_018350215.1. Classification (NCBI taxonomy): domain Eukaryota; kingdom Metazoa; phylum Chordata; class Mammalia; order Carnivora; family Felidae; genus Panthera; species Panthera leo. The sequence continues at coordinate 71,564,231 of NC_056679.1, read as the reverse complement.
TCACTTCTCTGACCTTCAATTTTTATATCTATAAAAGGAGGACAACAATAGATAGTTTCTAGGTAGTTGTGAGAACTGATTTTATTTGTATTCATACACACACACACACACACACACACACACACAGCCCAGCTTAGCTCGAACTTTATTACAAATGGGGCATTAGGGGAGGATGTGATGTGAAAGGTACCTGAACTATTCATTAGGATACACAGATGCTTTAGATAATCAAAGAAAGAGCACTGGTCACTTCTGCTAAGATGCCATACAGGGTCTGATTGATTCACAGGCTCAGATACTCAAGGGCCACCTGGGTGGCTCAGTGCGTTAAGCCTCTGACTCTTGATTTCGACTCAGGTCATGATCTCATGGTTTGTGAGATCAAGCCCCATATCAGGCTCTGTACTGCTAGCATGGAGCCTGCTTGAGATTCTCTCTCTCTCCCTCTCTCTCTGCCCCTTCCCTGCTTGCATGCACCGTGCACTTTCTCTCTCTCAAAATAAATAAATACACTTAAAATAAAGAGCTCAGATACTTGAAAGGATAAACAGGATGCAGCAGAGATCCCCCCCTCTACAGTAGACATCAGTATAATGTGGCTACAGTATAACATCAGCCACACCAAGACCCTCTTCTGTGGTCTTCTCATTCAGTTTACTGAGCTTATCTCAAAAGCTGTGGCCCTGTCACTTAAAAGCCACCAAAATAATTACGCTAGAAAGTAAGATATAGGAGTGAAAAACACATCTTGATTCTTACAAAGAACCTAGAAGATATTTTTTTCAACAATTTCCTATCAATATACATCTGGCCTCATATTAAAGAGAGCAAGAGGTCTGTTCAGCAAAACTGCTGACTCGTAGGGAATCGGAATCCCTTTATTATTTTCATTTTCTTCGACCTGCTGTGAATAACCATAAGGATGAGGGCCAGTTCCAAATCCTGATCCCAAATAAAAAGTTCAGGAGAATGGATGGCATATGGAGGCTGGGGATTAAGCAGGAAGGGGAGATGACCAGAACTAACCCCTGGAGACAGAAGGGAGGTAGGCTGAAAGGGAAGGAAGTTTGGCTTTCCAATATGATCTCACGGGGACCTTAACTTTCAAATGAGAACCGTGCCTCTCATTTGCTGTGTAATCACATATCGATTGGGTTTTTCAGATTGGCTCTGTGAGAAATTCTATGGCACTTTTAGAAGTAAAAGTGGGTAGATCAGCTCCTTTTCAATTGAATTTGCCATCAGAGCCAGAAGAAGATATAAGAAATAATAAGTAAGGGGGTGGGGAGGACTTTTCTTCAAATGTGTTATACTGGTCTTTACTTGCATAACAAAATCATCTCAAAAAATAGGTTTATATTAGCATCTGTATAAGGAGAGCTAAAGAAAGACAAGAGAAGTACAAAATTGCAGTGTACTTGTTGAATGTGAAGTGCTTTTGTTTTCTTAAATCTGAGCTACACCAGGCAAACCTCACTGGGGAATATGGGGCCAATGCTGTAGGCTTAGGAGGACATTCACGTGACCCATGCAATGGCACAGGCTGAGAGTAGATAAAAGCCCAAGGCCATGCACCTGCAGGCACACCTGGGGAGTAGTGTCATGCAATAGAGTCAAGGTCAAGGACAAAGAGCTATGGTGCAAGTGTTGAAGCTTAACAGCAACCAGAGGAGATGCTGGAAACTTGGTCTCTACATGGAAAGGCCTCTGCCTCTGACGCATGGCCTCAAGTGGCCTCCTGCCTGGAAGAGAGAAAGGGCACATCGGCCAGCCCTGCCAGGGGTCTTAGAGAAGAATCTTTGCCCTCGGTTCAGTTTTCCTTGGAGTCCTCTTTCCAGTCTCTTTTTGTCCTCAGAGGACTAACAGTCAGAGGTAAAATCTGGTGTAAACAGAGAGGACAGGAGCCACATTAGCAGAGATCCTCTAAGTATTCCATGTAACTCACAGTACTCCAGCCCTGCTCCCCAGGGCTTTCCCTATACCTGGAGCAACCCCTGAGGGGCAGGAGAGGCAGTCACACCTCTTCTGGGCTGGGGGAGGGGGTTGTCTTGGCGAGGAGAGCAATGTGTACTTTTCACCTAGCAAACTGGCTATACACACAGATTTCTATGCTTTCCCAATTTTTTACCACACACATATTATTTTGACATCACCAAACTACAATAAGTGACATAAAAATAAAGACTAAGAGCTAAAATACTTAAAGCCTAAAGTATAGTTACTTTACGTCACTTATGTGGTTTACTACACTCCACAGGTTTTCAGATTAGCATCCCTCCCACTGCTTCTAAAAGTGCCACTCATAGTTCATTATAAAATATTCATTTACTCCCCTTGGGCTCTGGAGCAGAGACATCTGTCTTAATATTAGCAAATCCCTTCAGTTAAAAGTAGTTGCTTTTGTCTTGTTCTACTTAAACCCACTTTAAGCAAATATCGAAAACTATTTTTTAAGTTTAAAGATGTACAGGTGGGTATATACCCAACAGAGTTGCAAGCAGGTTCTCAAAGAAACATTTGTCCACCCGTGTTCACAGCAGCCCTATTCACAATAGCCAAGAGATGGAAGCAACCCAAATACCCACTGGCAGATGGATGAATAAACAAGATGTGGTCTAGCCATATACCTCTAGGCTATTATCCAGCCTTAAAAAGGGAGGAAATTCTGACACATTCTACACCATGGATGAAACTTGAGGACATTATGCTCAGTAAAATAAGCCAGGCACAAAAGGAAAAATACTTTATGATTCTACTTCCATGAACTATCTTCAATTGTCAAAATCATAGAGACAGAAAGTTGAACAGAGGTTGCTGGAGGTTGAGGGTAGAGAAAGAATGGGGAATTGTCATATAATGGGCACAGAGTTTCAGTTTTGCAAGATGAAGAGTTCTGGAGATTCAACTCATGACAATACGAACCTACTTGACACTAGTGAACTGTACGCTTAAAACTGGTCAAAGATGGTGATTTTGTATGTATTTTACCACGATTAAAACAATGAAATACGCAGAGCACAATATATTTATTAGATGAAAAAGGCCTTGAGAAGGAAGTGAAATTTCAGGAGATAATCCTTGACAAAGAGTGGGGTTGGGGGCTGGGAGTCTTTGGAAGGGATTTCAAAGCAAAGGCAGCAGCATTCAGAAATCCATTCAGAGTTCATTGGCATGCCCCCAGTGGCTTAGGGACACATGGAGGGCTGGCACTAGGACTAATGTGAATGCATGCACAGCAGAACACTGGGTAGGTCTAGAATATGGGAGACCTGAGAGAGTTAGGGTCTTGATGCTAAGGGCACAGTTTTGGGTATGGATGGACACAAAGGGTAATAGTGAGCCACCATGGGGATTTGACAAGAGAGGTGGCACTGTCGGAGCAGCAGGTCAGAAAAATGAATTTGGCAGCTACACAAAGGGTTGACTGCAGGGGAGCCATGCTAGAAGCAGGGAAGCCAGTGAGGAATGGGTTGTAATTATTGGTCTTGGAACATAAGCATTTCCTTGCCATTAAATTGGTCTTACCACAATAAGTCACAGTATTTACCCAGTCCTGTGATAAAATGGCTCAGTATTTTACAGTAAGAAGTCTCCAAGGAGACTTCAGTATTCACATCCCAACAGATGCAAAAGGAAAATATTGAGGAAAGGGAGCCTTAAAGAGAAAAAAAAAATGAAGGAGAAATATAAAGACTAACATATCAGGGAAAGAAATTGCAAACCCAACTGATTTGTATCAGAGAACAATCAACATTCTTTTCTTCAAAAAATAGTTGGACTAAGGGCACCTGGGTGGCTCAGTCGGTTAAGCGTCCGACTTCAGCTTGGGTCATGAACTCGTGGTCTATGAGTTCAAGCCCCACATCAGGCTCTGTGCTGACAGCTCAGAGCCTGGAGCCTGCTTCCAATTCAGTGTCTCCCTCTTTCTCTGTCCTTCCCCTGCTCTCACTTTGTCTCTCCCTCTCAAAAATAAATATTTAAAAGAATAGCTGGAATATTTAACTCTAGCAAAAAGCAATTTATTAACATTTCACACGTTAATGAGCATTTCTTCTGAAGACTGTTGACTAACCAAGAACCCTAATGAGAGAGAAGAGCGTGCACAAGTGAAAAAGCACAGAGGAAAGAAAGCACTGAACATCTCATGGATGAGTGAAGATCCCATCCCCAGTGGAATGTAGAGTATGAGTGAGTGAGAGGCAGAGGGAAGTATGTGTGTGTGTGTGTGTGTGTGCGCGCACGCGTGCCCACATACATGCGTAATGCACATACACACGTGCGGGTGCTCAGAGCTGGTGGGTGCATATGGTGGGAAACATAGATAAAGCCAAACAGAGAATGTAATGGCGCTGAGTTACATACAGACTTTATTGTCAAAGCTATTTGCTGGCAAGAATGAGCTCATGAAAGATCATGAACGAGGCTAAAAATGAACTTATATTTAAACCTCATGTCAGGAAACTTTGTTTGACTCTGGGACAGATAACTTAACCTCATGGAGTCTCAATAAATACACGTCTAAAACAGTATGAACATACTTAATGAAAGTGTTCTGAGGATTAGAAATAATGCAGAGAAAGTGCCTGGAATAATGCCTGACACACAATAAGTACTTAAAAAAAAACAATAAAATGAAAATAGGATTGTATTATTTATATGTGTCTATACAAAATATTCTTATTAGTGATTGTTTCAAGGAAGCCTACTTAGGCACATACCCTTACAACAGCATACATTTATTGAGCATCTATTATATGCCAAATGCTAGGTACTAAAAGGATACGGCAAGATCTCTACCCTACAATTAGATGTAACCTGACATATTTGTATATTAACTCTCCAAAGCCTCATATATTGTTAACAAGGTCAAGTGCACAAGTGAAAATCCCAGTTGATGGAGGATGGGAGAACCCTGAAAGCAGGCCAGAGCACCCAGGCCAAGGTGTGAGTCAGACTGTGGAAGTGCAGAGCTGCCCCCTACTGGAAGGAGGACTTGATGACCAAGAGGTCTTAATTTTCCAAGGCCAAGATAGGCTTCCCAGATTGCTCAGCCTTACTACTTACTACAGAGGGAAAGCAAAGGAAAAGCAAGGTGAAGAAGTATGTTCTTGGATGAGGTCATGGGCAGCCAGCTGGAAGGAAGGGGAGGAAGGACAGCTGCTGGTCTTCCCTTTGCAGGCATAAGCCATATTATACCAAACCAAAAGCAAAGATCCAGACTCCTTATAAAAGCAAAGATCCAAAGCACTGAGAGTGCCTTTGCCAGAACAAGAGGATAAGTGTGAAAAGAGTGAGTCTCCCCACCTGCACAGGCCAGCCCACATCACTACTTTGATCTCATGTTGCAAACAGATATTCAGCAACCTCCGACGTCCTCTGACATGAACCATTTTCCATTCAGCCAGCCATGTTTACCCCAGCTACACACGGCCACCTCTCATGTCAGATACCCCCACCTCCATCAGAGAAGGTAGGACGTAGACATAGAATAACATGTAATTTCACATGGAGCTGCTCAGGGGATATTAACCTTAGGTTGATTATCAAGGGAAGTCATAGAGATGAGGCCTTCAAATAGGCCTCAAAAGTACTCACAGACAAGGTGGAAGAATGAGGATCGCCCTAGGAGATTAGTGGGTTCGTGTGGAGGAGCAGGGGGACAGAGAACAGAAGAGCAGGTCAGGAGTCAGTTCCCAAAGATGCAAAATGCCAGGCCCACTCTGTGAACAGTGGGGTTCTTCATGCAGAAAATAGAATTGAAGAAATATTCATTGGGCAATTTCAATCCAAGTTGCCCCATTGGAATTCTCTTCTCCCTCCCCATTCCATATCCTCTTCCATTGATTCATATCGCCCTTAATAACACCACCCACCAGTTTCCCTACATAGAAACTTGGAGTCATCTTAACATATCCTTGTCCCTCATCTAAGCAGACATTATCTCCTATCTATACTGCCTTCTGTAAATATTTCTCAAAATCCTCTCCTCTCCATCCCTGCTACCACCTTCCTAATTCAGGCCCTCATTATCTCTTGGTCATCTTGCCTCAAATCATAACCATGATACTATATACTCACACTATTTTCCAGCTCCTCATTGTTTTCATGAAAAAGTCCTTGGTTTGTTACATGAGACCCTTGGTGGTCTAGTACTTACCTACACCCCCTGGCTCACTTGTCATTCCTCCTTCTACATCACTTATTCTCTAGCCATATCAAACTGCCTATTTGGGCCAGACTATTTCATATCTCAGGACCTTTGCATGTGCTATTCCATCTGCTTTGACCTCAATTCTATTCCTCTACATGTCCTTCAGCCACCTAATATTTACTTACTCCTTCCTGGAGACAGCAGTTCAGGCACAAGCACGACCTCTTACATGAAGCTCCTCTGACAGCTCAGGCTGATTTCATAACCATCTTTTCTCTTTCCTTGGTACTCCACTGCCTTTATTATAGTACACATCATACTGGATGGATTGGCCTTAGGTGTCTGTTTCCCCCATTCAGCCATTTTATCCAGCCCTATGTCCCCAACACCTACCAGAATGCTAGGTTCAAAGTAGATGTTTAATAATTGTGTTGCATTTAATACAAGAAGAACATAAACAAATGCTAAAAATCTGTGCCAGACACAGAGAAACTTGGGACTCTTGAGATTTTATAACCTGAGCATTCCTCTGAATGGAAACTTCCAAAAGCAAAATGAAGCCATAACTGGGTAACTGGGAAAGAAGTTTTGTTGAGGTCCAGGTGAGTTGGCCCATTATGTATAATGACTTGTAGGGTCAGATTATAAAGGTAGAGACATTTACGTGCCTGTGTATATGTGAGTTCATTTTATTCTTAAGGTACTCTGCCTTGCTGGACTTAGCATGGTCCTCAAGCATTTAATTCTGGCATATATAAGGGAGTTGAAATTATCTTGCAGAAAACCCAAGATGTCTTCTCAGTATCTTTCATCTGACCAAACTGGTGCCCCCATTGAGCCTTTGCTCCCACCTCTGCCACCAAATGCCCTTCTCATCCTTGGATGTGGAAGTACACCAGAATGTTAGGACAGATCTTCCCCTACCAGGCAGGGCTCTGAGCCATCCTGCTGCTTGCACCCTGCATTGCCTCAAGTGCTTGAAAATGAACCCAGAAAGACAAGCAGAGGGCAAACAGAACACAAATATGCACCTATAAAAATAGCCCTGTAATAACAGCCGCCCATGCACTAGATGGGAGCATGAACAGATGGCGATGTCTGTCTAATTTTCCAATCCCTGAGGTTGTACCTCTTTGCTTCCCTTCCATCTCTTTTCCTGGAACATGGTTTTGGCAGGCAGTGGGTCCCTTGGAATCAACAGAATCCTTCAAAGTCATTCCAGAATGCTACAGTAATCGAGGCCAACCTACACGCTACCCAGAATCAGAAACCCAGAGTTACAGACATGAGCCATGCCCAAAAACACATCAGTGACCTTGACAGGTTATCCCTTCATTTTAACAAAGTATATTAGTTGATCAAATGTTCCTTTTTAGAGTAAAGCAGAGGAACTTGGGCTCAGATGAAAGTCAAAATGGGCAATGTTGTTTGTTGATTGTCCGCTGAGTGCCCGGGCACAGACAGGTCATGCCGTCTCACTCCTGCCCCTGCACTGGCTCCTGGAGGCCTTCTACCAGGGCACCACTTGTGGCTACTTTCCTTACTTACTAAAGAGTCTGGAACTTTGGGAAAACATTGTCTAAAGCTGATCTTCTGTTTGGGGGATCCCCAGAACAGACTACCAGTGTCCTGGCAGTTATTAATGTGTATAAATATTTTACAATTGCTGACAATATTTTCAAATCACTCAGACTTCTTTTTTAATTCTATTTTGATAGCATCCTCTATAAATCCCCCAAGTCCAGTAACTTAAAGAGATAGAATTTTAAAGTTTTGCAAACAAAATATTTCATATATTTCTAAATGTTTACTTTTCCTTATCATAGTTATGTAAGATAAAGGAAGTGTATGTAATATTTGCACCAAGCCCATATTGATGCCTCCAAAGGCACTTCAGGTGACCCCAGTGTTCCATACCAATATCGCTTTCTACAAATACCATGAGGTGAATAAATATGGTAGGTAACATGGAAAATCAGGCTTAATATGTTAAACATTTATTAAGCGCTTACTAAACGTTGTACTAGGCCCTCCAGGGGGATGACACTGATAGGACATCATCCTACCCCTGTCCACACAAAGCTTTCCATCTAATGAGAGATAAACAGCTAACTCTAGGGCCTAACAGGTAGGGGTACACTTACAGAGCATATGCAAAGAGCTTAATGTTCTTCATTTCACTTAATCCTCAACACAGCCCCTCTAGTTTGGATATCATCACCTTTCCAGAGGTGGGAATATTGAGGCGCTAGGAGATTCAGTGACTTGCCCAAGTCTCCACAGAGTAAAGTACCAATTTTGCATGACTATGGAGGCAAGAGGAGAAATGAAAAGCTGATTTATGAGGCTGTAGCAGCCCAGGTAAAAGACCGTGCTGGCCTGGACTAGGTGGAAGCAGTCAAGGCAGAAGAAGGAGCGGTCAGCTTCGGGATATATTCAGATGGTAGGTTCTACCAACTTCCTGGTCTGCTGAGGAAGAAAAGGAGCTAAGAGCCTAGGATGAAGGGTGGATTCTACACACCTAAGATGAAAAGATTGACAGTGAGACCAGACGTTCTCCAAAAGAGGGCAGTGACCAGCAAGCACTGTGGAGGAGTAAAAATCTGCAAGTTACTCAGGAAGCAAGGAAAACTTCAACCCAAATGAGAGTGTCACTTGAGAGGAAAATTTTCACTGAGAGCCAGGAGGAAATGGATGAAGCATCTGTGACTAGATTAAGAGTGAATGTGAAGTTATTTGCAATTAAGTAAAGGTTACGAAGAGTATAGTGGGAAAGGTTAGGAGGGAAACAATCACATCTGGTTCAGGGAGAAGGGAACAGAGCCACAGGGACTGGGACTTTGGAGAGGATGATGAATGGAGGAGCATTTTTCAGTTTGGGTGAAAAACACGGATGAGTCATGGGGAAAATAACTGGCCTAGAAATTTCCACAGAACTGAGCCTGGAAGTAAGTCTCTGATGGATTGAGGTCTCTGATGGGTTGAAGGACTTGGACCTCTCTGGAACAAGCCAGCTGCTCCTGGAAATCCTAGACCAGGTGGGCTGGCAACAAGACTGTTTGGTTCCCAGGAGCCTCACTGAGTGCTGGAAATAGCATTAGCTCCAGATTGATGGGAGGCCTTTCTGGATGGAATCCTTTACGGCTTGTCTTAACTGTGACTCCGAGGGAATAAATGGAAAATGGCATCATTGATTTTAAAATAACTCTAGGTGAGATAGTTGCCTGTACTTTGTTTCCCTTTATTCAACTCCCACTCCTCAACTAATAACCACCCACTGCACTTCACTCAAATAGGTCTGGCCCAGTCCACTAGTGATTTCCATGTTGCTGGATCCTATTGGCATTTTAAGCCTTTATATTATTTGACATTTCAGTCCTACTGACCAACCTTTGTCGTGAAACACTTTCTTCCTTTGGATTTCCACAGTCACACCACCCTCTCCTGTTTGTGTTCCTACACTCCTCTGGCCACCCATTTGTTCTGTCTCTAAAATCCTCATTTACTTAGCCTTTAAAATGTTGGGCTTCCTTAATCCTTGATTGTAGGCCTTCTACCCTTCTTACTTTATCTTGTGTCTATAGGCCATTTTATTCAGATCCATGGTTGCAATTGCCTGATATAGAAGACATGTGAAAAATGCTACCAGAGTGTTCAGAGGTGTGCATGCCTGAGGCACATGGGAGGTTGCTTGCCTTGGGTCATTGCTACCCAGATGGTAAATTCAGCCTTAGGGCAGATAATGAAGCCCAAGGAGAGTATTTATATAGAGAGAAAAGAGAATCTAAACTAGAACTCTGGGAAAAAATATTCACAGGATTGGAAGATGAATAAGCACCAAGTAAAAGTAATTGCTATTATCATTCATCACCATTACTATTATTCTACAAGTAAGTGCTTGTTTGTATATTTCAAGATCTGTGTTTACTACCTACACATTAACTTTTTAATAGCACTTCTTACATTCCACCCAGAATATTCATGCCTACTTTTCACTCAGTAGACCACCAGGCTTTGTTTGGTTCATCAATTCAATCCAGCATCAGTAATTTTTACTGATTGCCTTTAAGATGCATGGTAATGTTTAAAGCACTATAATCCATCTCTATAATGGAGTACTGCAATATTCCTACTACTTACTATTGTCAACTTTTCCATCAGCATCAATTAGAAAAGACACAAAGGGGGTGTTTGGGTGGCTCAGCCAGTTGAGTGTCTGAGTCTTGATTTCGGCTCAGGTCATGATCTCAGGGTTGTGTAATCAAGCCCTGCATCAGGCTCTGTGCTGAGAGTGGAGCCTGCTTAAGATTCTCAATCTCTCTCTCTCTCTCTCCCTCCGCCCCTCTTGCTCTCTCTCTCTTTCAAAAGAAATTTTTTTTTAAAAAAAAGAAAAGACACAAATGAACCATAGCTTTATCAATTATTTTATCAAGGGAACAAGTATAGAAGCATCACTTGCAACTGTTCAACAATCATTATTTCATGCACTAAAAGGAGTACGTTCTACTTTTCTTTTTTCAAAAAATAAAATACAATAGTTTTACAATTCATTTAATAGTAACTGGTAATCATCAAATTAGCAATGTTTATCTTCAAAAGTTATTTCACCAGCTGTGCTGTCATTTCCCAAGGACGATCATATAGAGGGAGTCACAGACATTTCCCACATAAGATGCATCATATAAATCAGACTTGGTTTATCATGAGCATTGATAAAACCAGACCTAGGGAAAGAACTAGATCTCAGGACACATGCATGGTCTTAATACAGGGAATGTTTAGCCTCCCCTGATTATTACAAAATCAGAACAAGAATATTCATGGAGTACGTTCTACTTTTTAAAAAATCCTCCATACAGCCAGCTGTCATGCATACACAAGGCAGTTATCCTCAGTGTGCTTCTGACAAGCTTGCTGCTAAGCTTATTGACCTTCTCTAATGAATTACTGTTTTGTTGTTCTCTGCACTCTTCAATTCCAAAGTCAAACACACATTTCCTCTATAGTCCACCTCTCCATTTCCATTTATCTGCAGGCTATCTGCAGAGACAATCCACCAGAAAGAGGACAACACTCACCTTGGAACCAGAAGGCATGGGTCCAGGTTTTAACTTATAATTTAATCAATTGTGCACAAAATCTGATTTTCCTCATCTTTGTGTCTGTGTGAATGATCTTACACTCCTTCCAAACTCCCTCCAACAACAGGTGGTAAAAGTATTACCATTAGGAAAAGCTTTGGAAACCCAAGCACAGCCATTGTCCTTTCTCAGTGGAAAGTTTAGGAGACAGTCATCTGTTCTCAGTAGCTTTATGGTGTGGACTGTGGAGACCTGCCTCACAGAAGCCACTATTAATTGATTACAAGTGCATCTGAAGAATATTAGAAACACTCAGCTTCAGGTCTAAACCTAAAGACACGTTCCATCCAATTGGATACTCAATATTGCCCCAGAATATAAGGAGGGAAGGGGTCATTCTTTCCAATTTGCAGATGAGGAAAGAGAGGCTCAAGGCTTAGCAAACACACTGAGATCACTCAGCTAGGAAATGGCCAAACTAGGACCTTTCAACTTTTCTAATTCCTGGTTGTTCCCCTTGTGACACCTTTAACAAGAAGGAACAAAGCAGTGCACATATCCCTTCTCAGTTCAAGGAATGACAGCTTAATGACCCAAGAGAGTTAATGTACCTCCCAAAAGATTCATTTCTCCCTGACTTACATTGAAAGAGGTTCATTCTACATTCTCATAAATTGATTTAAAACAATCAGGAGAAGGCTCCTTAAAATTCACTACACAATAAAAATAAAATACTTAGTGGTCATATGTAACCACACATTTTGTAGATATTGACAATGAGCCATCAAGAATTTATTTCATAGATGGCTATTATAATTATTTCACAACATAGAACACCTAGACTAGACAGGCTCCTTTTTTGTTGGAAAGAGAGGTTTTAAAGATCAATTTAACAATACTACTTTCAGTGTGAGAGTTCCGAGCCTCAGTCCAGTGGGACGCATTCTTGAAGTCTTGCACATTTAATTTACAATGAGCTTCAACAAATTGTACTCTTTAGCTGTCTCATGTGATAGAGGTCACACACACCTGCTGAAGCTTAGTTGCAGACAGACACTATCCAGCACATTCTAGTCATTTCTAGTATGAGACACAGACGACTCCAAATTTACAGTAATTAGATGTTGACAATCTCTTTGACTCAGTGAAATGAAACACTATTGAACCAAGTTTAAGTTCTTCTCAAGTCTTCAGGGAGATCGAGTGATTCCAAAGCAGCTACTGCAGGTATATGTCTGCATGAACGAGACACTAGATGGCCTGATGGCAACTGGGATGCCTACAAGGTGAAGGATGGATTTGAGACAAGAGGATTTTGTACGCTGCAAAGTGATATATGGACCAAGGGGGCCACACATGCAAGAGCTTTGCACGTGTCTCGCCAGATCATGGCTTGGCTACATGAGCTGCTTTTTATGAGTGTTCAGTTCATCATCAAATTGAATAGAAGATCCAAGACCACCTTTTTAATTACAAAATGCTTCTCCCTCCCCCACAATCGGATGTCTGCTCATTTCAGCTCTGCAAAAGAATGTCATCATCATAATTCCTAGTAGCTTGCTTCTGTTTCCGCTTCAATAGATACCCTGTAGATGGGAAGTCACATAACAGCTTTGCTCCCCATCAAGTTGCCTGCACCCGAAAACAGCTGCAATGCTTATCTAATTAAACCCCAGCACCAAACTGTGAGCTTGTGCATCAATCATTAATATTGTATTTTGGATCACTTTAAATTCTGACTGAGGGTACATGGCTCCCCACACACTGGTCTCTGAAGGAGATTTTTCAAATAATCTTTAAGTGGCATTGAAAAAATAAAACAAGCTGCCTGCTGTTTGACGAGAGCTCTACTATCCTGCTGCACCCTGATTAGCTGTTAATACTAATTGAGAGATGAATATTGCTTATTCCGAAATGCTCAAGATTTTTTTTATGACTACAAAAAGGAAAATGCAGTTTTCCTTCCCTCAGAAATGTGGCTCCTTGCCCAAATTTTAAAACAGCGCCAAAAGAACGGTGGTTTCTGGGTCTCTCATCTACAGCGTGAAGAGTCATTATACTGAATCACTTCTTTACTCTGCAGGGCCATCCACAAGTTAGTGAACTGTGATCTCCACGTGGGATTTGAACATTCATACCCTACATCTGGAACGTGGAAATGATCCTCACAGAGATCTGATAGCCCAGAAATATTTATGTAAATCTCTGTCCTGCTAAGGCACATGTTGATGCACTTGGGTTCAAGCTCATAAACCAAGAGGAATGGTTTCCTACATCGCTATTCTAATAGACTAAAGCCAACAGGCTAAGCCAAATGGGACAATTTAGACAAAGAGAGACTGGCAAAACCAAATGAATGTCTGCTTCCTTCTAGCATTCTAGGAAAAATACCAAGCAGCTGTGCCAAAGCATACTGCTCTTCTTTGTTAGGAAAAACACTCTGACCCACTCGCAATCAGGGCATGCAGTCGGCAGCAGGTTCAGTAAATCTGTATGGAAGACAGGCTTCCTAACAAGGCACACTTGACTGCAGAAACACAATGCACACCTAGCTCAGCATAAACACAGCTTCAAAATCATAAGGAAATAGAACAAAGCATGGGAACCATGAGGTTCTCATTCCTATAAGCCGAGACTCACTGGGGCTTTGCCAGGGTACTACCTGGCACACAGCCACATCATCTACGGAGTGATGGGGAGTCTCGGAGAATACAAATAAGAGAAAGAGGATGATTCAAGAGTGGCAAAAATACAAGGAAAAGACGGAGGCTTAGGATGGCATAGTGCAGAGAAGAGAAGGCTGAAAGATTTATAAACAGTCTGAAAGCCCGTATGTAAGACCAGAGTGAAAGGAGGAATCCGAGGTGTCTCCTGAGTCTAATTAACACAGATCAGGGCATGGGGATAAGGACTATCAATTTAGATAAGCTCAAACTACATTTCCCAGAATTCCTGCGTGAGTACATGTGTGTGTGTGTATGTGTGTGCACGCACGTGGGTGTGTGTGTGTAATTCTGCAGGGAGGGCAAGAGACATTTTGCGGGCGATTTGGAAGATGGCAGTGAAGTAGCAGCCACATTGCTTTCAAGGCTCTGAAGGTCAGAGCAGGGCCGGAAGCACTGTTGGTCTGCCTGCTCACCTTGCTGGCCTACAGCAACTCTAGCTCCTGCTGAATCCCCTGCTTCAACCTCTGTGACTCCGAGGCCAGGAGGGCTGCTGCCAAGGCTGCCCACTGCTGCAGGTCCACATATCCATCACCAAAGTTGGAGGTTAGAAGGCAGGGAGAGACCAACACAGATTGCAGTCCATCCTCCTGGATCCCAGCTAGTACCCATGGATCCCAGTTTATCCTTGCTTTCCCCACTTCACCTCCCTCTGCCCTCCAAGCCCCTAATCCCACACACACTCCTCTGTCAGTGGGGCTACCGTGACCACACTGGGAAAGAAGAACAATTTCCTCTGGCCTGTAGTGCTTTAACTACAACATTCTAGGTAGCTCTCCTGCAGTTCTGTAGGAATTGGGGCTTCGAAATCCATGCGCAAGGCTCTGTGAGTAATAAACAGTCTCTGATCCAGGGACCTCACGCTTGCTTCCTGTCAGTATATATATAAGTGTGGCAGGCTGACCTGTGAACTTGTAAAGAAGGGTGAAATCTCACACTCCTCTCAGTTTCACACTTAACGCTTTCTACACAGATTCCCATAATTTCCACATCCTTAACCCCTTCTTTGATAATGAGACTCCATTTTCAAGAGTCCACTCTTTCCCTGCCAAGTGCTCTAATCTCCCCCGTGCCATAGGACAAAACATAACCTTGAATCTTAACTAGCATGACTAGAGCCTTCAGCCCCTACTAGTTCTTGTTAATCCTTTTCCTAGAACACCAGACTCTGCTCCTAACATCCCTTACCTACTGGATGAGATCTTTTCTGTGAAAATAAATATACAAATTACCAAAGTTGTAATATCAAACACCCTCCTTACTTTCATTTTGCTGTCTGTCCTGTCTCCATCATGGTCATGGTGCCCTGCTGCTGAATTAGACCCTCATTTTCTCCTCTGATACAAAAAGTTGATTGTCTCTTCTGATTTGCAAAGTCGTTCTTGATTCCCAGTTGAACGCCAGATCTTGGACCCCAAGTGTCCTTCATGGGCCAGCATTAGAGGTAACGTCCTTTCTCACTTTCTATCTGTATCAGTTACACAAATGACCTTAATTCTTTGCCTGTCCCTATATCATTACCTTTTAGGGGGCAGGGTAGAATTCCCCAACCCTGGACTTGGTATGTGACTCACTTTGGTTAATGGGATGTTAGCCAGTGTAGCACAGAGTCTTGAAAAGCACTTGCATGTGGTGCTTGCGTGCTCTCCAGCACTGCTACCAGCATGAGAACATCACCAGGCTAGCCTTCTGGAAGACAAGAGACATATGGAGCAGGACTCAGTTGCTCCAGTGATCCCAGCTAGAGCAGCTGACAGTCAACCAACCTCCAGATATACAAGTCCACCCAAGAACCTACAGGCATAACTAATAAACACATTATTTTAAGCCAGGGAATTTGGGCTGGTGGTTGTGTCCCATTACTGTAGCAATAAATAACTGACTCAGAAATTGGTAGGCAGGTGCACCGATATTGCTATAACAAAAACCCAAGGTATATGGCATTGGCTTTGTGACCAGGTGGTAGGTAGAGTCTAGAAAAATGGAAATAAACCTGCTGTAGAAACCTAGAAAAGTGGTAAGAAAACTGTTTTAAGAGAATGGCAAGTTGGGGACTCATGTTATCATAGTGGCAAACTATGTAATGTAAGTTAGAAAATGTTCCTGATGAAATTTTAGACTTCAGCAAAGAAAGTTTAAGGCAGAATACTGTGTCAGCTGTTTCGAACTAGCTGTATATAATGAAGTATTACAAGAAGGAGATGAACTCAGAAAATAACTGAACAACTTGCAAGTTGAACTTGGAATAGAGATGTGCCATACTCTGCTAACTTGGAAAATAAGACTGTTTTCATCCTCAACCTTTCAAGCCAGAAAAGATTCTCAAATTAAGACATGGCCATGGGTAAAGACAAATCAAGGTGTGTCTGTGAGATCTTTTGTTAAGACTTCTTGGATAATTGGGGCATGTAGGTGGCTCAATCGGTTAAGTGTCTTTTAATTTTGGCTCAGGTCATGATCTCACGGTTCATGAGTTTGAGCCCTGCATTGGGCTCTCCACTGACAGCATGGAGCCTGCTTGGGATTCTCTGTCTCCTCTCTCTCTGCCCCTCCCCCACTCGTGCGTGCACTCTCTCGCGTGCTCTCTCTCAAAACGAAATACACTTTAAAAAAAAGACCTCTTAGATAAATAAGGTGGTGCCTTGCAGACTCACTAAACTCAACAAATGGGCATTCAAAATTGTTAAGGGCATTGTCCCGCAGCAATATAAAATGCAGAAAACATCAATAATTGCATAGAGAGAGAAGCATGTCTCCAAAACATTGTGGGTTTGCTCTTTTGCACTGCTGGTGAGAATGTAAACTGGTGCAGCCACTCTGGAAAATAGTACGGAGGTTCCTTGAAAAATTAAAAATAGAACTACCCTACAACCCAGCAATTGCACTACTAGGTATTTATCCAAGGGATATAGGTGTGCTGTTTCGAAGGGGCACATGCACCCCAATGTTTATAGCAGCACTATCTACAACAGCCAAAGTATGGAAAGAGCCCAAATGTCCATGAATGGATGAATGGATATAGAAGATGTGGTATATAAATACAAATGGAGTATTACTTGGCAATCAAGAAGAATGAAATCTTGCCATTTGCAACTGCATGGATGGAACTTGAGGGTATTATGCTAAGCGAAATTAGTCACAGAGAGACAAATATCATATGACTTCACTCATATGAGTAATTTAGGATACAAAACAGATGAACATAAGGGAAGGGAAGCAAAAATAATATAAAAACTGAGAGGGGGACAAAACATAAAAGACTCATAAATATGGAGAACAGAGGGTTGCTGGAGGGGTTGTGGGAGGGGGGGATGGGCTAAATGGGTAAGGGGCATTAAGGGATCTTCTGAAATCATTGTTGCACTACATGCTAACTAACTTGGATATAAACTAAAAAAATAATTAATTAATTTTTAAAAATAAAGACAAAAAATGTTAACAAAAATTTGTGAGTTTGGTTTTTGACACAAAGAATGCCTTAAAAGAAACCAAGATTATTCAAGACACAAGAAGCAGGCTGAGAAAGTCCTTCAAAAGTAGATCTTCCAATCCCTCTTCGGAAACAGCCAAGAAGGAAAACAAAATCGAGGACAACTCAGCAGGCAGAGACAAGAGCTATGGGGGACAGCAGACTGAGGAACCACTCTTAGAAAGCAGAATCTAGGTCCTATCAAGCAAATGCCTCACTCCCAAAGCACGTTTGGCCTTGTGCCTTACCTTGTGACCAGTAGATATTAACAGGAATGATGCAAATCAGTTGTGAAAAACATGTGTGCATCACTGCTTGCTCACTCCTGCCCTCTGCCGTCATCAGAAGAGTGTGCCTGGGTCAGCCTGATGCAAGACGAGACATATGGAGCGGAGCAGAGATGCCCTGGTCATCCCGGCTGCACTCGCCCCAGATCAGCTGGCAGTTAGTCAACCACTCCAACATGTGAGCAATAAATTCTTATTATTTTAAGCCACTGAGTTTTGGAGTGGTTTCTTGTGCAGTATGATTCTGAAATAAATACCTGATACACCATTCCTGCTTGTTCCACTTGCCTTTCATGTGGCCAAAGTCCCCATGTGCCTCTTACCTGTAGTCACCCTCTTCTATTATTTTCATTATCACCCTCACTTCTATTCTCGGGAATTTTGTTACAGATTTACACATACTTCCTACAGAGTCCTACCTAGGCCACCTTCCTATTATTACAGATGCTTTCTATCATCAAGGTACAGTCCTCCCCAAGGCATCTACCTCTGCCACCACATTCTAAGTATGTATCCAGTCCTAAGTAGCTGAGGGACCTTGAACATGTTGGTGAAACTCTCTGGGTCTCATTTTCCTCATCTGTAAAATGAGAGGATTAGAGTATGACTAAATACGATTTACATTTATTTAGCACTTTCTATGTATCATGTTAAATGTGTTTTTATA
The DNA here is from genome assembly GCF_018350215.1 of Panthera leo. Taxonomy (NCBI): domain Eukaryota; kingdom Metazoa; phylum Chordata; class Mammalia; order Carnivora; family Felidae; genus Panthera; species Panthera leo. The sequence goes on along the minus strand of NC_056679.1, from coordinate 71,545,853 downwards.
TGTTATCTAGTGTCCTAAAACAGGATGTGGTAGATGTTATTTCTACTTTACAGATGAGGAAATACAAGGGACAAAGCTTCCCTAGATCGCCCAAAGTCATCTAGTGGGCAAGTAGCAGAATTAAAGTCTCCTTAGCCTGGAAAGGAAAGAAGGAAGGAAGGAAGGAAGGAAGGAAGGAAGGAAGGAAGGAAGGAAGGAAGGAAGGCAGGTGGGAGGGAGGGAAGGAAACCAAACATAGAACAATATCAGCAACCAAAAAAAAAAAAAAATTGGTAAATGCTTCAAGAGGAAAGAAGCCTCAATTTAGTTTATTCTGCTCGGAATTAAGGACAATTTGTAATCTTTGGCAGTAAGGACTCTCATATGCTTGAAATTTAATAGGCTTGGGATATGTAATAGAAACAGCCTTGCATGTAAGTGACCACTTTCTAGGAGTCAGGAATTTTTCTTCTGGGCACTTTTCCCCCACAACGAAAAACTGAAACTCTGAAGTTGGCCAACAAGCCCTTGATACCAAGCATTGCTCTTTTAGTCGATTGTTCATTCATCACAAGTATTTATTAATGCCTATGTGCCAGGCATTGTGCATGCACTTTGCCAGGCATGCAGCTTAGAGCCAGGCAGTCTGGTATCTGAGCTTTTAAGGCCAAGAATCAAATGCTTCTATCTGGCATTTTCTAATTAAGTAAACCATTTCTGTGCAATAATTGCAGGGTCTTGGAATACAATACAATTGTGGACAAGCTGACTGGACTCAAAGAGAAGTTGCTGGGAGACTTCCCACAAGGCCAGGCTCTCAAACAAAATGATTCCCACGTCTAACGTTTTTCACTCCTGTGAAGCTGGGCACCAAGCACAACACTTGGCCCACAGCTGGCAGTTGTTTCTCCCCACTTGCTATGCATTTGAATCTCCTGGGGACCTCCCAAACCAGAGGTGCCCAACTACCCTCTCCTCCCAGGAGATGCTCATCCAGTGGGTGGGGGTCCTCTGTAGTGTTTCAAGCCCTGCAGGTGATTCTCATAGGCAGCCAGGGGTGAGAACCACTCAGTGTGAGCCCTATGCATATTTTTCAATGTATGAAAAATGAATGAACAGGTATTATTAAAGTAAAGGGGTACCACAGTCTTACAAACATTTGATACACTGCTGACTATAAAATCTAAAAGCAAGAGAGGAATAGGAGGGAATGTAGAATTATGTGAAGCATAATGTGCAGGGACAACAACATGTACTGTAACAGGGTAAACATCTTACAGGAAGAGGGAAGACACATGGAGGATGCTTTTAACACCAAAACATTTCCTAGTCTCTTATAAGATAGTGGTTATACTTTATAATATTTACTAAGAAAATACATCAAAAAACAAACCCCTATGAATGTGTTAATGCTTTTAAATACTTTAATTAATTTTAAGTGCCACTTACATTTGAAAAATACTCATCCAAACACATCCAAGACGTTATTCAGCTTACAGACATGTTTAGTGGCTATTCGGACTCGGGAAGTAACTCACTCAGTGACTCACTGGAATTCACGGTCTGCACATGAGGAACCTCAGACATAGACCACCTACTACCATTAAGACTAGAAGGACATGTTTATGCAAACTGAGAAAGAGGTAAAATTAGGCCATGTAGTGGTAAGGACCATCTTAGGTTTCTACATGGTGGCCAAATAATCCATCAGGAACAAAATGCAAAACTTGAGCTTTTTTTTTTTGGTAAGTTACCATTCCATAGAATAGGTAATTTTGATACACCAAAGAGAAAGAAATAAATTAGACTAGGCTTTGAGCAATAAAAAATGATGCAGAGAACATATGAGGTAGAACAACTCTGGTATTTTCCCACCATAGGATCAAATTTAACATAATATCAGGAGGGACATGACCAGAGGGAGAAAAACCATTTGATTATTCAATTTTGGGAAGAGGTGCCATTGTAAAATAATAGCATTGGTTAGGGAAATAATATCAAATGCATAACTGAAAAAAGTAAAAAAGAAAAAAATCCCATAAGAAGTCAAAAGATCATTTTAAAAAACTTATTGAAAGTCCAGGAGAAAAATGTACACCCAAGATCAAGGTCAAAAGGTGGTTCTTAAATAGAAAGCATTGTGATTAAAAAGCAAAGTAAAAGGGACTGTCATAGAAAAAAGTAAAAGGCATCTTATTGAATGGATACACTGCTGATACATGAAGGTCACAGAAGTTCACGACATAAAAACAGAACTATTGCTCTGGCTTCTCTTGTCTTCGTGCTTTGCCATATGACCTTGAGCTATTCTCAGGGAATCATTAGGCTCAAGAAATGAACAAGTTGGTCAGATGTATGATTCAACCATACCCAAGGCTCCCATAGCACAATTCCACCTTTTTCCCCCCACACTCTTCCCAACGTTACTTGCCATTTGATGTGGATTACTTCACTTAAAGGGGCACATCTAACCTTCTGTACTGTATTCCTGTGTATATATGGATTCCAAGTCACCACTAATCCCAAGTAACAGAACTGTCTTCATTTTCTATTCAGCAACATTTCCCAAAGTCTGGTGCTCTGAATGTTGGTTAAGATGCTCCTCAACAAAAGAGGGCTCTGTGATGAGATAATGAGGATTTGCAAAGATGCTGAGAAATCCTATGTTTACTACATCTGTTTAGCTTTGTTTACCTCATCATTTCCAAAATTTATTTTACCTCAGGTCCCCTTTATCATGAAATATTTACTAAAATTCCACAGAAATCATTTTCCTTGACACACAGTTCGGAAACCCTTACTCCAAGATACTTTGAAGTCTATCCCTTCAGTCAACAAGTACACTGAGCTCCCACTACATGCCAGGAGCTTGTCCAGATGCTGGGATGCTGTGGTGGACGAGACAGGCACAGTGCCTCGGTCCTCAGAGAACTTGTTTTCTAGATGAGAAAATACAGTGGACATGTAACCCAACACACTTCTGATCCTTTCTGGTGGTGCTAGGTGCTCTGGGGAAAAACAAAACAAAACAAAACAAAACAAAACAAAACAAAACAAAACAAAACAAAACAAAACCCACTCTGGGATTAGAAATTGGTTAAAATGGGTACAGGATGTAACCAGGTGGGAAAGTCAGGGAAGGCTTTTTCCAGAGGGGTGATGCTTGAGATTATGTCCACTGTCATTTTAATACTAAATATATTTTTCTAATTGTTTGAAAATTAGTGATTGAAAACTAGTAAGGCAAGATTAGTATTTTAGTAATTTCCTATTAATTAAAAAAAAGGCAATTACACAGAGTGCTCTATTCCCATCTATACCACTTAAACAAGCATGTATTGCATGTAGGTTAGAAAGTTGTGGGGCACCTGGGTGGCTCAAATGGTTAAGCCTCCGACTCTTGAATTCGGCTCAGGTCATGATCTCAGGGTCCATGAGATAGAGCCCTGTGGTCAGCTCTGCGCTGACAGCATGGAGCCTGCTAGGGATTCTCCTTCTCTCTCTCTCTCTCCCTGTGTCATTCTCTCTCTCATACTCCCTCCCTCTCTCTCAAAATAAATAAATAAACCTAAAAAAAAGTTGTATCTCTAAGGATCTCACAGCTGGTACTCAGACCAGGTGCATCTCTGAGACATACCAGTTAGTGGCAAACTGGGGTTTCTCACACAACCCAGAAGAAGCCCATGCACTTTCTGGGCACAGCAATAATTCTCCCCTTTATCCTTCTCTGAACTAAGCACACCCACAGTCACACACCCAGAATCTTCTGTATGCCAAACTGACACAGGATAATCATCTTAGTGGTTTGTAATTAAGGAGAGAGGTAATGTTGGGGAGTCAAATTTGGCAGGATTTTAACTACAAACCACTTTTCATTAGCCTCCCTGCCTGCTCATCGAAATGCCTCCTGACACTCCTGAAAAATAACACGGAAGACTGCGTAGATGCTCCTGCAGTGTTAAGGTAGTCTTTAATGAAATACTTCTTTCATATAGCAACAGACCTCTTCAGTCCAGGAAAATTCTTTTAATAAATGCTTTTGGTAAATGATCTTCATAATGATCATCGTGTTATTGGTTAAAATGGTGTTGAATAACAAAGTTTCTCCCCCAAAATGCCTCCAAAAGATAAAAAGGCATTAATTCAAAAGGAAGCTGTTATTTTTAATTCCAGCATGTTTCTGAGAAATCCACTTAAACATCTGCAATAACAGTGGAAAATCTTTAAGTGGACAAATGAAAATTTCCATCTCATTGTGTTTTGAGCAGTCAAATTGTACCCAGTATTATAAAATGAAAGTGTTTTGTTGCTAAGCAATTCCAAGAATCATCCCAAATCAGGTTTTTACCAGGGTGATGAAAGTGTTCCCCCTTGATTTAAATCACAGTTTTTGCTTGAGCTGCAAAATATGTGAACCGATCATATGAGAATAGAATTTTGTGTGGCAATAAATAAACCTTATCTCAACACTGACTAATATTTAATGATATGAATAATTATTGTTAGGATGCCTAGAAATCAGATCTAAGACAATGATTGCACTTGGCATTATGCTAACATTGCAGGTAAAAGTAGCTCTGATATCAGCCTGGAAGAAAAAAGAATGGGAAGAAAATCTGAACCATCTCCAGAAATGCTGAGATTCACGGTTCAAGGCACCAGCTGTTGGGTGCCCTTGACTTGAGAAATGGCATCATTATTGGCCTATGTCTCCAAGGAGAACACTGAAGGAGACCACCTTCCATTGGTTTGTAAGTTTTTATATATTTGTTAAAGGTTAATTGTATTATTGATAGTTAGAGCTGATAATGAGAAACTCACACCCTTCGTGTTACTTAATAACAAAGTACACGGATATTTAATCACACTCAATTTGAAGGGAATAAAGGTAACTCTAACTGAAATGTTATCGGTATGTGAGTACTTAGGGAGCCTTCAGTATTCTTCACTGTCTGCAAAGTTCATGCATTTATTTGAGGATGTAAACATTGAGACTCACACAAACTAATAAAGACATATACACAACAAGGGCTGCCTTCAATCTTTAAACTAAGTATAAAGCTCTTATGAATTTATAGTGTTAAGATAGTTCCTACTATGTATATGTTCCTGTAAGTATCTTCAGTAAACTGTTGATGGGTCAGAAATCCATTTCTGTCAAGATTTTCCTTGGTGACAATACAAATGAAAGAGGGAAGGCTATTTTGCCATTCTCCTTAGAACAGTGAAGCTCTGAGCCTCTCACACTGGCTTCCAGTTGCATTTGGGTTTTAACTCCTAGTGTCTATGAGCAATAAAGGAAAAGTAGAGCAGAACATTTCCGAGGATATTAGGATTTAATGAACAAGAATAGCATTTAAAGGAAGAGGGGGAGAGAGGAGCGAAAATGAACTTTCCCGTGCTCTTCCCTGTAAGAAGTCCCCTTGTAATTATGCATGTATCTTAATTAAAATCACATATTCATGTTTTGCATTTTCAGTTGGCCTTGTATAATTAAAACTGCATCACATCTGATGTATTTATAATTATAGCCAAATGGTTATGTTAATATTCATCTATTCCATGCTGAAAAACAACAAAAAACATGAAGAACATTTCCGTAAATTATTTCTTACCAGCAATTCAATCTCCAGACATTAAAGCTCAATGATCATGTGTCTTGAAAGTGAAATATCTTTGAGATCAATAGTCACAGATTTAAAGTGTGGAATCCAAAAATCCTGAAAAAAAGCAAAAGGCGCAAACTCAAACTGCTTTTAAGAGATAATCTTACAGAAGAAAAAACAAAATAAAATGCATCATACAAGGTCTTAGAGGAGCTCTCTCACTCACCTAAAGGAATTAACAGGAGACAATCGTATCTCCTCAGACTATAATCACTGAGCTTTAAACCCCCAAATCTTTCCATTAAAAAACATTATTAAAATAAAATTTGTTGTGTTATGAGATCAGTGCTTTCCCTTCTGAGTTTAAAAATCATGACTAAATTGAATGAATATTATTAAATCTTCACTGAAAAATTCTTTCTTAACTTTTCCCAATAAAGGAATCACAAAAATGAAGGCTTTGTGGAATACGAAAGTTTGTGTCAGAAATAGTAACATGTGACTTCAGACCTAAAGCTCGGCTGTTTGGGAATATTACAGATGGAACCCCGCCCCCTGCCCTGAGCAAAGAGACAACACCTAGATATTCTTGTGGGTTGAATCGTGTCCTCCAAAAATGATATGTGGAAGTCCTAACCCCTGCAATCTCAGAATGTGATCTTATTTGGAAACACGGTCATTAAAATATAATTAGTTAAATTAAGATGAAGTCAGACTGGAGTGAGGTGGGCCCTTCACCCAGTATGACTGGTGCCTTTATAAGAAGAGGGGGTACGCCTGGGTGGCTCAGTCTGTTAAGCGTCCGACTTCAGCTCAGGTCATGATCTCGCGGTTTGTGAGTTTGAGACCCACATCAGGCTCTGTGCTGACAGCTCAGAGCCAGGAACCTGCTTCGGATTCTGTATCTCCCCCTCTCTGTCCCTGCCCTGCTCATGCTCTGTCTTTCTCTGTCTCTCAATAATAAATAAACATTTAAAAATTAATTAAAAAACAAAAATAAGAGGGGAAATTTGGACACAGAGACCTACAGGGAGAAGTCCACATGAAGACGGAAGCAGAGATTTGTGTCACCTGTCCACAAGCTGAGGAACACCAAGGATTCCCAGGCACCGCCAGAAGCCAGGAGAGCAGCACAAAACAGATCCTAGCTCAGAGCCTCCAATAGGAGCCAACTGAAAGAATCAGTTTCTGTTGTTCTAAGTCTTTGTGAGGACAGCCCTAAAAAACTAACACAGATGTCTGAAACATGGAAGCTTATCTTCCCAGAATTTCAACCTGTATCCACATTCTACAAGCTGCATTAACCAATAATTTGCTGTTTTATAAATTCAAGCAGGAGGCTTAGGTTCTGGGAGCCTTAGAATCTACCTCTCTTTCCTTTGTTCTCAAAGAAACAGGCGAAAGGAAAATGTTCTCCCTACAAAGTTTATCCTCCAGGGCTAAAATCATTCATGGTATCTGCTTTAAGTTCTCTAGATTGAAGTGCAGGAGCCAAGACCTGGTGTTTGAGGTAGCGGGGGGACCTGTGCTTCCTTATCCTCGTGCTGGAGGCCATAAGGGACAGCCACTTGACAGGGTAATGAACCTAAGTGTCTTCGTGCCTTTTCAGGCTCACATACGAAGTCTGAGGGAAATTATTTCAGGAACTGGTAAGGAGAACAAGGAAAAGAAGATCTTTAAAACAAGTACCTGTTCACAGGTATTCACGCGGAAACACGCATACTAAGAACATAATCTGGACACAAAAACGAAAAGAACCACACACCTTATAGTTGATTGCTATACACAGATCAACATGCCAATGGCTTGGCCATCAGCACCTGTACTTCATTAATAAATGTTGTGCTGTGGGTCACAGATGGGCCAAATGCACAAGTCCATATTCTAGCAAACCCTAAGCAAGGATGCAGACAAACACAGACCCTGGGTAGGAATCACAGATTAAATTCTGCAGCTCTTTTTGTTTTACAAAGCATTCTTGGTTTAATTCTCAGAGTAGCTCTGTTAGTTTCACTATTTTAGAGATATAGATAGCTAGAAAGTTAAGGCTAAATGATTTGCCCATGGGCACAAAGGAAGTATAACTCACATCAGGTCTTCTAACTCCACACCCCCTGCTAGAGATCCCCCAGACAAAAGATTCTCATTGTCCCAGTTGACCCAGTGTGCACCCTGGTCCAGTTGCCTGGAGCAGACTCTGCAGACACAAACATGATTAGGACAAACCAAATGGCTGGCACACTTGTCACCATCTCACCTGCTCTTCTTAAAATTATTATGTGGTCCTGTTACTATGACACCACTTTTTTTTTTCTCACTACACCACAGGTTTATTATAAAAGGATAAATCTTAGAAACAGGCAGATGGAAGAGATGCCCAGGGCAAAGTGCGTGGGAAGGGGTGCTGTCCCCTCCAGGACGCCACTTTCCCCACACTGCCATGGGTTCACCACCCTAGAAGCTCTGTAACAACACTCCTAACCATGTCCTTTGTGGGGAATGTTTTTCATCATCATCACCAACAAACCGGTTTTCCTTGCTTACATGAGAAACCGTTATATTAAATTATTTTCTTCTCAAAGTAAAGTTCTAAGGATCATCTAACAGAAGTGTTTCTAGGAAAGGGAAATTGCAGTTCAGGATGACCCCAACCCTACCATGATGCCAGATGCCACCTGGGGCACCAGAAACACCAGAGATCCACATACTTGAATCTGGCTGTCCCATAAGCCATCCTATAAGCCAAAACATCCTAT